>NC_090729.1:119569212-119571712 GCF_036898095.1 Palaemon carinicauda
TTTAGCTGGGCAATTAATTGAGCAGTTCAAGCTTAAAGATCCTGGCAAAGTCCCTTGCTTCTTTGTCGCTTCTTTTATTAGACATCTATCCACTTTTTACACAACTCAGGATTCTTAGGGATATGATAAAAACTAATTTTATCAAATCCTATTTTTTTCCCCTTAAAACTGCTAAAACTACCGTAATTGGTAGCAGGTTGGCCAGGGCACCAGCCACCCGTTGAGATACTACCGCTAGAGTTATGGGGTCCTTTGACTGGATCCTTCTCTCTGGTTACGGTTCACTTTCCCTTTTCCTACACATACACCGAATAGTCTGGCATATTCTTTACAGATTCTCCTCTGCCCTCATACACCTGACAACATTGAGATTACCAAACAATTCTTCTTCACCAAAGGGGTTAACTACTGCACTGTAATTGTTCAGTGTCTACTTTCCTCTTGGTAAGGGTAGAAGAGACTCTTTAGCTATGGTAAGCAGCTCTTCTAAGAGAAGGACACTCCAAAATCAAACCATTGTTCTCTTGTCTTGGGTAGTGCCATAGCCTCTGTACCATGGTCTTTCACTGTTTTGGGGTATAGTTCTCTTGCTTGAGGGTACACTCGGGCACACTAATCTATCTAGTTTCTCTTCCTCTTGTTTTGTTAAAGTTTTCATAGTTTACATAGATATCTATTTTAATATTCTTAAAATATTTTTTTCCTTGTTTCCTTTCCTTACTGGGCTATTTTCCCTGTTGGAGCCCCTGGGCTTATAACATTCTGCTTTTCCAACTAGGGTTGTAGCTTAGCAATTAATAATAATAATAATAATAATAATAATAATAATAATAGACACAGTTTACTGATGTGTGACAGGTACTATCCTTATCGAGGTTAACAAGGCACTGATCAAGGTATACAACTACAACTGCATAGCGGGATTCACCCAATGACGTCATACACTGCGTTATAAAAACCATCACTCAGCGAGTCCTCTTGCTTGGGGGTACACTTGGACACACTATTCTATCTTATTTCTCTTTTTAAAGTTTATATGTGTATATGTTTATATGTTTACATGTGGGAGGGTGGGCTGTGGCACCCTAGCAGTACCAACCAAACTCGGTTGAGTCCCTTGTTAGGCTGGGAGGAATGTAGAGAGTAGAGGTCCCCTTTTTTGTTTTTGTTTCATTTGTTGATGTCGGCTACCCCCCAAAATTGGGGGAAGTGCCTTGGTATATGTATGTATGTATGTGTAAGATTTATTTCAATCTTGTTATTGATTTTAAATTTCTCTTATACTTTACCTGCTTGTTCCCTTTCAGCAATGGGCTATTTTCCATGAGGGAGCTCCTGGGATTTTACAACTAGGGTTGTAGCTCAGCATGTAATTATAATAATAACAATAATAATAATAATAATAATAATAATCTGTTGCTCCCCTTACTCTTCTATTATCGGACGAAAGTGACCCGAGATTCCGGGTTCCTTGGTTCTCGAGAACAGGTTCCACAGAATTTCTTTAACGGATGAGATGCCTTTTCGGTCAAGAACCAATTTATCATTAGGTCCAAGACAGCATTGTCCATAAGGCTGATTGGGGCGAAGCCTAAAGGCGTAGCAAACCAGGGGCTCACCAAAAGCACCGAACCCATGCATCTTTTTTTGTTGTTCTTTTAGTGTTTGATATTATTATTATTATTATTATTATTATTATTATTATTATTATTATTATTATTATTATTATTATTATTATTAGCTAAGCGTCAGCCCTTGTTGGAAAAGCAAGATGCTATAAGCCCAAGGGCTCCAACAGGGAAAAATAGCTCAGTGAGGAGTGGAGATAAGGAGATGAATAAACGATCTGAGAAATAATAAAAAATTAAGATAAAATATTTCAATAAGAGCTCCAACAGGGAAAAATAGCCCAGTGAGGAGAGGAGATAAATAAACGATCTGAGAAATAGTAAAAAGTTAAGATAAAATATTTTAATAAGAGCTCCAACAGGGAAAAATAGCCCAGTGAGGAGAGGAGATAAGGAGATAAATAAACGATCTGAGAAATAGTAAAAAATTAAGATAAAATATTTTAATAAGAGCTCCAACAGGGAAAAATAGCCCAGTGAGGAGAGGAGATAAATAAACGATCTGAGAAATAGTAAAAAGTTAAGATAAAATATTTTAAAAACAGTACAAACATTAAAACAGATATTTCATATTTAAACTATAAAAAGACTTAAAACTGTGTATTATGTACTTTATTTGTAATATTATTGTAACAGATTGCACGAAAGGATTGAGTGAAATACGCAGGCTGGGGTCCCCCTAGGCCGATGTCGAGGGCCCCAAAGATGCTCGAAGCATAGGAGCCCTGCCATTGGTTAATACAGCACTGATTCGGTTAGTTTAATCACACAACAACAGCGAAAAAAATAAACAAATTGATCTCCATCTTTTCAAAAAGATAATAGACTTTAATGGCGAGTAAAGGAAGTTCTAAATGTAGACCTATGTCCTG
>NC_090729.1:119576712-119781712 GCF_036898095.1 Palaemon carinicauda
CTCGTCTGAGGCCTTTGTCCTGTAGTGGACCGGAAACGGCTGCATTTGTTGTTGTTGTTGGAATTTGCAACGTCATGATAAGAAACAGCACACCACATTCTCATCTATATTTTTATCAATAATTATCCGTGAATACCGCAATAGAGTAAAAGCCTTTAATAGTCTTATCAATGAACTTTCTTAATAAAATAAATTCGAAGGACAAAACACCATCCGTTTTAAAATAAAGCTGATTAAAAATTGTTTAATCTAATTAAAATGAGCAAAGCAAAACTCATTAGGTTGCTGTGTTGATTCTTATCACCACTACGATTTTCCAAGAAAATTATATAAAAATGGTATTATTTTAAAATCTAAATCATATAATAAGCTCACGAGTCTGTCCGTTAATACCATGTTCATACTTTATTTCGCTATATAAATAAGACAGAATTCTTCGAATATATCCCCAGCTACCACCCAAACTCCTAGGTCTAGGTATCGCTAAACCGTGCCAACCACGGGGTAAAAAACGCGCAACTTTGGGTCTTTCCTTATATTTACTCCAATATCTCATGAATAATTAACATTTCTCAGGACAAGAACTTACACCTCTCTCAAAACTGAAACGAACAAAGAAGAAGTGTGAATCTTTCTGCGAACAGATAAAAAGGTTCCCAAACCCCTCGGTCTAGGTATCCACGGGGTAAAAACCACGCAACCTTGTGTCTTTCCTTATATTTTCTCCAATTTCTCGAGAATAATTCACATATCTCAAGACAAGAACTTACACTACTCTCAAAACTGAAACGAACAAAGAAGTGTGAATCTTTCAACGAACAGATTAACTCTTAAAAAGGGTTCGAGGACCTGCACAAAGGAAGCGGTTAACAAGGGCGAGTCGAACATTTCCGACAGCTGATTGATGTTTTATTCAGTGATCATTCTTGTGTTGACTTTGGAGACTGATAGCATGTGGACTGCAAGATGCAACTTTCCAAGGCAATGCTTTTATGTTACAGTAAGTGAATGGTATTTCTTTGTTTACTTTTTATATACCCTATGTACATACACACAAACACATGCACACATACACACACACACATATATATATACATATATATATATATATATATATATATATATATATATATATATAAACAAATAAGTATATATATATAAACAAATAAATATATATATAAATAAATAAATATATAAATATATATAAATAAATATATATAAATATATATACATACATATACCAAGGCACTTCCCCCAATTTTGGGGGGCAGCCGACATCAACAAATGAAACAAAAACAAAAAAGGGGACCTCTACTCTCTACGTTCCTCCCAGCCTGACAAGGGACTCAACTGAGTTCAGCTGGTACTGCTAGGGTTCCACAGCCCACCCTCCCACATTATCCACCACAGATGAAGCTTCATAATGCTGAATCCCCTACTGCTGCTACCTCCTCGGTCATCTAAGGCATCGGAGGCAGCAGCAGGGCCTACCAGAACTGCGTCACAATCGCTCGCCATTCATTCCTATTTCTAGCACGCTCTCTTACCTCTCTCACATCTATCCTCCTAACACCCAGAGCTTCCTTCACTCCATCCATCCACCCAAACCTTGGCCTTCCTCTTGTACTTCTCCCATCAACTCTTGCATTCATCACCTTCTTTAGCAGACAGCCATTTTCCATTCTCTCAACATGGCCAAACCACCTCAACACATTCATATCCACTCTAGCTGCTAACTCATTTCTTACACCCGTTCTCACTCTCACCACTTCGTTCCTAACCCTATCTACTCGAGATACACCAGCCATACTCATTAGACACTTCCTCTCAAACACATTCAATTTCTGTCTCTCCATCACTTTCATTCCCCACAACTCCGATCCATACATCACAGTTGGTACAATCACTTTCTCATATAGAACTCTCTTTACATTCATGCCCAATACTCTATTTTTTACTACTCCCTTAACTGCCCCCAACACTTTGCAACCTTCATTCACTCTCTGACGTACATCTGCTTCCACTCCACCATTTGCTGCAACAACAGACCCCAAGTGCTTAACCTGATCCACCTCCTCAAGTAACTCTCCATTCAACATGACATTCAACCTTGCACCACCTTCCCTTCTCGTACATCTCATAACCTTACTCTTACCCACATTAACTCTCAACTTCCTTCTCTCACACACTCTTCCAAATTCTGTCACTAATCGGCCGAGCTTCTCTTCTGTGTCTGCAACCAGTGCAGTATCATCTGCAAACAACAACTGATTTACCTCCCATTCATGGTCATTCTCGTCTACCAGTTTTAATCCTCGTCCAAGCACTCGACCATTCACCTCTCTCACCACTCCATCAACATACAAGTTAAACAACCACGGCGACATCACACATCCCTGTCTCAGCCCCACTCTCACCGGAAACCAATCGCTCACTTCATTTCCTATTCTAACACATGCTTTACTACCTTTGTAGAAACTTTTCACTGCTTGCAACAACCTTCCACCAACTCCATATAACCTCATCACATTCTACATTGCTTCCCTATCAACTCTATCATACGCTTTCTCCAGATCCATAAACGCAACATACACCTCCTTACCTTTTGCTAAATATTTCTCGCATATCTGCCTAACTGTAAAAATCTGATTCATACAACCCCTACCTCTTCTAAAACCACCCTGTATTTCTAAGATTGCATTCTCTGTTTTATCCTTGATCCTATTAATCATTACTCTACCATTAACAAACTAATACCTCTTGAATTACAACACTCATACACATCTCCCTTACCCTTATATATTGGTACAATACATGCACAAACCCAATCTACTGGTACCATTGACAACACAAAACACATATTAAACAATCTCACCAACCATTCAAGTACAGTCACACCCCCTTCCTTCAATATCTCAGATCTCACACCATCCATACCAGACGCTTCTCCTACTCTCGTTTCATCTAGTGCTCTCCTCACTTCATCTATTGTAATCTCTCTCTCATTCTCATCTCCCATCACTGGCACCTCAACACCTGCAACAGCAATTATATCTGCCTCCCTATTATCCTCAACATTCAGTAAACTTTCAAAATATTCCGCCCATCTTTTCCTTGCCTCCTCTCCTTTTAACAACCTTCCATTTCCACCTTTCACTGTCTCTTCAATTCTTGAGCCAGCCTTCCTTACTCTCTTCACTTCTTTCCAAAACTTCTTCTTATTCTCTTCATATGAATGACCCAATCCCTGACCCCACCTCAGGTCAGCTGCCCTCTTTGCCTCACGTACCTTGCGCTTTACTTCCACATTTTTCTCTCTATATTTTTCATACTTCTCTATAGCTTACTATTACTCTGCTGCCATTCTTCAAAAGCCCTCTTTTTCAATATTAAACTTAGCCGGTGATTATATAAGCTGCAACTCTGTTGCTCGACAGAAAACTCTACGTTCAAAATACGCCAGCGATCGCTATGCAGGTAGGGGGTGTACATCAACAGCGCCATCTGTCGAGCAGGTACTCAGTACTCAATGTAAACACAGAACCAATTTTCTCTCTGTCGGGCTACCGGCAAGACCTACTAATTCGCTGTTACTAACTGGATTTGTTTTCACAACTATTTGGTGAAGTACACTATTCTAGTTTTGAGCTTTCGCTATGCAGGTGTTTTATCTTCATCTCAAAACTTGAACTCGTTTTGGATAGATTTAATTATGGTGACAAAGAGAGTATGGACTCTCTTTCACTTTTAAATGGCCGACCCTTCCCTTAGACGGAAGTGTGTTTAGGTTTTTAGTAATTTTGCTTAACACGTTATAGATCTATATATTTTATATCTCTCCGCCTTTATTAGGCCTCTTCGATTAACTTTCCATTTATTATAAACATATAAAAATAAATTTTTATGTTTTGTTTATATGCGACCTTTCCTGATAGTAGGCGGTCCTTACTTGGAACCGAAGTTAATCAACGTTGAGCCCGTTATATCGTATTTAGCCTTTAAAGAATTTAAAACTTTTTAAATTTAATGTTTTATGAAAGAATTTCTTTGATAGTCTTCGTACTGTTTTCAAAGATGAACTAACGTTTAGTTTTTTAGACTACGCAGTTGTTGACGTTCAGGACGTTCAACATGCGCTCTATCGTTACGATAGAGAGAGAGTGTATCACGGTTTCACTTTGCAGTAAGAGTAAATCGATTCTGACGTTTTGTTCATTCTTTCTTAGCTTAAATGTTTTAAATTCTAAATTAAAGGAACTTTTTATTTGGAAAACCTTTCAGTTTTTTCCTTTAGTCAAATAACATGTTTTTTTTGACGATATATAATTGGGCTCTTCTCTTAGGTGCGAAATCAAGAGAGAAAGAGAGAGAGAGATAGAGACGGAGGGAGAGAGAGGAGAGAAAACGTTCCGTTCAAGCGGGTAACGTTGTTCTCGAGTTGCTCTCGTCCCTAGTCGCTGTACGGGGAGGAAGGATAAAACGTTTTTAGTTTTTTATTCTCGTCCCCAGGCTATGTGCGGTGAGAGATTGAAAACGTAGTTATATGAACTAGTGTTTAGTCTCTTTCCCAGCCACTGAATTTTTGATCTTAAAATATGTTTTCTGTTTTTTGCTGGTATTAATGAGCTTGCATTATACGACTGATTTCGCAATTACTACCTTTTAATGAAGGGCAGAATTGCGTGTTTCAGGTAGAAATCAGTAAAAGTTTCGATTTCAGTGAAATAAGTGCAAAACAGAAAATCGATAAAGTGATATGCGCAAAGTGTTACAGTGTTGCGTCCGAGGGTTCGTCTGTTCGTGCCTGTCGTTCACCTAGTCCGGGACCTCTTGCAAGCTCCCAAGCCCAGGGGAGAAGTAATGTCGAACGACTTATGGGTTCGAGAGGCCTTGATCAACGAACAGACGTTTTTCCCTCCGTGGTTTCGGGCGTATCTACCCAAGATCGCCCCACCCACACAAAGACGAGAGAGCCCATTTATTTCTCGTCTGCGGAAGAGGTTTCTCGTAAGAAACCATGGACCAAGGTCTCGCGGCTTATTAAGCGCAAGTCGGTCCCTTCCGCGCAAGTCCAACGGCCCAGTTGTAGCCACTGGGTCAGTTCGGACTCGCTGCAGTCTTCCGACGACTGCTCACCTCCTAAGAGAGGCAAAGCGGTACCGCATCAGGCAGTCACACCGTCTGTTGCCGCACCTGCTCCTGTAGACCCTAGTGGTCTTTGCTGCAGACCATGCAGTCTCAGTTAACGTCATTGATGCGGGACTTTCGTGCGGAGAAGGTTGACACTGCACCAACCTCTAGCCTACAACCAACCACGGTTGTGCGTCCTGTGGACGCTGAGGCGACCTTCTGCCGCACTCCAGCTGAGAGAGTCCCACCACCCATGCGTTCCAGTGTACCCTGCCAGCCGCATGTTGACGTTCAGTAACGCACGGAACCTTCCGTTGACGTTCGCGAGGTACAACAACAGTCTAAGTTGTTTTGTTTTGACGCGGTGCGTCAACCTCCGCATTCTAGAGTTGTTTTGACTGCTCAGTCTAGACAGTCAAAGCAGTCTCGAGTGGACACTGTATGTCCTCACGCACCTGTTGTGGTTGACAGTTCAGTTGTTGACAGTTCACAGACTGTCAAGCAGTTACATGACGTTGCCTTCTGGTCTGCTACTAATGCACCAGTGAGAGACTCACTGAGGTAACCTAGCTTTTATCGGACAAGGTTCCTGTAGATGAGGAAGTTGCTGTTCTCCCTCCTACTGATATTCCCTTGAGGACTCTGTCATTTGGAGAGGAGCCTTAAGCTGCTTAGCCTCCTATGGACTTTAATTAAATCATGATGATTTTTTAAGGATCTTCGTCCGGATCTTGTAACTGCTGCTCCTCGTTCGCCTAACGTCTGAACTTACACTAGGCCTAGCTACTTCGAAGCCGTTGTTTTTAAGCTAGTGCTCTCTCGCTCTCCTAGAGAGCGTTACGTTGGCTAGGCGACTGGTTTTTGCACCAGGAGGAGTTTTAGGGATACAGCCTTTGATTTCCCTTCTTTTAAACTGGCTTATAGAGCAAGAGTCTGATAGGACACGAGAGAAGTTCTCGGCTTGGGAGTTCATGCCTCTGCCCAGATAGACTTCTCAATTCTGGTAGACTCGCCCTGGCGCCTAGCCAGGAGACGCTCCAAGTTGTTTACAGGTCAACTTCTCAACTTTTGTCGAGTCTTTGAAGTTTTGCTGTACTATTATGTCACACATAACAAGGCTTTCAGGGATGGTAAATGGTTCCGCCTCAGTCGCTAACCCCGTCTGTTGCCACACCTGCTCCCGTAGACCCTAAATGGGCTTTGCTGCAAGACATGCAGTCCAAGCATGCGTCCTTGATAGAGGACTTAAATGCGGAGAAGAACCTTCTGGCCAACAACCTTCCAACCGGTCGGTTGTGCGCCCTGTTGACGCTGAGGTAACCTACTCGCGTCTGCCAGTTGAGGTGGTTCCTCCTTCTGGCCAACAACCTTCCAACCGGTTGGTTGTGCGCCCTGTTGACGCTGAGGTAACCTACTCGCGTCTGCCAGTTGAGGTGGTTCCTCCTTCTGGCCAACAACCTTCCAACCGGTCGGTTGTGCGCCCTGTTGACGCTGAGGTATCCTACTCGCGTCTGCCAGTTGAGGTGGTTCCTCCACCGATGCGACCCAGTGTGGGTTGCCAGTCGCACGTTGACGTTAAGCGACGCTCGGAGGTGGTTGTTGACGTTCAGGACGTTCAACAACCAGCAGAGGTGACTTGTTGTGACGCAGTGCGTCAACCTCAGCAACCCGGTAGGGTGTTGACTGCACAACCCAGACAGTCTAGACAGTTTCGGGTTGACGCTGTACTTCCTCGCGCACCCATGGTTGTTGACAGTTCACAGACTGTGCAGCAGTTCCATGATATTGCGTCCGGCTCCGTCACGCATCCACCAGTGCGACCGGATTCAGCGAGTCAGACGTTGCCCACTCCGTTGCCGTTTCCTCATCAGTTTCGGATGAGGAACCCTCTGATGAGGACGTTGCTGAACAAGACGATCAGCCCCCAGCCCTGCTATCCATCCAGAAGATGCTGAAGAAGGAACGCTGCCCAGTCAGGCTGTGGATGAGTCTGGTAGGGACACTGTCATCCGTGGATCAATTTGTGTCACTAGGAAGACTACACCTCCGTCCTCTTCTATACCATCTAGCTTTTCACTGGAAAAAGGACAAGACGCTAGAAGCGGTCTCGATCCCGGTTTCCGGAAAAATAAAGTCTTGTTTGACTTGGTGAAAGGACTATATCAACCTTAGAGAGGGTCTTCCCCTGACTGTTCAGACTCCCAACCACGTTCTCTTCTCGGACGCATCGGACGTAGGCTGGGGTGCGACATTAAACGGTCGGGAATGCTCGGGATTATGGAACTCGAATCAAAGGACAATGCATTTCAACTGCAAGGAGCTACTGGCAGTACGTCTGACCTGGAAAAGCTTCAGGTCTCTCCTTCAAGGCAAAGTGGTGGAGGTGAACTCGGACAACACCACGGCTTTGGCGTACATCTCCAAGCAAGGAGGGACCTACTCTCTGACATTGTACGAGATCGCAAGGGACCTCCTCACCTGGTCAAAAGGTCTAGACATATCACTAGTAACGAGGTTCATCCAAGGCAACTTGAATGTCATGGCAGATTGTCTCAGTCGGAAGGGACAAATAATTCCAACAGAATGGACCCTCCACAAGGATGTATGCAAGAGACTTTGGGCCACCTGGGGCCAGCCAACCATAGATCACTTCGCAACCTTGATGACCAAGAGGCTCCCAATATTTTGCTCACCAATCCCGGACCCAGCAGCAGTTCATATAGATGCCTTTCTACTAGATTGGTCACATCTAGATCTATATGCATTCCCTCCGTTCAAGATTGTCAACAAGGTACTGCAGAAGTTCGCCTCTCACGAAGGGACAAGGTTGACGCTAGTTGCTTCCCTCTGGCCCGCGAGAGAATGGTTCACCGAGGTACTTCGATGGCTAGTAGACGTTCCCAGAACACTTCCCCTAAGGGTGGACCTTCTACGTCAGCCACGCGTAAAGAAGGTACACCAAGGCCTCCACGCTCTTCGTCTGACTGCCTTCAGTCTATCAAAAGACTCTCGAGAGCTAGAGGCTTTTCGAAGGAGGCAGCCAGAGCGATTGCTAGAGCAAGGAGAACATCCACCCTTAGAGTCTACCAATCGAAGTGGGAAATCTTCCGAAACTGGTGCAAGTCAGTATCCGTATCCTCGACCAGTACCTCTGTAACTCAAATAGCTGACTTCCTCTTATATCTGAGGAAAGAACGATCTCTTTCAGCTCCCACTATCAAGGGTTACAGAAGCATGTTGGCATCAGTCTTCCGTCACAGAGGCTTAGATCTTTCCAACAATAAAGATCTACAGGACCTCCTTAAGTCTTTTGAGACCACGAAGGAGCGTCGTTTGGTTACACCTGGTTGGAATTTAGACGTGGTACTAAGATTCCTTATGTCAGACAGGTTCGAACCGCTACAATCAGCCTCCCTGAAAGATCTCACCTTAAAGACTCTTTTCCTGGTATGCTTAGCCACAGCTAAAAGAGTCAGTGAGATTCATGCCTTCAGCAAGAACATCGGATGCTCATCCGAAACGGCTACATGTTCTACAACTTGGTTTTCTAGCCAAAAACGAGCTGCCTTCTCAGCCTTGGCCAATATCGTTCGATATTCCAAACTTATCGTATGGTTGGAAATGAACTAGAAAGAGTCTTATGTCCTGTAAGAGCTCTTAAGTTCTATTTAAAACGAACTAAACCTTTACGAGGCCCGTCTGAAGCTTTATGGTGTTCAGTTAAGAAACCATCTTTGCCTATGTCAAAGAATGCTTTATCCTATTTTATCAGACTGTTAATACGAAAAGCTCATTCCCATCTGAATGAGGAAGGCCAAGCTTTGCTGAAGGTAAGGACACACGAAGTTAGAGCTGTCGCAACTTCCGTGGCCTTTAAACAAAATAGATCTCTGCAAAGTATAATCGACGCAACCTATTGGAAAAGCAAGTCAGTGTTCGCGTCTTTTTATCTTAAGAATGTCCAGTCTCTTTACGAGAACTGCTACACTCTGGGACCATTCGTAGCAACGAGTGCAGTAGTGGGTGAGGGCTCAACCACTACAATTCCCTAATTCCATAACCTTTTTAATCTTTCTCTTGAAATGTTTTATTATTGTTTTTTGGGTTGTCCGGAAGGCTAAGAAGCCTTTCGCATCCTACTTGATTTGGCGGGTGGTCAAAGTCATTTCTTGAGAAGCGCCTAGATTAGAGGTTTTGATGAGGTCCTGTTGTATGGGTTGCAACCCTTGATACTTCAGATCCTAGGGGTCGCTCAGCATCCTAAGAGGATCGCGAGGCTCCGTAAGGAAGACGTACTTAAAAAGGCAGAGTAATTGTTCAAGTCGTCTTCCTTACCAGGTACTTATTTATTTTGTTTGTTATTTTGAATAACTGCTAAAATGAAATACAAAATACTTAGCTCATAATAATGTAAACAAGTAATGCTGGTCTCTACCCAACCCCTGGGTGTGAATCAGCTTATATAATCACCGGCTAAGTTTAATATTGAAAAATGTTATTTTTATTAATAAAATAAATTTTTGAATATACTTAACCGGTGATTATATATTAAAGGACCCTCCCTTCCTCCCCAATAGAGACCCAGTGGACCGAGGAGAAAATTGGTTCTGTGTTTACATTGAGTACTGAGTACCTGCTCGACAGATGGCGCTGTTGATGTACACCCCCTACCTGCATAGCGATCGCTGGCGTATTTTGAACGTAGAGTTTTCTGTCGAGCAACAGAGTTGCAGCTTATATAATCACCGGGTAAGTATATTCAAAAATTTATATTATTAATAAAAATAACATTTTTCTCTTCCACTTTTACCTTCACTCCTTCATTCCACCATTCACTGCCCTTCCTCATATATATATATATATAAATATATATATATATATATATATATATATATATATATATATATACATATATATATATATATATATATATATATATATATATATATATATATATATATATATATATATACAATATACATATATATAATATATATATAAATATATATAAATAAATAAATACATATATATATAAATAAATATATATATATATATATATATAAATATATATACACTATATATATATATATATATATATATATATATATATATATACAAATAAATATAGATATATATGGATAAATATCAACACAACATCGTGTTCAAATAGAAATAAATTTCTACCCCATACTTGGGATCGAACGCTGGCCACTTCTAATGAAAGGCCAGGTCGATATATATATATCCTTCAAATAGTTTTCAGAATAACAGGATATTGCATTAAAGTTTCTCTATATATTATTTGGTGTCGACAAGTGTTTCGATTCTTCAGGACTACACTGGCTGATTGAATTACACTTTAATATATAGGCTATAATGCTGAAAACGTTAATGCCAAAATATTTGGAAAATCCAACACTAATTGACAAAAATTTAGAAATTAAAATTTTAGATTCTTGAAAATGTAAAGATGAAATTTAAGATTCATTTCTAAATACATGAAATATTTTTTCCACAAGGCTTCACAGAACTTCATGGCCGATCCTGCATGCCCTCCACTGAAATTTACAATTCCACGTTTTGCTGTCAGATTGACATTAGGTCTTGGCGAAAGTCATGTCATATTCAAAGCAGACTAATTCGTGAAGCTTACACGCTCCATCAGAAATTAGGTGTTATTCTGAAAACTATCAGCAGGACAATTATTATTATTATTATTATTATTAATTGCTAAGCTACAACCCTAGTTGGAAAAGCAGGATGCTATAAGCCCAGTGAGGAAAGGAAACAAAGTAAAATTAAATAATTTAATGACGGTAACTACATTAAAATAAATATTTCTTATATAAACTATTAATACTTTAACAAAATAAGAGGAAGAGAAATTAGATAAAATAGTGTGCCCGAGTGTACCCTCAAGCAAGAGCTCGTCCGGAGAAAAGCTATCTTCCAGTTTTGAACGCCACCAAAGACATTCCCTATTCATTATAAACGGTAACATGCCTAAGTAATAAATATATATATATATATATATATATATATATATATATATATATATATATATATATATATGTGTGTGTGTGTGTGTGTGTGTGTGTATGTCTGTATTTTGCTAATACAGAAGCACTTTAGAAACCTTGATTTATTTATAACCAATGCAATATTACTGAATATTAATTAAAACTTCAGATAATTGTTTTCTGTGAACCCTCAATTAAACGAAATTAAAAATGTGAAAGGTGTTAAAGGTTTAACGATAAAATTGGAACCGACGAAATTATATCTATACTAAATCGTAAGAAAAACATATTATGCTTAGAAAATCGATATCCTTGACTTGATGGATATCATGATTGAGTTTATAGCAAAGAATGAACATCGTCAGTATGTTTTTGGTAAATTAAAACCAAGTAGGCCTACCGGTGTTTATAGTCGTTGTGTACAAATTTAAATTTGTCATATGAAAATCGTTCAAAAATTCATTTTCTTTTCTTTTGCTGCAATTTGCTGTCATATACGCGGAAAATGCGACAGTGCCATTTCAAACGCAGCCCTCTCCCCCCTCCCCCCCCCACCCCAACGGAAAAAATGTTCCTACGCCAATTGATTTAGGCGTCCCTTGTTTAAATTTTCAGAATCTCGTCATCCTGCTTACGTCCTGTTGCTTTTATTGTTATATGATTTTTGAGAAAACATTCCTCATCCAAACTTTGAAATACTTAACACATCAAACAAAATAAATTGAGAGGATTTTAAGAAATTTGTTGCATATGCCACACGAGATACAAAACAGTGACGGTAAATTTCAAATTTTATCACATCCCAGTTTAAAACTGCCTTACGATGTTCCTCTCATGGCACATCTTGTTATTAATGACTATATAACAAGTGAAGTAGCAATGCAATAAGTTTAGTTTACGGCATTTGCCCAAGATATTCAAACATACCAAACTGGAATTATCGGCTTCTGTACATAAAACAGAATGGTAATGCAGTTATAAACAACAGAATTTTTATATTACTACTGTAAATCCAATAAGTAAACTATGTATATCTCTTACCCTGCATGGCATCCGGTATGAAATCCAATATTAGAAGATAAAACACAAATCACACAGGGAGCATAACCAGAGGCTATTGCTCGGATGAAGACAGATTGCAGACTGAGACCATTGTTGCCAGGTTTTCTAATTGAGAAAAAGGCAACTTCTAATCAACCGCAACTTTAAAAGGCCAACCCATTATAGAAAAAAGACCAAATATATAGTATTCAAGGCCCACCTTTTTTATGATGTTACTAAAGGCCGTCAAATAATTTCAAAAAGGCCAAATTTGAGATTTTTCGCCTGAAAAAAGGCTAATCTGGCAACTCTGAACTGAGACACTGAGTTTGAATGCTTGGACCAACCGACGCCGGCTATTACGTCATAGCTCTACAACCCGCTGGTTCGGCAATTTGTAGGAGAGAGTGGTTTCTGAGTGTACCTCTTGGGTTACCCCCTCTCACCAAAGTATGACTATTCCTTGCTCTTTATTATACAGGGGATATATTTATCATATAGGGGATATAATGTGATATAACTGCAACTAAATTGTTATAAGAAATAAATTCCTAAAACTGGGATTAGCCTGTTTAAATACACCACAATCATTTAAAAGAATTCTTCCATTTAGCCCTTACACTACTGAATATATTTAATACCAATATCGGCCATAAGCAAAAAAAAAAAAGGTTCCGAAGTTGAAAAAAACATAAAAGATATACATTAGATAAACAGGCTTTCCAATAAAACTGAATTTAGGCACTCGCCAAACGTATATGAATGGATCAAATTGGGGTTTAATTAGTTTTCTAGATATTTCTACAAAGGCTATTGCAATTTCTAAGCATTAATCATATTCATATTTCGTTTTATAATAAGAAAGCCTATTGGTAGGCCTAACACTGAATAAAAAAAGCTAGAAAATGTAGTAACCAAACTTTAAATGAAGTAAAAAAAAAAGAATCTTCCTATGCTTATACTAATTTGATTTTATGGTATTCCTTTTATTTATTGACAAAGGGAGTACGTTAATAATTACTTCCGCCAACGACGTTGGAAGGATGTTATGTTTTCGCCCCTGTTTGTGTGTTTGTTTGTGAACAGTTTCCCGGTCACACTTTTAATCGTAGAGTAATGCAACTTGCATGAATTAACTGATATGTAAAAACCTGGAAGTGATTAAATTTTGGAATGTCAAGGTCGAAGGTCAAGGTCACGGTCAAGCAAAAATGTTATTTTCATTAGTAAAATAAATTTTTGAATATACTTACCCGATGATCATGTAGCTGTCAACTCTGTTGCCCGACAGAAATCTACGGTCGGGATACGCCAGCGATCGCTATACAGGTGGGGGTGTACTCAACAGCGCCATCTGTGAGCAGGTACTCAAGTACTTCTTGTCAACAAGAACTCAATTTTCTCCTCGGTCCACTGGTTCTCTATGGGGAGGAAGGGCGGGTCCTTAAATTCATGATCATCGGGTAAGTATATTCAAAAATTTATTTTACTAATGAAAATAACATTTTTCAATATTAATCTTACCCGATGATCATGTAGCTGATTCACACCCAGGGTGGTGGGTGGAGACCAGCATACATGTTAACAAAGAAGCTAAGTATCCCGTATTTCATTTTATTAGTTATTCAAAAATAACATAAAATAAATAAGTACCTGGTAAGGAAGACGACTTGAACCATTACTCTGCCTTTATTAAGTACGTCTTCCTTACTGAGCGTAGCGGTCCTCTTAGGATGCTGAACGACTCTTAGGTGCTGAAGTATAAAGGGCTGCAACCCATACTAAAGGACCTCATCACAACCTCTAACCTCGGCGCTTCTCAAGAAAGAATTGACCACCCGCCAAATCAACAAGGATGCGGAAGGCTTCTTAGCCGACCGTACAACCCATAAAAAGTATTCAAGAGAAAGGTTAAAAAGGTTATGGGATTATGGGAATGTAGTGGCTGAGCCCTCACCTACTACTGCACTCGCTGCTACGAATGGTCCCAGGGTGTAGCAGTTCTCGTAAAGAGACTGGACATCTTTGAGATAGAATGATGCGAACACTGACTTGCTTCTCCAATAGGTTGCATCCATAACACTCTGCAGAGAACGGTTCTGTTTGAAGGCCACTGAAGTAGCCACAGCTCTCACTTCATGTGTCCTTACCTTCAGCAAAGCAAGGTCTTCTTCCTTCAGATGAGAATGTGCTTCCCTAATCAGAAGCCTGATGTAGTAAGAAACTGAGTTCTTAGACATTGGAAGAGAAGGCTTCTTGATAGCACACCATAAGGCTTCTGATTGTCCTCGTAAAGGTTTTGACCTTTTTAGATAGTACCTAAGAGCTCTAACTGGGCAAAGTACTCTCTCCAGTTCGTTCCCCACCAAGTTGGACAGGATTGGGATCTCGAACGACTTAGGCCAAGGACGTGAAGGAAGCTCGTTTTTAGCAAAAAACCGAGCTGCAAGGAACATGTAGCCGTTTCAGATGTGAAAACTATGTTCCTGCTGAAGGCGTGGATCTCACTTACTCTTTTAGCTGTTGCCAAGCACACGAGGAAAAGAGTTTTTAATGTGAGGTCCTTAAAAGAGGCTGATTGGAGAGGTTCAAATCTTGATGACATAAGGAACCTTAGGACCACGTCTAGATTCCAGCCTGGAGTGGACAACCGACGTTCCTTTGAGGTCTCAAAAGACCTAAGGAGGTCCTGTAGATCTTTGTTGGTGGAAAGATCCAAGCCTCTGTGGCGGAAAACCGCTGCCAACATACTTCTGTAACCCTTGATCGTAGGAGCTGAAAGGGATCTTACGTTCCTTAGATGTAACAGGAAGTCAGCAATCTGGGTTACAGTGGTACTGGTTGAGGAAACTGCATTGGCCTTGCACCAGCTTCGGAAGACTTCCCATTTAGACTGATAGACTCTGAGAGTGGATGTCCTCCTTGCTCTGGCAATCGCTCTGGCTGCCTCCTTCGAAAAGCCTCTAGCTCTTGAGAGTCTTTCGATAGTCTGAAGGCAGTCAGACGAAGAGCGTGGAGGTTTGGGTGTACCTTCTTTACGTGAGGTTGACGTAGAGGGTCCACTCTTAGAGGAAGAGTCCTGGGAATGTCCACTAGCCATTGCAGTACCTCTGTGAACCATTCTCTCGCGGGCCAGAGGGGAGCAACCAACGTCAGCCGTGTCCCTTTGTGAGAGGCGAACTTCTGAAGTACCCTGTTGACAATCTTGAACGGCGGGAATGCATACAGGTCGAGATGGGACCAATCCAGCAGAAAAGCATCCACGTGAACTGCTGCTGGGTCTGGAATCGGAGAACAATACAACGGGAGCCTCTAGGTCATCGAGGTAGCGAACAGATCTATGGTTGGCTGACCCCACAGGGCCCAAAGTCTGCTGCAAACATTCTTGTGAAGGGTCCACTCTGTGGGGATGACCTGACCCTTCCGGCTGAGGCGATCTGCCATGACATTCATATCGCCCTGAATGAACCTCGTTACCAGCGTGAGCTTTCGATCTTTTGACCAGATGAGGAGGTCCCTTGCGATCTCGAACAACTTCCTCGAATGAGTCCCTCCCTGCTTGGAGATGTAAGCCAAGGCTGTGGTGTTGTCGGAGTTCACCTCCACCACCTTGTTTAGCTGGAGGGACTTGAAGTTTATCAAGGCCAGATGAACCGCCAACAACTCCTTGCAATTGATGTGAAGTGTCCTTTGCTCCTGATTCCATGTTCCCGAGCATTCCTGTCCGTCCAATGTCGCACCCCAGCCCGTGTCTGATGCGTCCGAGAAGAGACGGCGGTCGGGGTTCTGAACAGCCAAAGGTAGACCTTCCTTGAGAAGAAAGCTGTTCTTCCACCACGTTAGAGTAGACCTCATCTCTTCGGAAACAGGAACTGAGACCGTCTCTAGCGTCATGTCCTTTATCCAGTGAGCAGCTAGATGATACTGAAGGGGGCGGAGGTGGAGTCTCCCTAACTGGATGAACAGGGCCAGCGATGAAAGTGTCCCTGTTAGACTCATCCACTGCCTGACTGAGCATCGGTTCCTTCTCAGCATGCTCTGGATGCATTCTAGGGCTTGGTTGATCCTTGGGGCCGACGGAAAAGCCCGAAAAGCTCGACTCTGAATCTCCATACCCAGGTAGACAATGGTCTGGGATGGGACGAGCTGGGACTTCTCTAAATTGACCAGGAGGCCCAGTTCCTTGGTCAGATCCATAGTCCATCTGAGATTCTCCAGACAGCGACGACTTGTGGGAGCTCTTAAAAGCCAGTCGTCTGACGGAGCCGGACACAAGATCATGGTACTGCTGCACAGTCTGTGAACTGTCAACCATGGGGAAGCGAGGAAGTACAGCGACAACCCGAAACTGTCTAGACTGTCTGGGTAGTACAGTCAACTCCTTATCAGGTTGCTGAGGTTGCCGCACTGCGTCACAACAAGTCACCTCTGCTGGTTGTTGAACGTCTTCCCAGTGACACACTGACTCCGTAAAAAAATCCTCTATCAAGGACTAAGCTTGGACTGCATGTCTTGCAACAAAGCTCAAGGTCTATGGGAGCAGGTGTGGCAACAGACGGGGTTAGCGACTGAAGCGGAACCATTTACCCTCCCTGGAAGCATGTTATGCTTAAATAAAAGTCCATAGGAGGCTAAGCAGCTTAAGGCTCCTCTCCAAATGACAGAGTCCTCAAGGGAATATCAGAAGGAGGGAGAACAGCACTTTCTCATCTACAGGAACCATATCCGAGAAAAGCTAAGTTCTCTCAGTGAGGGTTTCACTGGTGCAAAAGCAGCAGACCAGAAGGCAACGTTATGAAACTGCTTGACAGTCTGTGAACTGTCAAAAACTGAACTGTCAACCACAACAGGAGCGTGAGGACATACAGCACTGGTGTATAAGTAGCAGACCAGAAGGCAACGTCATGTAACTGCATGACAGTTTGTGAGTTGGCAACAACCAAAGTTGTGTGGGGAAGCCTCAACTCCTGCCTGACTAGTTTGCTGCTGGCAAGTGGCGGTAACCACAGTGTGTTGCGGAGGCTGACACACCGTGTCAAAACACGGCAGCTTGAGGTAGCTCCCGCACGGCAACGGAGTGCTCTGTGTGTGGGAGTCATCATACATCTGGCGGGGTTGACTGTGCATGGGTGGAGGAGCTCTCACAACAAGAGTGTGAGAGCAGGAAGCCATGCCGGGCGCACAACCGTGGGAGGTGTAGGCCCACGGGTGCATCGTCAACCTTCTCCGCAGTCGGAGTGTGGGAGCTGGCAACAACAAAAGCAGAGTGCTGGTGCGTGGGAGGGGCTGCGGTGGGTTGAGGAGCATGCGGTATGGTATGCAGAGTATGCTGTAAGGTATGCAGAGCATGCTGTAAGGTATGCAGAGCATGCTGTAAGGTATGCAGAGCATGCTGTAAGGAATGCAGAGCATGCTGTAAGGTATGCAGAGCATGTTGTAAGGTATGCAGAGCATGCTGTAAGGTATGCAGAGCATGCTGTAAGGTATGCAGAGCATGCTGCATGGGCTGCGCAGAAAGCCGCATAGTGCTGGAACCCGGCAGCTCTACAGAACCTTCCCACTGCTGATGCGGTAGCTCACGCATGTTAGCAGATGGTGCAGCAAGAACATGCGTCTGGCAGGGTGGACTGTGCATCGGTGGTGGAGCTCTCACAGGTGGAGGGTGGGAGCAGGCAGCCGCAGTATCTGCTGAGCGCACAACCTCGGCGGGTTGTAGGTTAACAGGCTGCATTGTCAACCTTCCAGCATGATACTCCTGCATGAAGGAGCAAGCTGAGACTGTATAGTCTGCAGCATGGACCACTAGGGTCTATGAAAGACAACAACAAACGGAGCTACTGTCCGTTGTGACTGAGGGTCTAAAACAGCTGGTGCGGCAACAGACGGAGTTACTGCCTGTTGCGGTACCACCTAGCCTCTCTTAGGAGGTGTGCAGTTGTCGTACTGCAGCGAGTCCGAACTGACCCAGTGGCTACACCTAGGCCGTTGGACTTGCGCGGAAGGGACCGACTTGCACTTAAAAGCTGCAAGATTTGGTCCATGGTTTCTGCGAGAAACCTCTTCCGCAGACGAGGAATAAATGGGCTCTCTCGTCTTTGTGTGGGTGGGGTGATCACGTCGGCAACGTGTGTAGATACACCCGAAACCACAGAGGGAAACGTCTGTTCGTCGATCAAGGCCTGAGGAACCCATAAGTCCTTCGACATTACTTCTCCCCTGGGCTTGGGAGCTTGTAAGAGGTATCGGACTAGGTGAACAACTGGCACGAACAGACGAACCCTCGAACGCAACACTGTAACACTTTGCGCATATCACTTTATCACTTTTGATTTTCTGTTTGCACTTATTTCACTGAACTCGAAACTTTAAGTGGTTTGTACCTGAAACACGCAATCCTATCCTTCATTAAAAGGTAGTAATTGCGAAAACAGTATTACAATGTAACAGAAAAACATAATGAAAGATAAAGAATTCAGTGGCTGGAAAAGAGACTAAACACTAGATCAAATAAACTACGTTTAAAATCTCTCACCGCATAAAGCCTGGGAACAAGAATAAAACTCTAGAAACGTTTTACCTTCTTCCCCTATATCGACTAGGGAGAAGAGCAAAAAAAACGAGAACAACGTTACCCGCTTGAACGAAACGTTTATCCTCCTCTCTCTCCCTCCGTCTCTATCTCTCTCTCTCTCTCTCTTGACTTAGAACCTGAGAGATGAGCCCAATTATATATATCGTTAAAACATATTATTTGTTAAAGGAAAAAAACTGAAAGGTTTCCCAAATACAAAGTTCCTTTATAGAATTAAAACCATTTAAGCTAAGAAAGAATGAACGAAACGCTAGAATCGGTTTACTCTTACTGCAACGTGAAACCGTGAAATACTCTCTCTCTATCGTAACGATAGAGCGCAAGTTGAACGTTCTGAACGTCAACAACTGCGGAGACTAAACAAAACGTTAGTTCAACTTTGAAAACAGTACGAGACTTATCAAAGAAATTCTTTCAAAAACATTAAAATTAAAAAGTGAACCCTCGCTACTTCGCGGTTCGACCATCGCGGATTCACCACTTCGCGGATTTTTTCCATAACCCATATATATACAGTAATATATATATATATATATGTATGCATGTATTTATGTATATATGTAGGTATGTATATGTGTATACATATAAATATATATATATATATATATACACACACACACACACATATATATATATATATATATATATATATATATATATATATATATATATATATATATCTAAAGTAGGAAGATGTGATGTAGTTCTAAGGGAAAAGTATGGGAAATATGTCTGGGTAATAAGCAAAGCTCTACCTCCAGTTTGTTTCTACATTATGATCAGAGATAAATGTAAACAAAACATTGGTTGCCATTTTTTATCGTGCTTTTTAGCATGTTTAGGAAATGCATGATATAAAATCCCCTTTAATATTTGTGCCTGTTTTAGTTTAGGGTACTGTAGCACATGCATTAAGTGTTCTGTACATTAAAGGGTAGTTTGTTAACAGTACTACGTACAAGGGAAGGTTTTAAAAGTCTGAATATACATGTTGAATAAATAGGTAAATATGGTGTCACTACTTCGCGGATTTTCACCTATCGCGGCCGCGACTGGAACCTATCTACCGCGATAAACGAGGGTTCACTGTAGCATAAATTCTTAACAGGAAAAACGATATGACGAGCTCAATGTTAATTAACTTCGGTTCCAAGTAAGGACCGCCTACTATTAGGAAAGGTCGCATATAAACAAACATAAAAAAATAATTTTTATAAGTTTATAATAAAAGGAAAGTTAATCGAAGAGGCCTATAAATGGTGGAGAGATATAAAATAAAAAATGAAAGAGAGTCTATACTCTCTTCGACACCAACACTTCCGTCTAAGGGAAGGGTCGGCCATTTAAAAGTGAAAGAGAGTCCATACTCTCTTCGTCACCATAATTAAATCAAATTAATTCCAAAAGCTTGCTAAGCTAATGATAAAGCTTCCTGAATAGCGAAGGCTAAACTCTAGAGCAAATACATCACCAAATCGTGAACAATAACTCCAGAATCAACAGCGTATCCAAGTAGGTCTAGCCGGAGGCACGACAGAGGAAAAATTGAGTTCTTGTTGACAAGAAGTACTTGAGTACCTGCTCACAGATGGCGCTGTTGAGTACACCCCCACCTGTATAGCGATCGCTGGCGTATCCCGACCGTAGATTTCTGTCGGGCAACAGAGTTGACAGCTACATGATCATCGGGTAAGATTAATATTGAAAATGACTAATTCATGTAATCAGCCATAATTTGGACATCGTTGTCACAGAGACTTCAAACTTGGTTCATATTTGAGTGCATGAAAATCCATGCCAATTAATACATGCTAAGGTCAAAGGTCAAGGTAAAGATCGAGAAATAAGCAGTCATACCCTGATGATAGGTGGTACCCAGAGAGGAAGACTCAGAAACCACAATTTCCAAAACTGCCGTGTTGTAGGTAGGAAAAGGGGAGGGGTGGGAAGGATTGAATATGTGTGTGTGTACGTAAGTGTACATTCTATCTAAATATTAAGCGTTCTATTAACGGGTCGTGTACACTAGTACCCAATTATTGGTGTGTTGGTTCCGAATTCATCAGACTTCCTTGTCTTACACTAGGTCTATTATTATTATTATTAAATGCTAAGCTACAACCCTAGTAGGAAAAGCAGGGTGCTATAAGCCCAGGGGCCCCAACAGGGAAAATAGCCCAGTGAGGAAAGGGAATAAGGAAAAATAGAACATTTTAGGAATAGTAACAATATTAAAATAAATATTTCCTATTTAAACTATAAAAACTTTAACAGAACAAGAGGAAGAGAAACTAGATAGAAAAGTGTGCCCAAGTGTACCCTCAAGCAAGAGAACTCTAACCCAAGGCAGTGTAAGACCATGGTACAGAGGCTATGGCACTACTCAAGAATAGAGAACAATGGTTTGACTTTGGAGTCCTTCTCCTAGAAGAGCTGCTTACCATAGCTAAAGAGTCTCTTCTACCCTTACCAAGAGGAAAGTAGCCACTGAACAATTACAGTGCAGTAGTTAACCCCTTGGGTGAAGAAGAATTGTCTAGTAATCACAGTGTTGTCAGGTGTATGAGGACAGAGAAGAATCTGTAAAGGATAGGCCAGACTATTCGGTGTCTGTGTAGGCAAAGGGAAAGAACCGTAACCAGAGAGAAGGGTCCTATGTAGTATTGTCTGGCCAGTCAAAGGACCCCATAACTCTCTAGCGGTAGTATAGAGTAAATATCTTGGTTTTGCACACCTCTAGATTTTGGGAGATGGAAGTTTCTCTCTCTCTCTCTCTCTCTCTCTCTCTCTCTCTCTCTCTCTCTATTATTGCACAACAGCCCTCCGTTGGGTACTCTTTCTCAAAGCCATCAGTATATTTAGCGCACTCTAATACGTATTTTCCTTAAGCCCAGCTTCTACCCAAATCTTCCTCATTTCAGGTAGGCCTAACAGTGTTGTAAGATAAAAAATTGTTGAAACTCCTTTAAGTCTTGTAACTTGAATTAAATATTCTTAACATAGGCCTACATGGCTAGAAATTCTCTCATTAGCCACTTAAATGTTGACTAAAAATCTAAACAGAAAAACTAATAGCCTATGATATTAACTACACATCTCAGATGCCTTAAGTGTGGTAAAAGAGTTTACGTATCGCTATGATTAGCAAAGCTGTACGAATCAATGCTACCCATATCAGGCTGGTTTGCTGTAAGCAATCAGACAAAAGCCTCCCACCATCACCAATCAGCAGTAGCCGAACCCCAGACGTGAATAAGAACTTGTCTGAGGCCTTTGTCCTGCAATGGACTAAAAACAGTTGTTGTTGTTGTTGTTGTTGTTGTTGTTGTATATATATCAGATTACAGCTGTATTACCCGCTGTTAAATTCAAAAAGTCTATTCACACATTCACACTATTGTTACTAAGACACTTGTAAATACTATACATAAACAGAATTGTGTGTAAAAGCATATAGCAATCTTTTATCTAATGACAGCATGAAACAAATAATATATATATATATATATATATATATATATATATATATATATAATATATATATATATATATATATATATATATATATATATATATGTATATATATATATACAATTTTATTCATAGAGGCAAGGCTATTTTCCATTTCTATGTCCACAAATCTAAGCTGTGTTCATGTTCCAAATGTTATTTTATTTCTTATGTTAATTACCATAAATATTTGTCTTTATAACAAAATATCACTTTGTCTATTTGTCATTTTCTTCCCCATTTTAAGCAACATACTTTGGTATTGTAGCCATACGAGTCAGTGCTGAAATTATCGTTTTCTTTAACGATAAACTATTCGTTTTCTATAGAGTTTTTTTTCCTGATATTGGTATACTAAAATAAAACGGAATCATATACGGACCACAATGTGACTTTTTATATCATTATATAAATGTTCATTTGGCAAACCAAGTGTTTGATGGATGGCAATTGTGTTTGTAATTCTCTTTAGTATTTACTATTGCAAATAGCCTATAACATACTGCCAAGATGAAATACTTGAGTTGTTTCCATCTCTATCAAAGGAAATATTTCTTTAATATTCGCTTTCTAGACCTTACTCCCGAGTCCTATCTGGCTAAAGTTGGTTATCAACGCATTATTGATATCATCATGTGATGACGAGTGGGTAACGGATGATTGATGGTAGTGACCCCGGTTCGTCTTGTAAGGGGTAAATCTCTGTTTCTTCTTGAAGAAAGCTTGCTTTTGGGCTTCGACCTTCCTTTTGGCAGTGAGGCCCCACCTCACTTGCAAATTTTGGTTTGCTCTCGCAGCGTCTTGTAGAACCTTGTTCACCTCCTCCTGAGGAAAGAGGGTTTTACCCAAGCAGGGGGAAGCTATCAGCCTGTTCGGTTCATGTCTGATCGAGGCCTCAGATAGAACGTATTTCCTGCAACTAACCCGAGCCGAACAAAACTCGTGTAGGTCGATTTGGAAGGACAGAGACAGGTTCTTCGTGAATACCCGAAACAAGGTCTCAGCCGGATAAAGCGAGGCTAGAGACTCCACGGAGGTAATGGAGTGGAGAGACCTAGCTAACCTATTCCGTGCCTCAAACTCAGTCTTGAGAAGATTATCTGGTAATTTGGGAAGCTTCTCGGAAAACAGATTAGAGGCGCAGTCTGGGTCTAACTTCCCTACTGTGAAAGTAGCGGGGGCATCATCCCAGATAGTAACGGTACTCGGAATGAGCATGGAGGTGGGATCCGTCTCTTTAAGAGCCGGCATGGCAGAACCTTCTTTGATAGCTTGAAAAGTAAGAGCTGCCACTTTATCTGTAATAGGCAAGGTAATAACTGGAGAAGCTGTAAATATGGTGTAGGCTCCTTTGTGTGGGGTGAGCATGGAATTAGTGCACCCCCAGTCTGACAACGTCCGGGCCCAGAGAGCTTGGGCCTGCTCTTTAGGAAATATTACCGTTTCCTTCGGTACCTTGTCTAACCTAACCAAGGCATGTTCTTTCAATCGGATGAAGCCGTTGAATGGGAATTCTAGTCCCGGAGGGTAAAATTCTAGGTCCTCTAGAGGACGGGTGCCTATGCCCTCCAGAGTTATGGCACCATCAATATATGGAGCATGTAAGGCAAACCTCCAAGGGTTGTTTTTCTCGAAGGGGGGTAACTTCGATGCGTCCGGGGCTGAAGGAGGAGGCATCTGAGTTCCGGAACAGATGAGACTCGCCACCATATCTTTGAGCTCCGTCATAGCTCCTTGGTCTGTCCTAGACTGTTGTTGTAGATGCTGTTGTATCTGTTCTTTCACAATATCCCTGACCATGGCGGCGGATAAAGCGGGCTCCCGAGCCCGATCCTCTAACGAAGCCCTGGACTTAGTGGACTTCGACTTTTTAGGAGTCACGGTTTTAGGTACAGTAATATGAACATCAGGATCCTTTGAAGGTCCCGGAACCGGTGACACTGATAATGGCAAAGCTGAAGGCTTAAAGGTACGTAGTGGCTTCACCTTGGGTCGTACAGGAACGGAGGGACCTCGAGGAGAAGCCGTAGGTTTATCAAAGCCGTGAAAGGAAGTAGTAGAGGAAGGAGTGTGGGGTGAAGGGGGTCCACCAACTCAACACCACCTACCTGCTCATCCATGGGTTCGTCGTCCAGACCTAGGTAGGGCTCGGCCTCCGTCACTAAAACCTCTTCCTCAGTTAGAATGGTTGCTCTAACCACCTCAATTAACGGGGCCGCTGTCTCCGGTGGAACTGCTGCAGTAGTAGAGCCTGGGAATAGGCGAGAAGCCATGTCTCCATCAAGGAGATAGAGTGCGCCAGACAGCGCATTCCTCCCAAAACCTGACACCCAAGGACGGAGAGTAGCTCTTGCCTCCGGGAGAGATTCATCATCAGCCTGAAAGAGGAGAGGGGATTAATGATGAAGCCAAAACTGATGTAAATATATAAAGACCAATTAATTCCTCGCAAAGGATATTAACAGGAACAAACTAGAACCAACTTACCTCCTCGCTCAGGAGTAGGGATGACAGCTCATAGCAGAGCATGCATGACTCCAGGAACCATATCATATAGGGGGCTTGTCCCGGTTCCCGAGAGAAGGATATGGCGCAATGGGCATGGGACCGGCATAGATCATGGCCCATGGGATCAGTAAAGGCAGCGGAGCAGCCCTTGGCAGCGCAGCGGACTTTCTGTAAAAAGAAAGAAGACATAAGTCTGGATGTTCCTTGAGATTCTGGTCAGGGACATATGAATCAGAAAACACTTAAATCTTAATTATGTGTGAGTATGGTAGTAGCTAGCACCTTAATAAATTAAGAAATTATATTAAAAATCAGTAACCATGTAACATGAATCTCTAATCTTCATCGGTATCACATTGTTAACTCCGGTTCTGGACGTCTGCTTGATCTCTGTTTGTACCGGAGATCCGGTAGCAAAGGCCCGTCATCGTGATATCGTGACCGTCACCGGTACGATAACATTAATCTCAATGAATGTCTGTGTTATCTCCAGTGAAGCCGGAGATTCGATGAAAAAAGGGGCCGTAAAGGTGTATTTGTGATCAAACATGACAAAGGTTCGTGTGCAAAAGGCCTCAGCCGGAGTCTGAGTGCCGGATTTCACCGTTGCACTCCAAATATCTGACTAGTTCTCACCCAATGAGTATCCATTATAGCGGAGTATAACTCAAGGCGGAGCTAAGGGTGTCGGCATAAAACGACCCCAATTAATGACTCATACACTAACGTACCTATTAATAGTGCTAGCTATATTAACAGTAACCACATCAATAAAACGTGTATAACATTAAACGTACTATCATCAACTCTGATAATAAGAGGAGGCCTGAATAACTCGTGATCGTATAAAAACGGAGAACGGGAAATTCACCTCTCTTACTCGAGCTAATAAAGAAAACGAGAGAAGGGATAACTCATATCTGTAGAACAGGAAACGAGCACTCTATGCTCTCGCTCTCAAGGTTACATAATAAAAAACTAACATCACACAATAATATAAGAAAAATAAAATTGATTGCTTTTTTCTTAGTAATTGAAATAACCAAGAACGAAGAATAACGACAACGTAACAAATAAACAAGGATATAGTCTAAATCGAGCCTTCCTGAGGCGAGTACAAAACAAACAGACTAAATCGCTATTCTTCGTAGGTCCAAATTGGACTTGCACTGTTTCCCATGATTCGACAGAGGATAAACAAGATTAGGATATCTCCTAATGGTAAGATGACTAAAGTATGAGCTTTAGGTAAATGCACAAGTGAACTACAAGCATTATCTTTTAAGGTAAGGTTTAGGGAGAATACAATGAATTTGTTTTCTTTACCTTCTTTCAGAACAAAAAATTATTTTAAGCAAAGAGTTTGCTACAATTTTTTACATACCCTCTTTGGATATGGATGAAAGTATTTCATAAGAAAATAGATTTCTTTGTCAAGTAAGGGCTGTTCAGTATCAATTGGAGAAAACTATGGATATTAGAGGTTGTGTTCCTTATTTATTTTGTGGGAACAAGCGTTTCAAATTACCCTCTGTCAAAAAATACAATGTAACTTCTTGTTTAAAATTTGGTCACTCAATCTCACAAAGAATTGGATCCAAATCTAATAGAAGCCTTGAAGGGGAATCATCGTGATAATATTAGTGCAGCTACATCCCTTTATTTTTGCAGAAATATTTCTTATGAAAAGGTTTTAGAAGCAGCCCAATGGTGTATCTAGTTGATTTTTGCTAAACATGATCTGAAAGAATCCAGGTTTGCTTATTGAGATTGTTGGGCTCTAGGATCTAAAGAGTTACAATTGATATATAATTTTTGTATTTCACAAATATTCTGTTTTTGTTACAAATTACATATATAGATAATTAGAGATAAGACATTGCATTTAGAGAAACAATCTGGCATTCCATATTTAAAGATGTATTTTAAGATGGTTCCTTACCAATAATGTAGACCAGGTGAGTAGAATTTTAATTATTTTGTACTATTTTGATTCAATTAATGACCTATCTCCTTCATTTACTGGCACCTCACCTCCATCAGTGTTTGAGTCATGAATAGAAACTTCATGGGAGGTTCTTAATAACAAACTTAATTTTAATAGTAAGATTTGTAACTTTTATATTCCCTGATTTTCATATACTGTACAGTACATGCTCCCCTTCCTTCCCACTGAGTTGTGGTGTTAAAGAGGATAGAGAATAGTTTTGATTTAGTTTCTTAAAGCCAAAGAGCCTCTTGTGAGCAACAGCTTCACTTTTGGTTGTTAATCACTAATGTGTTTCATTAGTTTACTAGAGGCACGAGTCTATTGAAAGGAAAAAAAAGGGGACATTTTAGGGGTAAATTTCACTAAAGCTTTAAAAATTTTACGGATAAATGACGATAAACCTTGCTTCTTAATAAGCAATATGAACATCATGTGAGTATAGAAATATATTTTGATATTAATATTCAGTTTTTTAACCATTAACCCTTTTACCCCCCAGGGTATTTGGAAATTTCCAACCCTTAACCCCCAGGGGTTATTTTTTTTTTCAAGCACATTATGCAGTATATTTTTTTAAAATTGCTCTAACAGCCTTAATTTTTGTCATAGAGAGGTCAGGTTGGTCTTATTCTCTTGGGAAATACCTGAAGTTTCTCAAAACATTATAAAAAATATGCAAAAATAAATTTAAATAGCAGTTTTTTGCAAGGACGTACTGGTACGTCCATGGGGGTAAAGGGATGAGTTTTGTGAAACGTACCAGTACGTCCTTTGGGGGTAAAAGGGTTGAATTTCTGGAGGACCCTACATTATGAATTTAACTCCGATATACATTCTACAGTTCTCCCAATATTGAAAACTTGAGCAATTTATTATTAAGTGCACTTCTCTCATAAAATTTTCTTATGCTCATGTCAGTTTGTTTTACATCTTACAAACTAGCATAGTGCCATAGCCTCTGTATCATGGTCTTCCCCTGTCTTGGGTGGAGTTCTCTTGCTTGAGGATACCCTCAGGCACACTTTTCTATCTTATATATCTTCCTCTTGCTTTTTTAAAGTTTTTATAGTCCATATGTGAAAGATCTGTTTTAATGTTGTTACTGTTCTTAAAATATTTTATATTGTTCATTACTTCTCTTGTGGTTTATTTACTTATTTCCTTACCTCACTGAGCTGTTTTCCCTGTTGGAGCCCTTGTGCTTATAGCATCCTGCTTTTCCAACTAGGGTTGTAGCTTAGTAAGTAAGTAAGTAAGTAATAGTAATAATAATAATAATAATAATAATAATAATAATAATAATATTAATAATAATAATATTAATAATAATAATAATAATAAAAATAATAATAATAAAAATAATAATAATAATACTGCTAAAAACTTCCATGGATAGAATAGAGAATAATCATAGTAATACTCTATTACAATAAGAAATAATTGAAATGCTGTTCATGTTAAGGAAATGGGACAGTGCTATCCATGTTTTTTTTTATTACATAACAAAGCTTCATAGAATAAAATTACTAGTCAACAAAACTGAAGTTATAAAAATATGGGAATATAAAAATAATCCTACTTTAACAATTTTTCTCAAGGAAATGCATCTGGTCTCTTTGAAATCAGAATTATTTAAAAGGCCATATTTTTTAAATTAATCCTCTAAGGTATATTTTCTGTAGAAAAATTCCATTTTCAAAAAGCCTTGTACCAGAGAATTATGTTTGCAACAGGTATTTAGTCATAATTATTGCATGAAATAAAATACCACTGAAAATCTCGACGAAAAATATTATTGTAAACATTTGCATAATGAAACAGTTTATGCATATGTATATCAAACCTGTAATCAGATACCTGTACAATAACCAAAGTAATGCGCACTTAGTACCAGATGTTTTCACTGTACAGTGATAATACTTAATGATAGTTTCTACTAGTTCTGTCAATAAAATTGCGATAAATACTGTAACAAAAACTTGACAAATTTTCAAGCCATTTTTATGATACTAAAAAACTGAAAACAATGTATTGGTTTAAAATACTGGATATGTACTTCAGTAAAATATGAGTAAAAAATATTCTTGAGAATTGCATCCTTGAATTTACAGTCTCCTAAATTCTTCAGTTCAACTAGATCGATTAAAAAACCAAAATCATACTACTGTATACAATAATTGTCAAACAGTATCCAAATATTTATAATCAAATCCATTCAATCCACCAGCTGAATGAATTTAGTGATTGAATATTATCTGCTTGAACAATACAGTACAGGATATTGAAAAAATCTTCATAAATTAAATACTCTTTTGTACATAATTCAATTACAAAAACTATGTGTAAAAACCCAGTAGGGTTTGGATTTTGAAAGAATCCACTGTTCTAGTAGTATCTCTGATTACGCATCTAGGTGATATCACTGTGAATGAAGTATTGAATAGAAATGAGATTCTCTATTACTGAGCAGCTCCATTGGTCGGCCACTTTCTACCACTTCTCCTTGGTCCATGACAAGTATTCTGAAACGAAAGTGTCGTACTTGATGCAAAATGGTCTGATTAGAAATAAAAAGGTCTATATTAAAATATTAATTTTGAAAGCTATATACTATGCTAAAAGAGCTTGACGGTTATCTGGTAAGTGTTTGATCAATGTAATTTTGGCTTTCCTTAATGTACATCTTTGATGATCAAAACAAAGAAAAAACCTGTCCTATACTCATCTTTTTTTAATGAGGCAGATTTGCACTCAAATAACCAAGAGCACTCTTAAACATACAAACATACCAGCTATGTGGAAAGCAAAATTAGGGAACACCAGCATTTGCCAGGCAAGATGGAGGACTTTATGGTCCTTAGAGAGTGATAATTTCATACATTTTTAACCATAACCCAGGCTGTTTAAGTAACCATTCAAAACAATGTTTGTTCTCTCATATTGACTGATTGATTATGAGTTATCTGGCATCCTGACATCTTGTTCTCTAATAACTATATACAGTATATGTTTGGTTAAAGTGGTGGTCGGTAATTTCAATCTACGTGTAAATTGTGACCTGTGGATATTGTGAATGGGAAAATTGACAACCTAATTCAAATAACCATTACCATAATATAATTGAAGTAATCAATAGGTCATAGTTTATAATATACAGTGAGCCCTCGCTACTTCGCGGTTCTACTATCGCAGATTCACCACTTCGCGGATTTTTTTCATAACGCATGTATATACATATATCGCGGATTTTCCGGAAATTTCAAAAATACAGCGATATATGAAGACCCCAAATATGTATTTCGTTAATTCCATTAATACTGTAATTAGTAATATCTGCTCTTACTGATGGTTCATTGCATTACATATGACATATAATTCAGTACAGAAAGAAATAAAACACGAAAAGAGAATGTGATCATACGATAATTCAGTATACAGTACGTAGTAAAATTAAATCGAACATGAAACGCAAATCAGATGCAGTCATACCGTATTTGAATGGTGTAAGGCTGCTGATGGCTACTACTACAAATGTAATGGATGTGCATCTTTTCCATGAATCTTTTGTATGTATACGTACGTAGTACTGCATCCAATAATATTCTTTGTTGCAAAAATCACATCTCGAATAAGCGTACATATCCTACAACAAAACAAGCGTAAAATAGCGTACGTAAAGCTGTATACGTAGTACCTTGTATTTGAATTGGTAACTACTACGTAGCATGTAAGACAGACTGTGATTGGTTCAAGTGCTGATAGATGACGAATCAGATCCCAAGTTTTGAAATCTAGCCTGTGATTGGTGTTTTGACCGCTTCTCCAACCCGCAGCATCTTTTCGCGGCCACTTTGTTTGCCGCTCTCTCGCCGGGTAGATGCTGCTACGTTACTGTGAACTTTAATCTGTGCTGTGCGTGACTGTTTTAAGTTGAACTTTTTGTTGAACTTTCTGTTTAACCCCTACTGTACAATGGCTCCCAAGCGTTCTGCTTCTACTAAGGCTGGTAGTGAGCCTAAACGCCACCGAAAGATGATGACGATTGCTGAGAAGGTGACACTTCTCGATATGTTAAAAGGAGGCAGAAGTTACGCGGCCGCAGCCCGCCATTTTGGAGTGAACGAATCCACCGTTCGCTACATCAAGAAGGACGATGCGAACATTAGAAAGACGGCTGCCATCACCTTTAGCAGATCAGCGAAGCGAGTCGTTACCACGTGTAATAAAACGATCGTCCGTATGGAAGGTGCTTTAGCAGTCTGGATTGCCGACTGCCGGAAGAAGAACATAGCCATGGATACGAACATCATCCGAACCAAGGCTTTGGGCTTGTATGAGAATTTTGCGGCAAAGGAACCTCAAGACGACGATGGCGACCATGCTGAAGAAGACGAAGATGATGTAGATGAACCTCAACCAGGGACATCCACTGATTCCCAGCCTCAGAAACAACGTTTTTCCGCCAGCAAAGGATGGTTCGCGAAGTTTCAGAAACGCTTCGGCCTGAAAAGCGTTTTCCTGCATGGCGAGGCTGCTTCCGCTGACACTACCGCTGCTGAAACTTACGCGAACGAGACGTTCAAGAACATTATCGCTGAAGGTGGATACAAGCCGGAACAAGTGTTTAATATGGATGAGACCGGCTTGTTTTGGAAGAGAATGCTGTCGCGAACTTTCCTGTTTAAAGAAGAAGCCAAAGCCTCTGGCTTTAAAGCGCTCAAAGATCGCGTAACCCTCGTGATGTGTGGCAATGCTGCTGGATTTTTGCTAAAGCCGGGGCTTATTTACAAGTCGAAAAATCCTCACGCTTTGAAAAATAAAAATAAGAACCTCCTTCCCGTGTACTGGATGCATAATCAAAAAGCATGGATTACGAAGATGCTGACCTCCAACTGGTTCCACCAGTGTTTTATCCCGCAAGTCAGCAAATATCTTGTAGAGAAGGGCTTGCCATTTAAGATCCTTCTCCTTATGGATAACGCTGGTGGACACGCAACTGATCTGTCGCATGAGGGCATTCAGGTTGAGTTCCTGCCACCCAACACCACGTCATTAATTCAATCGATGGACCAGGGGGTTATTAGGGCGTTCAAGGCCCTCTACACGAAGAATACCTTGGCGGACCTCGTTGCATGTGTGGATGCTGCCCAAGATGATGAGGATGAAACTTTCAATTTGAAGGCGTACTGGCGAAAGTACACAATAGCCATGTGCCTGCAAAACATCCAGAAGGCACTGCAAGAAATGAAACCTGCTACTGTCAATGCGAGCTGGAAGAAGTTGTGGCCCCAGATTGTTTACGATGACGAGGGATTTACACCTGCTGAGATTCAACACTCTGCAATACGCAAATCTGTGCAGTTGGCTGCGATAATTGGAGGTGACGGGTTTGGCGACATGACGACTGAAGACGTCGACGAGTTGTTGGACTGCCATTCCCAGCCGCTAACTGACGCAGACCTAGAAGACCTGACGAAATCGGCCAGTGAAGAAGACAGTGAAACACAGGAAGAGACCCAAGAAAATGTCGAAGAAACGGGCTTAACATTAGAACGGCTTGCCAAGCTCTGCAACCTTGCGAAGGAGTTGAAAGAAATGTCGCAAGAGTGGGACGAGGATATGGTTCGTTCTATGCAATTCTGCAACAAGATCGATGACGACATGACTCCCTACAGCAGGGGTGGCCAACCTATGGCGCATGCGCCAACAGTGGCGCATTGGACAAGTTAAATTGGCGCACTATACCCCAGAGATAATAAAAGAAAAATGCCTGCTCCAAAAAAAAAGTTAATGATATTAACAATAATACTTTTGCTTTACAACTTCGACATCTTTCCACTCTATGATATATATATACACATATATATATATATATATATATATATATATATATATATATATATATATATATAAATCAAATGATTTTATGTATAACCGCCAATTATGTCCAAATCACTATACTTAAAGAGTTGAAAGGGGGGTTAAAGTTTGTGTGGCGCATCTGAATTAGAAGTGAAAAAAATAGGTGCATTGGGAACAAAAGGTTGGCCACCCCTGCCCTACAGGATGCTCTTCGAGCGAAAAAAGAAGCAGCGGCAGCAACTTCCGATCACAATGTTCTTCCAGCCTCGCAAAAAAGAGCCAGTTCCTCCTGCTAGTACGCCTTCGGAAGAAATTGAAGAAGTGTCCCAGGAAGAAGTTGAAGAGGTGTCCCAGGAAAAGACACCTCCGTCTGAAGAGACGTAAAATACTATCATTGGCTGCACAGTAGAAGACATCATCAGCTTCATCATCATCATTTCTACTGTGCAGCAAATTCATCGCCATCATCATTCAAGTTTTTCTTCAACTTTTTTCGTGGTGAGTACAGTAACAATCTTTATCTTTTTTATACATGTTTTACTTTAATATTCTAACATTTTAATATTTGTGCCTGTTTTAGTTTAGTATGCATTAAGTTAAAGGGAAGGTTTTAAAAGTCTGAATATACATGTTATAACCTATCATATTTTTTTGTTTAAAATTTACATTTACGTACGTAAAACAACTCTCTCTCTCTCTCTCTCTCTCAAATTGTTTTCCTGCTTTGCTACGTATGTACTGTATGATTTTATATAGATACGGTAAATAATATTTGTAATAACATATTTTCTAAAAGCTTTTACTGTAATATCATTATTTATCACTTTCATCATGCGTATTAAAGGCCTTCGTTTGTTTATTACGATCGAAGATGGAGCGTACTTTATGACGCCGCCGTTTCAGGCGGCGTCATAAAGAAAAACATTTCATTTGGAAGTCCTAAGAAAAATTAAGTAAAACATTGGTAATAACAAAATCAACATACTGTATAATCAATATAATCGATGCAAAAACTAACCTATACACAGATGTGTAAATGCGTTTGTTTCTTCATTATGATCAGAGATAAACGTAAATAAAACATTGGGTGCCATTTTTTATCGTGCTTTTTGGCGTGTTTAGGAAACGCATGATATAAAATCGCCTTTAATATTTGTGCCTGTTTTAGTTTAGGGTACTGTAGTACATGCATTAAGTGTTCTGTACATTAAAGGGTAGTTTGTTAACAGTACTACGTACAAGGGAAGGTTTTAAAAGTCTGAATATACATGTTAAATAAATACGTAAATATGGTGTCCCTACTTCGCGGATTTTCACCTATCGCGGTCGGGTCTGGAACCTATCTACCGCGATAAACGAGGGCTCACTGTAGCATATAGGGCAGCTACTAACATAGGATGGTTAAGTAAATACTGGTTTTCAGCGGAATCTAAAACTCTAATTAAAATTATGGTCAATAATCAATAACATAAAAGGGAAATATAACATGAGTAAAAACAATTCATTCCTATCCTTATTATGAGGCAATAGTCTGAGCATACCTGTCACAGTCACGCACAGTATGAACACGGTGGGCAATTATAAGAACGGTCTTGTTCCGAAAGACACTGCGTATCGTTTGCTGAATCTGTTCGTCTGTTTCATTATCTAGTTGTGATGTTCCTTCATCTATACATACAATCTGTAAAGCAATGTTTCTCTATATTCATAAGTTTGAATCACCATATATACACAATATAGATAACTTCTAATCCATTAATCAGTTACTTTATTGATATTCAATGTAAATAATCTTATATAGCAAACTGGGATTCAAGTTTTCTTTAGTTGTCTAAGTAAAAAAATATTCAGTGTAAAGGAATATTAATAAATACTGAAGACTTTGCCTTGCACAGTTCATCATAAAATCAATTCTTAAAAAAAAATCAAACAATATTTTTCATGAAATTGCATTCATGCAAGTTTTCACTTTTTATGAAAAGGCCAAAACCTATTTCAATCACATGGCAATCAAGGTTCTCAAAGCAACTGCAATGTAAAAACATTTTTGAGCTATAAGTCATACTAAACACATACCTTAGTTCGGCATAATAATGCTCGAGCAAGGCAGAATAGCTGCCTCTGTCCTGCTGACATGGATCGCCCTGCTTCTTCTACGCGAGCCTCTAGGCCTCCCAAGGTCTGTACTAAACCACCTAGGTGACATGATCTAAGTGCCTGCCAGACCTGTGTATCTATTGACTCTCCATTTGGGTCTAAATTTTCTCTTATGGTCCCACTGAATACAAATGCATCTTGAGTAACAATAGCCATGTTTGACCTGGAAGATTCAGGAACTTGTGTATTAAACAGCTGTGATGGGAAAGATTAGATATGCAGAAGTTATTACAGTTACAAACACAACTATTACAATGATATTCTTATACCACTGCAGAGTAATATTTGAGTCAGCAGATCTAAAAAAAACTCAATTAGTCACTCATTACCTTATAAAACACATTTATGAACATTAACAAGGAAAATTAAAACATCTTATTAAACCATTAAGAAAGAAAGTGTAAAGAAAAAGAACATAGGTTCAAAGTCAGCCTAATTATTGTACTATGATCACAAACTTACAAACTTTATTCCTCTTTTTTTTTTTTAAATATGTTATTTTCCTTAGTAAAATAAATTTTTGAATATACTTACCCGATGATCATGTAGCTGTCAACTCTGTTGCCCGACAGAAATCTAAGGTCGGGATACGCCAGCGATCGCTATACAGGTGGGGGTGTGTACACAACAGCGCCATCTGTCGAGCAGGTACTCAAGTACTTCTTGTCAACAAGAACTCAATTTTCTCCTCGGTCCACTGGTTCTCTATGGGGAGGAAGGGAGGGTCCTTAAATTCATGATCATCGGGTAAGTATATTCAAAAATTTATTTAACTAAGGAAAATAACATTTTTCAATATTAATCTTACCCGATGATCATGTAGCTGATTCACACCCAGGGGGGTGGGTGGAGACCAGCATACATGTTAACATTAGAAGCTAAGTATCCCGTATTTCATTTTAGCAGTTATTCAAAATAACAAACATAAAATAAATAAGTACCTGGTAAGGAAGTCGACTTGAACCATTACTCTGCCTTTTTAAGTACGTCTTCCTTACTGAGCCTAGCGGTCCTCTTAGGATGCTGAGCGACTCCTAGGTGCTGAAGTATGAAGGGCTGCAACCCATACTAAAGGACCTCATCACAACCTCTAATCTAGGCGCTTCTCAAGAAAGAATTTGACCACCCGCCAAATCAACCAGGATGCGGAAGGCTTCTTAGCCTTCCGTAAAACCCAAAAAACAACAATAAAAAGCATTTCAAGAGAAAGATTAAAAAAGGTTATGGGATTATGGGAATGTAGTGGTTGAGCCCTCACCTACTACTGCACTCGCTGCTACGAATGGTCCCAGGGTGTAGCAGTTCTCGTAAAGAGACTGGACATCTTTGAGGTAAAATGATGCGAACACTGACTTGCTCCTCCAATAGGTTGCATCCATAACACTCTGCAGAGAACGGTTCTGTTTGAAGGCCACTGAAGTAGCGACAGCCCTAACTTCATGTGTCCTTACCTTCAGCAAAGCAAGGTCTTCTTCCTTCAGATGAGAATGGGCCTCTCTAATCAAAAGCCTGATGTAATAAGAAACTGCGTTCTTAGACATCGGTAAAGCAGGTTTCTTGATAGAACACCATAAAGCTTCTGATTGTCCTCGTAATGGCTTTGTACGTCTTAAATAGTACTTAAGAGCTCTTACTGGGCAAAGTACTCTCTCTAGTTCGTTCCCCACCAAGTTGGACAGGCTTGGGATCTCGAACGACTTGGGCCAAGGACGAGAAGGAAGCTCGTTTTTAGCTAAAAAACCGAGCTGCAAGGAACATGTAGCCGTTTCAGATGTAAAACCTATGTTCCTGCTGAAGGCATGGATCTCACTGACTCTTTTAGCTGTTGCTAAGCAAACGAGGAAAAGAGTCTTTAATGTGAGATCCTTAAAAGAGGCTGATTGAAGCGGTTCGAATCTTGCTGACATCAGGAACCTTAAAACCACGTCTAGGTTCCAGCCTGGTGTGGTCAACCGACGCTCCTTTGAGGTCTCAAAAGACCTAAGGAGGTCCTGTAGATCTTTGTTGGTGGAAAGATCTAAGCCTCTGTGGCGGAAGACCGCTGCCAACATGCTTCTGTAACCCTTGATCGTAGGAGCTGATAGGGATCTTACATTCCTTAGGTATAACAGGAAGTCAGCTATTTGCGTTACAAAGGTACTGGTTGAGGAAACTGCATTCGCCTTGCACCAGCTTCGGAAGACTTCCCATTTTGACTGATAGACTCTGAGAGTGGATGTCCTCCTTGCTCTGGCAATCGCTCTGGCTGCCTCCTTCGAAAAGCCTCTAGCTCTTGAGAGTCTTTCGATAGTCTGAAGGCAGTCAGACGAAGAGCGTGGAGGCTTGGGTGTACCTTCTTTACGTGCGGCTGACGCAGAAGGTCCACTCTTAGAGGAAGAGTCCTGGGAACGTCCACTAGCCATTGCAGTACCTCGGTGAACCATTCTCTCGCGGGCCAGAGGGGAGCAACCAACGTCAACCGTGTCCCTTCGTGAGAGGCGAACTTCTGAAGTACCCTGTTGACAATCTTGAACGGAGGGAACGCATACAGGTCTAGATGGGACCAATCCAGAAGAAAGGCATCCACGTGAACTGCTGCTGGGTCTGGAATCGGAGAACAATACATCGGGAGCCTCTTGGTCATCGAGGTAGCGAAAAGATCTATGGTGGGCTGACCCCACAGGGCCCATAGTCTGCTGCAAACATTCTTGTGAAGGGTCCACTCTGTGGGGATGACCTGACCCTTCCGGCTGAGGCGATCTGCCATGACATTCATGTCGCCCTGAATGAACCTCGTTACCAGCGAAATCTTTCGATCTTTTGACCAAATGAGGAGGTCCCTTGCGATCTCGAACAACTTCCTCGAATGAGTCCCTTCTTGCTTGGAGATGTACGCCAAGGCTGTGGTGTTGTCGGAGTTCACCTCCACCACCTTGCTTAGATGGAGGGACTTGAAGTTTATCAAGGCCAGATGAACTGCCAAAAGCTCCTTGCAGTTGATGTGAAGTGTCCTTTGCTCCTGATTCCATGTGCCAGAGCATTCCTGTCCGTCCAGTGTCGCACCCCAGCCCGTGTCCGAAGCGTCCGAGAAGAGACGGTGGTCGGGGGTCTGAACAGCCAATGGTAGACCTTCCTTGAGAAGAATGCTGTTCTTCCACCACGTCAGTGTAGACCTCATCTCTTCGGAAATAGGCACTGAGACCGCCTCTAGCGTCATGTCCTTTCTCCAGTGAGCAGCTAGATGAAACTGAAGGGGGCGGAGGTGGAGTCTCCCTAACTCGATGAACTGGGCCAGCGATGAAAGTGTCCCTGTTAGGCTCATCCACTGCCTGACTGAACATCGGTTCCTTCTCAGCATGCTCTGGATGCATTCTAGGGCTTGACTGATCCTTGGGGCCGACGGAAAAGCCCGAAAAGCTCGACTCTGAATCTCCATACCGAGATAGACAATGGTTTGGGATGGGACGAGTTGGGACTTCTCTATATTGACCAGGAGGCCCAATTCCTTGGTCAGATCCATAGTCCATCTGAGATTCTCCAGACAGCGACGACTTGATGGAGCTCTTAAAAGCCAGTCGTCCAAATAGAGGGAGGCTCTGATGTCTGCCAAGTGAAGGAATTTGGCAATATTCCTCATCAGTTTGGTAAACACAAGAGGTGCCGTGCTTAGGCCAAAGCACAGGGCTTGCAACTGGTACACGACCTTTCCAAAGACGAACCTTAGGAAAGGTTGGGAGTCTGGATGGACGGGGACATGAAAGTATGCGTCTTTCAGGTCTAACGAGACCATCCAGTCTTCCTTCCTGACCGCTGCTAGGACCGACTTCGTCGTCTCCATCGTGAACGTCTGCTTGGTGACAAAAGCATTGAGAGCACTGACGTCCAGCACCGGTCTCCAACCTCCTGTCTTCTTCGCTACCAGGAAGAGACGGTTGTAGAAGCCCGGGGATTGATGGTCCCGGACTATGACTACCGCTCCCTTTTGTAGCAAGAGCGACACCTCTTGTTGCAACGCTAGCCTCTTGTCCTTCTCCTTGTAGTTGGGAGAGAGGTTGATGGGAGACGTTGCTAGAGGGGGACTGCGGCAGAACGGAATTCTGTACCCCTCCCTTAGCAACTTCACAGACTGAGCGTCTGCACCTCTGCTCTCCCAAGCTTGCCAGAAGTTCTTGAGCCTGGCACCCACTGCTGTCTGGAGAGGTAGGCAGTCAGATTCTGCCTTTGGAGGACTTGGAACCCTTCTTCGATTTGCCACGGTGACTGTCGGCACGGGTACCTCCTCTGCTGGAGGTTCTGCCACGAAAGGGCGGGATGAACCTAGACGCTGGTGTGTCCACTGCGGCAGAACGGAAAGGTCTAGGCACGGAAGGTAAAGCTTTAGCCTTACGTGCGGAGGACGCCACCAGGTCATGGGTATCCTTCTGGATCAACGAGGCAGCCATCCCCTTGATCAGCTCCTCCGGAAAGAGACACTTGGAGAGAGGAGCAAACAACAACTCCGACTTCTGGCAAGGAGTGATCCCAGACGACAAGAAGGAGCAAAGATGTTCTCTCTTCTTAAGCACTCCCGACACGTACGAAGCCGCAAGCTCACCAGACCCATCCCGAATGGCTTTGTCCATGCTAGACATGATAAGCATGGCAGAGTCCTTATCCGAAGGGGAAGTCTTTCTGCTTAACGCTCCCAAACACCAATCGAGGAAGTTGAAGATCTCAAAAGCACGAAAGACTCCCTTCAACAGATGATCCATGTCAGAAAAGGACCAGCAAATCTTAGATCGTCTCATAGCCAGCCTGCGGGGAGAGTCAACCAGACTTGAGAAGTCGCCCTGGGCAGAGGCAGGAACTCCCAAGCCGGGTTCCTCTCCCGTGGCATACCAGACGCTAGATTTGGAAGCAAGCTTGGTAGGCGGAAAGATGAAAGCAGTCTTTCCCAGTTGCTTCTTGGACTGCAACCACTCTCCCATAACCCTCAACGCTCTCTTGGATGAGCGTGCGAGGACAAGTTTGGTGAAGGCAGGAGCTGCTGACTGCATGCCCAGAGCAAACTCGGAGGGAGGAGAGCGAGGGGTTGCAGACACAAACTGTTCCGGATACAAGTCCCTGAACAAGGCAAGGACTTTCCGAAAGTCTAAGGAGGGAGGCGTAGACTTGGGTCCTTCTAAGTCGGAGTGCGGATCGTCCAAATGTGCAGCTTCGTCATCAGATACTCCATCATCCGAAAGCTGAGTAGGAAGTGGCAAAGGTGGAGCAGAAAGCTGAACGGCTGAATCCGGCAGCACGGGTGCATGCGTAGCTGCTGCGGATCCAACATCATGCCGCTGCTGGTCAGTCTGCGAGCTGGCAACAACAAAAGCAGAGTGCTGGTGCGTGGGAGGGACTGCCGTGGGTTGCGGAGCATGCCGTATGGGATGCGGAGCATGCCGCATGGGTTGCGGAGCATGCCGCATTGTGTCAAAACACGGCAGCTCGACAGCACCTTCCCACTGCTGATGCGGTAGCTCACGCATGTCAACGGAGGGTGCAGCATGAACATGCGTCTGGCAGGGTGGACTGCGCATCGGTGGTGGAGCTCTCACAGGTGGAGTGTGGGAGCAGGCAGCCGCAGTATCTGCTGAGCGCACAACCGTGGCAGGTTGTAGGTTAACTGGTGCCGTGTCAACCTTCTCAGCACGATACTCCTGCATAAAGGAAGCAAGCTGAGACTGCATAGTCTGCAGCATGGACCACTTAGGATCTACCGTGGTTGGTGCGGCAACAGACGGAGTAGTTGCCTGCTGCGGAACCACTCTACCTCTCTTGGGAGGTGTGCAGTCTTCGGAAGACTGCGGCGAGTCCGAACTGACCCAGTGGCTACACCTGGGCCGTTGGACTCGCTCGGAAGGGACCTTACGCTTGAGAGGTCGTGAGACCTTGGTCCAACGTTTCTTCCTCGAAACTTCTTCCACAGACGAGGAATGATAGGGCTCATTCGTCTGTTTGTGGATGGGACGATCTCTGACAGATACGTCCGCAACCACTGAGGGTACATCCGTACGCTGATCAAGGCCTGCCGAACCCTTTGGTCCTTCGACATTGCTTCTCCCCTGGCTTGGGAGCTTGCAAGAGGTCCCGGACTGGGAGGACGACTGGCACGAACAGATGTACCCTCATGCGCAACACTGACACTGACACTTTTCACTTCACTTGCACTCACAACACTTCCCACTGCACTTTGCGCTTTCAGCTCTTTGACATCTGCCAAAAGCTGATTACGGTCATTAGCTAATGACTCCACTCTGTCACCAAGAGCCTGAATGGCACGCATCATGTCCGCCATGGAGGGCTGAGCACTAGTAGCAGGGTCGGGAGTCACCACTACAGGGGAAGGAATAGGTTGAGGGGCATGGGGAGAGGAAAAATCAAAAGAGCGAGAAGAACTCCTCCTGATCCTATCCTTCTCTAGCCTACGTGCATTTTTAAGGAATTCGTTAAAATCGAATTCCGAAAGCCCAGCGCATTCCTCACATCGATCTCCCAATTGACAGGATTTACCCCTACAATTGGAACAAACGGTGTGAGGATCTATGGAGGCCTTCGGAAGACGCCTAGAACAAGCCCTAACGCTACACTGCCTGTACTTAGGGACTTGAGACTGGTCAGACATCTTGAATTGTAGAAATAGTCAAGGGGGAATTCCAAAATCTAGCAAAGTTCGTTAACAATTAATCCAAATTTAATCAAAAAGCTTGCTAAGCTAATGATAAAGATTCCTGAATAGCGAAGGCTAAAATCTAGAGCGAATACATCACCAAAATCGTGAAAAACAACTCCAGAATCAACAGCGTATCCAAGTAGGTCTTGCCGGTGGCACGACAGAGGAAAAATTGAGTTCTTGTTGACAAGAAGTACTTGAGTACCTGCTCGACAGATGGCGCTGTTGTGTACACACCCCCACCTGTATAGCGATCGCTGGCGTATCCCGACCTTAGATTTCTGTCGGGCAACAGAGTTGACAGCTACATGATCATCGGGTAAGATTAATATTGAAAACATTACTATACATTAGATCCTACTTTTTACCTTTTCACAAAAAATACAACTCAAATAAATGTCTACAAACATTTTCAAGTTAGTTCTTTTAAAAATAAATGTATGACTTTTTCAAAGATAATTCACAAAATTTCTGAATTGAAAATTTATGGTGAGAAAATTACATATTTACTGTTTCTGTCAAGATAATGCAAAATAATTTGCCAAGTAATAAATATCATTTGATAATTCTGGAAAAACACATTCATCAGGTAACCTGACGTTAACTATATTGTGGACGTTGATGAAAGCTGGATTGTAAGTCTTCATAAGATGAAAAATATGGTAAAAGAAGTGGCAATGACATTCAGCATCTCCAGAAACAATGCCCAACAGAGATGATAAAAGACAAAGAGCTGTATTACATTAAAGCAGAAGTGTATGGAGGCCATAAACAGTTAAGGCAATTAAAAATAAAATGTTTCTATATAAACTCTTTGTTTCTCTTCCTCTTGTTATTTTGAAGTTTTAACATCTTGTTATTTTGAAGTTTCTATAGTATATATAAGAAAGATTTATTTTGATATTATTATAGTTCTTAAACTTCTCTTGCAGTTCATTTCCTTATTTCTTCCTCACAGGGCTATTTTCCCTTTTGGAGCCCTTGGGCTTATAGCATCTTGCTTTTCCAACTAGGATTGTAGCTTAGCAAGTAATAATAATAATATAGTAATAATAATAATGACAAGAGGACTATAGTCATTTACTACAATAATTCTAAATATTTTCATTGGTGAGACACCCAGTTGATAGTATTCAGTAACACATGTAACTAAGGCAACCAAGTGTGGGTGAAACTTTGCAGTGCACACATATAAGAATGAAATTACTATACTGTACGTAGGTGTACTCTTTGATGGCACTGCTGTGACAGTTAAACATCCATGAACAAGATTTTTCTGACCTTCACAAATATATCTACTTATCATTGTTGACAGCATACAATACCATTGTCTTGTATTTTGTGTGATAAATTTTTATCTTTTCCATCCCTTATGATTGTGATGTCTCAATATTTATGTACAATATTGTACAGGATATTTTTAAGGTGTGCATAACCTTCAAGCATCTTGCAGTCTTTGTAAAAGTTTTGTGCCCAATGAGATGTATCATGTTCTTTTAATTTTGCGACCAGCAAGCTAAAATTATCAAATTTTTATATAAATATGTTATTTTCATTAGTAAAATAAATTTTTGAATATACTTACCCGATGATCATGTAGCTGTCAACTCTGTTGCCCGACAGAAATCTACGGTCGGGATACGCCAGCGATCGCTATCCAGGTGGGGGTGTACTCAACAGCGCCATCTGTGGTCAGGTACTCAAGTACTTCTTGTCAACAAGAACTCAATTTTCTCCTCGGTCCACTGGTTCTCTATGGGGAGGAAGGGCGGGTTCTTTAATTCATGATCATCGGGTAAGTATATTCAAAAATTTATTTTACTAATGAAAATAACATTTTTCAATATTAATCTTACCCGATGATCATGTAGCTGATTCACACCCAGGGTGGTGGGTGGAGACCAGCATACATGTTAACAAAGAAGCTAAGTATCCCGTATTTCATTTTATTAGTTATTCAAAATAACAAACATAAAATAAATAAGTACCTGGTAAGGAAGTCGACTTGAACCATTACTCTGCCTTTATTAAGTACGTCTTCCTTACTGAGCGTAGCGGTCCTCTTAGGATGCTGAACGACTCTTAGGTGCTGAAGTATAAAGGGCTGCAACCCATACTAAAGGACCTCATCACAACCTCTAACCTAGGCGCTTCTCAAGAAAGAATTGACCACCCGCCAAATCAACCAGGATGCGGAAGGCTTCTTAGCCGACCGTACAACCCAAAAACAACAATAAAAAGTATTCAAGAGAAAGGTTAAAAAGGTTATGGGATTATGGGAATGTAGTGGCTGAGCCCTCACCTACTACTGCACTCGCTGCTACGAATGGTCCCAGGGTGTAGCAGTTCTTGTAAAGAGACTGGACATCTTTGAGATAGAATGATGCGAACACTGACTTGCTTCTCCAATAGGTTGCATCCATAACACTCTGCAGAGAACGGTTCTGTTTGAAGGCCACTGAAGTAGCCACAGCTCTCACTTCATGTGTCCTTACCTTCAGCAAAGCAAGGTCTTCTTCCTTCAGATGAGAATGTGCTTCTCTAATCAGAAGCCTGATGTAGTAAGAAACTGCGTTCTTAGACATTGGTAGAGAAGGCTTCTTGATAGCACACCATAAGGCTTCTGATTGTCCTCGTAAAGGTTTTGACCTTCTTAGATAGTACCTAAGAGCTCTAACTGGGCAAAGTACAGTAGGGTCCCGAATTATGCGAGAATTTGGTCGATTAATGACCTCGTGTAAATGGAAAATCGCGAATTTCGAAACACACAACTAACAGAAATAATTCCATTGTGGCCATGGCAACCAGCAATTTGCCTATTCAAATGTGTTTACTACCCATTTCCAATACTTTCTTTGTACTATACTGTATTTCTTTATAATATCAAATTGTTTTTGTAAATAAATAAAACATTTAATATACTTTAAAGTTCTAATAACTTGAAAAATGGTTAAAATTATAACCAGGATAGGTGTAAACACCATATATTTCCCGTTACAACACAACCCAAAATACAGACAAATTTTAATGTTTGTCATATCTATTGTATAATACAACTGGTGAATAGCAAAACCATCACTCTATAGACTAGCTTGTTGTATGATTGAAAATCCAGAATTATCAAAATAAAGGCGATTTTATATCATGCGTTTCCTAAACACGCTAAAAAGCAGAATAGAAAACGACAACCAATGTTTTGTTTACGTTTAACTCTGATCACAACGAAGAAACAGACGCATTTATACATCTGTGTTTTTAAATTGACAGCAATTTTACCAAGTATAGATTATATGTTGAATTTGTTATTACCAATGTTCTAATTATTTTTTATTAGAACTTTCAAATAAATGAAATGAATGCCATTTATGAAATGTTTTTCTTTATGATGCCGCCTGAAACGGAAACCTTCCATTTGTTTACGCTCCATCTTCGATCATAATAAACAAACGAATGCATTAAACACACATGATCTAAGTCATAACTAATGATATTACAAACATTTAGTAAACATTATGTTATTACAAATATTTTACTTACCGTATCCATATAAATTCCTAAATTCGTAGCAAAGCTGGAAATTTTTTTTTTCCTTATGCGTTTAATCCACAATAGCAAACTGCCGCTAATGACAGAGTGATAACTTACGATAATTCTAAACTGTTACGAAAGATAATTGTCCTTTCCATATCCAAAATACTTTTCCTAACTTCAGTTATAAGTCAACTTGTACCCACCTCAATTATGGATCCATATGCAAAAAAGGTAAAGAAGAAAGTACTAGGCCTATTTTTAAAGTCACCGAACAATTAGGTTACCGCTATAACGTTCGATGAGAGAGAGAGAGAGAGAGAGAGAGAGAGAGAGAGAGAGAGAGAGAGAGAGAGAGAGAGAGAGAGAGAGAGAGAGAGATGGTTTTAAAGTACTAAACAATAAATATGATAGGTTATAACACATTGGTGTTTATATAATATTAACTATATAGAGGGTTTGAATAAGTTAAGAAATGGTGTAAACAATTCTTTGTTATTGTATTCGCGCGGAAGCTAGACATCAGCTGATGTGATCACAGCCAAAAGTAAAACAAAAATAAGTTAGCAATACTCGATTTTTAAAACACACCCGAAATTTTACAACATAAGTACATGTTTTATTATAGCGCAATTGACATTTAAAGAGTAAAAATTTTCTGGAATAGAATGGTGTTTCCTAAAAAATAGTGGTTTGCGGACGAAATCGGTTACCGTATTTTAAGCTATGATTGAAATGGATGTATACACGGTATAATTTTTTCGTTTTGTAATTAATTGACACTTCAAGAAAACCGATTTTGGTTTCTTCATCTATTTGTAAGTATTGTATAACGAGAGAGAGAGAGAGAGAGGGAGAGAGAGAGAGAGAGAGAGAGAGAGAGAGAGAGAGAGAGAGAGAGAGAGAGAGAGAGAGAGAGAGAGAGAGAGAGAGAGAGAGAGAGAGAGAGATATTATGACGCAGAAGGTTACAGACCTAGAACAGGGGAGGATGAAGGTGGGGGGAGTGATGATATAGGCTGGGTGGACTCGCAGGGGAGACGGTAGGAGACGGGGGAAGGGGGGATTTGGTTGCCAGTGGCTAAAAATAGATTCTGAAAGCCGGTAAAGGGAAAAACGAATCCCATCGAATAAACAGAATAAGGAAAGGGAATAAGATCCAGAGGAATAATAGATATAATGGAATGAAAATGACTAGATGGTGTTAGTTGTGATAAGAATAATTTAGATATTTGAAATAAGAGTGTCTGAGGAGGTATAGAAGGAATTCGTGATAAATATAGAGGAATATCAAAGGATACAGTTAGTTTGCATTAAAGGGTTTGTTATCGTTTATCGGCAGTGAATAGCCTAAACTTCGGTAACGAGTCGTCAATATTTTGTCATATTTTAAACAGTATACATTTGATTTGCAAACATTGGTTTTGTAGAGTAGACGGTAAAATAAAATCTAGAGAGAGAGAGAGAGAGAGAGAGAGAGAGAGAGAGAGAGAGAGAGAGAGAGAGAGATTTCTGCCATCAAATCTCTCTCTCTCTCTCTCTCTCTCTCTCTCTCTCTCTCTCTCTCTCTCTCTAGATTTTATTTTACCGTCTACTCTACAAAACCAATGTTTGCAAATCAAATGTATACTGTTTAAAATATGACAAAATATTGACGACTCGTTACCGAAGTTTAGGCTATTCACTGCCGATAAACGAACCCAGTCTACTCGTGAAAACCTTGAACGCCCAGAGGGAAAAATAAGGCTTTTAAATATACTGTACTAAACAAAAATAATGCTTTAATATACCATCATTAACACTACCATTACAATTATCGTAAGGTTGGAGAAAGATAAAGATTGCCGAGAACGTAACCACATTTCTGTTTACATTTTGTCAGCTGGACTCGCACAGTTAACAGTTGATTTCATTGTTGATGTGGAATTTTATCCTTAAATAGGCTATTCATTATGAAATTATGTTAATGAAATGTAATGTTAATATTGTTTTGTAACATTTATTATAAATCACCGTATTTAGGGCTACCAATATACTTAAAAAGACTATAGATTTGATACATTTTGTGGTGCTTGACTCGCGAACTTTGAACAGCCTCGTGGATACAGAAAATTTATTTTTGAAAAATAGCGATCGTGGAAAAGGGGAATCGTGTAATTCGAACACGCTTAATTCGGGACCCTACTGTACTCTCTCCAGTTCGTTCCCCACCAAGTTGGACAGGCTTGGGATCTCGAACGACTTAGGCCAAGGACGTGAAGGAAGCTCGTTTTTAGCCAAAAAACCGAGCTGCAAGGAACATGTAGCCGTTTCAGATGTGAAACCTATGTTCCTGCTGAAGGCGTGGATCTCACTTACTCTTTTAGCTGTTGCTAAGCACACGAGGAAAAGAGTTTTTAATGTGAGGTCCTTAAAAGAGGCTGATTGGAGCGGTTCAAATCTTGATGACATAAGGAACCTTAGGACCACGTCTAGATTCCAGCCTGGAGTGGACAACCGACGTTCCTTTGAGGTCTCAAAAGACCTAAGGAGGTCCTGTAGATCTTTGTTGGTGGAAAGATCCAAGCCTCTGTGGCGGAAAACCGCTGCCAACATACTTCTGTAACCCTTGATCGTAGGAGCTGACAGGGATCTTACGTTCCTTAGATGTAACAGGAAGTCAGCAATCTGGGTTACAGTGGTACTGGTTGAGGAAACTGCATTGGCCTTGCACCAGCTTCGGAAGACTTCCCATTTAGACTGATAGACTCTGAGAGTGGATGTCCTCCTTGCTCTGGCAATCGCTCTGGCTGCCTCCTTCGAAAAGCCTCTAGCTCTTGAAAGTCTTTCGATAGTCTGAAGGCAGTCAGACGAAGAGCGTGGAGGTTTGGGTGTACCTTCTTTACGTGAGGTTGACGCAGAAGGTCCACTCTTAGAGGAAGAGTCCTGGGAACGTCGACCAGCCATTGCAGTACCTCTGTGAACCATTCTCTCGCGGGCCAGAGGGGAGCAACCAACGTCAGCCGTGTCCCTTTGTGAGAGGCGAACTTCTGAAGTACCCTGTTGACAATCTTGAACGGCGGGAATGCATACAGGTCGAGATGGGACCAATCCAGCAGAAAGGCATCCACGTGAACTGCTGCTGGGTCTGGAATCGGAGAACAATACAACGGGAGCCTCTTGGTCATCGAGGTAGCGAACAGATCTATGGTTGGCTGACCCCACAGGGCCCAAAGTCTGCTGCAAACATTCTTGTGAAGGGTCCACTCTGTGGGGATGACCTGACCCTTCCGGCTGAGGCGATCTGCCATGACATTCATATCGCCCTGAATGAACCTCGTTACCAGCGTGAGCTTTCGATCTTTTGACCAAATGAGGAGGTCCCTTGCGATCTCGAACAACTTCCTCGAATGAGTCCCTCCCTGCTTGGAGATGTAAGCCAAGGCTGTGGTGTTGTCGGAGTTCACCTCCACCACCTTGTTTAGCTGGAGGGACCTGAAGTTTATCAAGGCCAGATGAACCGCCAACAACTCCTTGCAATTGATGTGAAGTGTCCTTTGCTCCTGATTCCATGTTCCCGAGCATTCCTGTCCGTCCAATGTCGCACCCCAGCCCGTGTCTGATGCGTCCGAGAAGAGACGGTGGTCGGGGGTCTGAACAGCCAAAGGTAGACCTTCCTTGAGAAGAATGCTGTTCTTCCACCACGTTAGAGTAGACCTCATCTCTTCGGAAACAGGAACTGAGACCGTCTCTAGCGTCATGTCCTTTATCCAGTGAGCAGCTAGATGATACTGAAGGGGGCGGAGGTGGAGTCTCCCTAACTCGATGAACAGGGCCAGCGATGACAGTGTCCCTGTTAGACTCATCCACTGCCTGACTGAGCATCGGTTCCTTCTCAGCATGCTCTGGATGCATTCTAGGGCTTGGTTGATCCTTGGGGCCGACGGAAAAGCCCGAAAAGCTCGACTCTGAATCTCCATACCCAGGTAGACAATGGTCTGGGATGGGACGAGCTGGGACTTCTCTAAATTGACCAGGAGGCCCAGTTCCTTGGTCAGATCCATAGTCCATCTGAGATTCTCCAGACAGCGACGACTTGTGGGAGCTCTTAAAAGCCAGTCGTCTAAATAGAGGGAGGCTCTGATGTCTGCCAAGTGAAGGAATTTCGCAATATTCCTCATCAGTCTGGTAAACACAAGAGGTGCCGTGCTTAGGCCAAAGCACAGGGCTTGGAACTGGTACACAACCTTTCCAAAGACGAATCTTAGGAAAGGTTGGGAGTCTGGATGGATGGGGACGTGAAAGTATGCGTCTTTCAGGTCTAACGAGACCATCCAGTCCTCCTGCCTGACCGCTGCTAGGACCGACTTCGTCGTCTCCATCGTGAACGTCTGCTTGGTGACAAAAGCATTGAGAGCACTGACGTCCAGCACCGGTCTCCAACCTCCTGTCTTCTTGGCTACCAGGAAGAGACGGTTGTAAAAGCCCGGGGATTGATGATCCCGGACTATGACCACCGCTTCCTTTTGTAGCAAGAGCGACACCTCTTGTTGCAACGCTAGCCTCTTGTCCTTCTCCTTGTAGTTGGGAGAGAGGTTGATGGGAGATGTAGCTAGAGGGGGATTGCGGCAGAACTGAATTCTGTATCCCTCCCTTAGCCACTTCACAGACTGAGCGTCTGCACCTCTGCTCTCCCAAGCTTGCCAGAAGGTCTTGAGTCTGGCTCCTACTGCTGTCTGGAGAGGAAGGCAGTCAAAACTTGCCTTTTGCGGACTTGGAACCCTTCTTGGACTTGCCACGGTGACTGTCTGCACGGGTACCTCCACTGCTGGAGGTTCTGCCACGAAAGGGCGGGATGAACCTAGAAGCAGGTGTATCAACTGCTGCAGGGCGGAAGGGTCTAGGCACGGAAGGTAAGGTTTTAGCCTTACGTGCAGAAGAAGCCATCAGATCATGAGTATCCTTCTGGATAAGTGAGGCAGCCATCCCCTTAATCAACTCCTCCGGAAACAGACACTTGGAGAGAGGAGCAAACAACAACTCTGACTTCTGGCAAGGAGTGATACCAGCAGATAAGAAGGAGCAAAGATGTTCTCTCTTCTTGAGGACTCCTGATACATATGAAGCCGCAAGTTCACCAGACCCATCCCGAATTGCCTTGTCCATGCTAGACATGATCAGCATGGCCGAGTCCTTATCTGAAGGGGAAGTCTTCCTGCTTAAGGCTCCCAAACACCAATCGAGGAAGTTGAATATCTCGAAGGCACGAAAGACTCCCTTCAACAGATGATCTAAATCGGAAAAGGACCAGCAGATCTTCGAACGTCTCATAGCCAACCTGCGGGGAGAGTCAACCAGACTTGAGAAGTCGGCCTGGGCAGAGGCAGGAACCCCCAAGCCAGGTTCCTCTCCCGTGGCATACCAGACGCTCGACTCAGAAGCAAGCTTGGGAGGAGGAAACACAAAAGAGGTCCTTCCCAGTTGCTTCTTGGAATGCAACCAGTCCCCCATAACCCTCAAAGCTCTCCTAGATGATCTGGCGAGAACAAGCTTGGTGAAGGCAGGCGCAGCAGACTGCATGCCCAGAGCAAACTCGGAGGGAGGAGAACGAGGGGTTGCAGACACAAAATGCTCAGGATACAAGTCCCTGAACAAGGCCAGGACTTTGCGAAAGTCTAAGGAGGGTGGCGAAGACTTGTGTCCTTCAACATCAGAGTGAGGTTCATCCAGATGAGCAGCTTCATCATCCGATACATCATCATCCGAAAGTTGAGTTGTGAGTGGCAAAGGCAGAGCAGCAAGCTGAACGGCTGAATCCTGCAGAACGGGTGCATGCGTACCTGCGGATCCAACATCATGCCTCTGCTGGTCAGTCTGCGAGCTGGCAACAACAAAAGCAGAGGGCTGGTGTGTGGGAGGGGCTGCAGTGGGCTGTGGAGCATGCGGTATGGTATGCAGAGCATGCTGTAAGGTATGCGGCTCATGCTGCATGGTATGCGGAGCATGCTGTAAGGTATGCAGAGCATGCTGCATGGGCTGAGGAGAATGCCGCATAGTGCTGGAACCCGGCAACTCCTGATGCGGCAGCTCACGCATGTTAGCAGATGGTGCAGCAAGAACATGCGTCTGGCAGGGAGGACTGCGCATCGGTGGAGGAGCTCTCACAGGTGGGGTGTGGGAGCAGGCAGCCGCAGTATCTGCTGAGCGCACAACCTCTGCGGGTTGTAGGTTAACAGGAGAGGTGTTAACTTTCTCGGCATGATACTCCTGCATGAATGCCGCAAGCTGAGACTGCATAGTCTGCAGCATGGACCACTTAGGGTCTACTGTGGTTGGAGCAACAACAGACGGAGCAGTAGCCTGTTGAGGGACCACTCTACCTCTCTTGGGAGGTGTGCAGTCATCAGATGACTGTGGCGAGTCCGAACTGACCCAGTGGCTACACCTGGGCCGTTGGACTAGCTCGGAAGGGACCTTACGTTTGAGCGGTCGTGAGACCTTGGTCCACCGTTTCCTCCTGGAAACTTCTTCCACAGACGAGGAATGTAAGGGCTCATTCGTCTGTATGTGGATGGGACGATCCTTAACAGATACGTCCGCAACCACTGAGGATACATCCGTGCGCCGATCAAGGCCTGCCGAACCCTTTGGTCCTTCGACATTGCTTCTCCCCTGGGCTTGGGAGCTTGCAAGAGGTCCCGGACTGGGAGGACGACTGGCACGCACAGATGTACCCACATGCGCAACACTGACACTGACACTATGCACATCACTAGCACTAACACTTCCCACTGCACTCTTCGCTTTCAGCTCTCTGACATCTGCCAAGAGCTGATTGCGGTCACTAACCAACGACTCCACCTTCTCACCGAGAGCCTGAATGGCACGCAACATCTCAGCCATTGCAGGCTGAGCACTCGTAGCAGGTTCGGGAGTCACCACCACAGGGGAAGGAAAAGGTTGAGGGGCATGGGGAGAGGAAAAATCCACAGAGCGAGAAGAACTCCTCCTATCTCTCTCCTTCTCTAACCTACGTGCATATCTAAGGAATTCGTTAAAATCGAATTCCGAAAGCCCAGCACATTCCCCACATCGATCTTCCAATTGACAGGATTTACCCCTACAATTGGAACATACGGTGTGAGGATCTATAGAGGCCTTCGGAAGACGCCTAGAACAAGTCCTAACACTACACTGCCTGTATTTAGGAACTTGGGAATGGTCAGACATCTTGAATTTAGAAGTAGTCAAGGGGGAATTCCAAAATACAGCAAAGTTCGTTAACCAATAAATCAAATTAATTCCAAAAGCTTGCTAAGCTAAGGATAAAGCTTCCTGAACAGCGAAGGCTAAACTTTAGAGCAAATACATCACCAAATCGTGAACAAAAGACTCCAAAATCAACAGCGTATCCAAGTAGGTCTTGCCGGCGGCACGACAGAGGAAAAATTGAGTTCTTGTTGACAAGAAGTACTTGAGTACCTGACCACAGATGGCGCTGTTGAGTACACCCCCACCTGGATAGCGATCGCTGGCGTATCCCGACCGTAGATTTCTGTCGGGCAACGGAGTTGACAGCTACATGATCATCGGGTAAGATTAATATTGAAAAGTCACATATTCCTGAGCATACTTTAACATTAAGAAAGTCGAGAGAGATATGATGAAGCTTAATGTAAAGTTTAACAGTAGTGTCTACTTTTGTTACAAAACAGTTGCACAATGCAAGTAATGGTACCTATGGAAGCAAAATCAACAGTTTATTCAGAGTTTGCTGAGGATTTTCTGGAACATGGATTAATAATCTAGTGTATGACAAACTTGATACGAACTTTATATAGGAAGTAGAGCACCTTGACAATCGGTAGCAATGAATGGCATCAACTGCCATAATACAAAACTACAGTATAACTAATTTTCTTTTCATATTATTCTGGTAAACTGTTGAAGAAGATACTGACACTTAGAAGTTATGGCTGTATCAATAATACTTGATGCGGTGTTGTTTTCAAGAATCTATCTTTGCTCAAGAGTTATATACTATTCATAAAAACAAATGAAAATTTTACCTTAATTTTTTCAGGTTCAATCTCGAGATATCCACATTGTCCACAAAGATGCGTCCACGACTCAGCTCAACTAAACGGAAAAGTGCCATGAAAATTGAACTCTTTCCCGCACCTGTACGGCCAATTATACCTATTTTCTCTGAGGCTCCGACTTCAAAATTAACTTTTTTGAGTGCATATGGATTATGATAGCTGGAAAAAATACAACACTTCAGTACAGTACACAATACTACAATAACTAAGTCTTACCAATTTTCACACAACTATGATGCTTAAACTTTTGTGAAACTTAAAATAAGGAGCAATTAGCAATCCTGGGTCGAGGCATAGCCTTTGCAACGTCACCTTTAGTGTTCTAAAAATTATTATATTTTTCATTTTTCTTTTACTTTGGTATAAAGTATCTTTCTTCATTCTATATTACTTTCACCAAACTGTAATGTTTCTACTATTTTATTTGAGTCTACTCAGTCTTATAAGAACATATAATCTAACAAGTAAGCATGATATACATATACTAAATTGCAGTTAACTGATTTTTCACAAATGTGGATTATGGACTCATAAGGCATTCATAAATAAAATCCATATCACTTAATAAATAGAATAACTTATTTTTTTCATGAAAAGGATGGTATGTAAATGAACATGAATCATCTGTGATGTGCCAAAAATGTTCACACCATTGATAAATATTTGTAAGAGTAAATGAAGTTTACATAGACAATACATCATGGAAAAAGCAAACACATAGCACCTTTTAAAAAAGAGAGAGAGAGAGAGAGAGAGAGAGAGAGAGAGAGAGAGAGAGAGAGAGAGAGAGAGAGAGAGAGAGAGAGAGAGAGAGAGAGAGAGAGCACTACTGGTTTTACATCATCACATATAAAATCACTTAGTAAAATCTATTTGCTCTCTCCATTTCTGCCATTCCATCCTATCAACCAAGGACATCTATTCCCTCCTTTTGTCTTCCTTTCCTCCTTCCCAAAAGTAATGGATATTAAATACTCTGCTCATATCGCTTATTCTTCCTACACTTTCAAACACCATGATCCAGCTTTACCCCAAATAAAAACCTTTTTACTTTAATTCTGTCAATATCTTTATTTTCCCACACTTCCTCACGTATAACATCTACCAATTCATAAAACCCCAACAGCCTATATTAATTTTATTTCATTTATATTCAAATTTTAAAAATATCCACTTGATATACTTCAACTCTGGCTTTCTTAAACCCTAGTGTTCTATTACTTTAGGAGAGAACCAGTTGCCTTCTTTTATCCATCAATATTTAGATTCACCTTTCCTCTTATTCTACTTTCACGCATAACATCCGGTCCAAAATAAATTAACTGCCAGGCCCTTTATCACATTTTTTAATTACATTCTTAACATTATTCTTGTTAGCATTTAGTTTAAGCTTACAATTTGCTTTCTAGTATAAATAATTTTAAATTTAATAACCAGAGAAACTTTATTTTGCTATCAGTATTCGACACTACTTTAGTCACTAAAACTATCGATTCCATGTACTGTATTTCATGATTCCCACATAACTCACTTCTCTATTATAAGAAAAGACTAATCTCTTGTCTTAATAACACAATTTCTTTATAATAAATAATAGATGACCTTTTAAACACAACAGCCATCACAATGCATCTGTAAATATTCCATCATAACAATCTCTTATTGGTTAATGTTAAACAATTACAGTTTCTTACCTTTATGAACATATGCCTCTTACAAAAACCAAAAAGAAATCCTCTTCCTTGTCTTAACATAGTTCTTCTTATTACAAGCCTTTGCTAATCTTTCTCATCTTCTCAAAAACATTCCTTGTATTAATCTATCTGTGCATGCTGAAGCCTTATAACTCTCCCATTTACAGTATTTGTAATCTCTTTCCTTACACAGAGGGACAATTATTCTTGTATATCTGTAAGTCTTTTCCTTAAATAAACATATATCACATAACCTATTCAGCCACTCACTAATACTATCAATGCTAAGCTACCTCAATTCCAAGGACCTTCCCACTCAAATTTTCATAATCTCCTTTAAATAATCAAAAGCCACATCCACAAGCACTCATATTTGTAGTAAACCTTTTGACTGACATCTATTATCTATATTTCACTTCTTTTATCAAGTTCAATTGACACACAACAGCAGTACCTTTCCATCTGCATAGTTTATTCAAATGACCCATTTGCTCTTTAACTGTCAAACTATTCCCTCCCTGCAAAAAAAATGCTCCCTAAATTCCAAAAATTAATTCTCTTGAGCAATGTCCCTAAACCTGTACTTCACTTTAGTGGTTGATAATCTTGTATTCCTCCACATTATTAGCATAAATATCTTAAGACTTTTTCTCCTTCCCTAAATTGATCCCCTAATTTTCCCAACATAATTTATTATATTCCTTCATAATAAACATTTCCTACTGTCTCCAAGGCCCACTTGAACCTTCTACTAAACTCTTCATTGGTTTTTATCACCTCTTTAAATTAAATCCTTGAACATTTTTCATATACCATCTCATAATCATTTCTTGTATCAAACTAACTTTCCTCAATATCAATTGTATCAAACTATCCTCAATATCAATAGTTACAGTATGAACACATCTACAGTTGAAACTTCTGCTTCAACCAAGTACTGACCAAACATTCTTTTCTTTCCCAGGTGTGAATAAAAAATTCAAACCTATATCAAAGAATGCCCCTATTAGATCCTCTCTAATTCCATTTTCACCCTAAATATAACAGACTAAAATAAATACTTACTTATACCTCAGATGAACATTCTGAAACTTGATAGAACCATGACTTAGCCAGCCAATTGGAGGAGCTGTAGTGCCTTCCCGGTTTTCTGGTTCTGCTCCTTCAAAATACTGATGGACTCTCTCCACACTAACCAGTTCTCTTTCAGTTTCTGTTAGTGTTCCAACTACATTGTTCAGAAAGCCACTGATGGTCAATGCATATGAAATAACCAGTCCAACTAGTCCTGTAACAACATAAAATAAAGCATTTTGATTTAACACAAGTCTTGTTGGTAGAACAGTGGTATCCATTTATACAGATTATAGTGCACAAAAGACAAGATTGCTATTATATTTACAGATACTCATTTTCATCAAAATTCAGCACAACAACTGTCATAAGATGGTGAAGTCATTCATATCCATGACTGTAACCCTACAATCCACTGGATCATGTCAGTGTCTCTGCTGGGGGTTGCTAACACTTTGGTAGCAAGTGGCAAGACCTGATTACTATTGGAATTTCACTAGGCAATCATATTGTACAATTACTACTAACATGGTAGCAGCTTGCAGCAAAGAAACTAATCTGACCTACTGGATTATACAAAGAAAATAACGAGTGCCAAACGATAATAAGGGTACAAAATTATTTCAATTTCATGTAATATGGCAGGTATAATGCTTAAACCATAACTAATACCCAATTAGCAGTGGCAAAGGAAATGTCTTTAATTGTAAAATAAACCCTATGTGACAAGGCCTTCCTAGTGCTACCCTGATAAAAAGAAAAATGGAATTTAATAAATGACCACATAATTGAATATGGTACATTTGGAAAGCTTAACTATGCTACCTCATAAAATATAGTACTTAATATTTTGTACCGCCTTGATCAACCCCTTACCTGCATCAACAGCATCAAAATGGTGTTGAAGGAGAGAAAGAATAGCCACACCAGCTAACACTGTTAATCCAATGAGCTGAAGTCGCAGATTGAGCCACTGAGATGCAATCTGAATGTCAAACTGAGCTCGCTGGCTAACTTCTAATAAACTGTCTGCACGCACACTAAATCTGAGATTTCATGAAAAAAAGAATACATTCAATTTAGATGTTACATATATGTTATGTTCTTAGCTACTGAATGGCTCCAATATTAAACTCTACAGTAATAAGGATATTGAAATTACATGCATAACAGTAATGTCAAAAGACCAGAATAAAATTGTACAGTACATAAAGTATAGTACTACTGTATGCTTTAATGAATTTTTAATTACTGTCCCAAAAATTATATTATAATCTACATACAATTCATTTTTCTGTTGTAATAATTTAATTCATGAATTTCAAATTCAAAATTAATTGGATTAAATATTTTAAGTGCCAAAATTTAAAATGGGCTCTTATAATGATGATAACATACCGTAATTTGCACCTAGGTTTTCTCTAAAATAATAGAAAATTATCCAATGCAAAATAAATATATTCTTATTTGGCTTACCTGTGCCCAGCTCGCATTGCGCGTATCACCGTAAGTCCTTGCAATGTTTCCGTGAAGTGTTCATACAGAGGAGAGAGGGAAACTGAATGAATTCTTTTCAAATCTCTTGAAGTGTAACGATAGTAATTTTGAATAGTGTAATAAACAAATGCTAATGGTATGTACAGCAATGTTATCCAAGGTAGTCCATAGATGGTCACCACTACTGTTCCTATTGATGGGAAACAAGAAAGTTAAAAGGTAAGATTTGTAGAAACCGCAAATTTTGAGATATTGCAATTGCATATAAAAAAACTATTAGTTAAATCACAATATGACTAGTTCATGCCTGTTTCATACGATTTACGATAACACTCAACATACAAGAAAGCAATGTTCTTGTAAAAAAAATATGAGCCATAATGCCACTGATATGAATACTTTATCATAAAAGTAGCATCATCTTATACTAACACTTCTTAGGTCCAGATTATATCATCATGAAAATTTAGCTTGAGACCAGCTAATTACAATTCAAAACTCACATGGGGCTTGCTCAAGGGATTTATTTCCTTATTATTTTTATTATTACTAGCTAAGCTACATCCCTAGTTGGAAAAGCAAATTTTTCCAAGACCAAGGGCTCCACCAGGGAAAATATATTGCCATGTGAGGAAGAAAATAAGGAAATAAACTATATATGAGAAGTTATTGTAAAAAAAATATAAAATATTTTAAAATTAGTAACAATGTTCAAATAGATCTATCATATAAAAATAATGAAGAGAGAATCATGTCAACCTGTTCAACATAAAATCATTTGCTCTAAGTTTAACTTCTAAAGTTCCATTAATTTAACTGCCTGATTAGGAAGATCATTCCACAATCTGGTCACTACTGGTATAAAACTTCTAGAATACTGTGTAGTATTGACCCCTATGATGGAGAAGGGAAGGCTGCTAAAACTAACTGCATACCTAGTACAGTACTACGTACAGGATGGTGTAGTCTGGGAAGATCCGAATGCAAATGACAGTCAGAATTATGAAAAATGTTATTTTTATTAATAAAATAAATTTTTGAATATACTTACCCGATAATCATGTAGCTGTCAACTCCGTTGCCCGACAGAATTCTATGGAGGGATACGCCAGCTATCACAATACTAGAAGGGGGTGTATTTACCAGCGCCACCTGTGGCCAGGTACTCAAGTACTTCTTGTTGACACCTCCTCAATTATTCCTCGGTCCACTGGTTCTCTATGGGGAGGAAGGGAGGGTCGATTAAATCATGATTATCGGGTAAGTATATTCAAAAATTTATTTTATTAATAAAAATAACATTTTTCAATATTAAACTTACCCGATAATCATGTAGCTGATTCACACCCAGGGGGGTGGGTGAAAACCAGTGTACAAGATTAAAGGATAGCTAAGTATCCCATATTTCATATAATCAGTTATCCACAATAACAATGAAATAATAAGTACCTGGTAAGGAAGTCGACTTGAACCGTTACTCTGCCTTTAATAAGATCGTCTTCCTTACTGAGCGCAGCGTTCCTCTTGGGAGGCTGAATCAACTCAAAGGTGCTAAAGTATACAGGGCTGCAACCCATACTAAAGGACCTCATCACAACCTTTAACCTTGGCGCTTCTCAAGAAAGAATTGACCACCCGCCAAATCAACAAGGATGTGGAAGGCTTCTTAGCCGACCGTACAACCCATAAAAAGTATTCAAGAGAAAGGTTAAAAAGTTATGGGATTATGGGAATGTAGTGGCTGAGCCCTCGCCTACTACTGCATTCGTTGCTACGAATAGACCCAGGGTGTAGCAGTACTCGTAAAGAGACTGGACATCTTTGAGATAGAATGATGCGAACACTGACTTGTTTCTCCAATAGGTTGCATCCATAACACTCTGCAGAGAACGGTTCTGTTTGAAGGCCACTGAAGTAGCCACAGCTCTCACTTCATGTGTCCTTACCTTCAGCAAAGCAAGGTCTTCTTCCTTCAGATGAGAATTTGCTTCTCTAATCAGAAGCCTGATGTAGTAAGAAACTGAGTTCTTAGACATTGGTAGAGAAGGCTTCTTGATAGCACACCATAAGGCTTCTGATTGTCCTCGTAATGGTTTTGACCTTTAGATAGTACTTAAGAGCTCTAACTGGGCAAAGTACTCTCTCCAGTTCGTTCCCCACCATGTTGGACAGGCTTGGGATCTCGAACGACTTAGGCCAAGGACGGGAAGGAAGCTCGTTTTTAGCCAAAAAACCGAGCTGTAAGGAACATGTAGCCGTTTCAGATGTGAAACCTATGTTCCTGCTGAAGGCGTGGATCTCACTTACTCTTTTACCTGTTGCTAAGCACACGAGGAAAAGAGTTTTTTAATGTGAGGTCCTTAAAAGAGGCTGATTGGAGCGGTTCAAATCCTGATGACATTAGGAACCTTAGGACCACGTCTAGATTCCAGCCTGGAGTGGACAACCGACGTTCCTTTGAGGTCTCAAAAGACCTAAGGAGGTCCTGTAGATCTTTGTTGGAGGAAAGATCCAAGCCTCTGTGGCGGAAAACCGCTGCCAACAAACTTCTGTAACCCTTGATCGTAGGAGCTGATAGGGAGCTTACGTTCCTTAGATGTAACAGGAAGTCAGCAATCTGGGTTACATTGGTACTGGTTGAGGAAAACTGCATTGGCCTTGCACCAGCTTCGGAAGACTTCCCATAAAGACTGATAGACTCTGAGAGTGGATGTCGTCCTTGCTCTGGCAATCGCTCTGGCTGCCTCCTTCGAAAAGCCTCTAGCTCTTGAGAGTCTTTCGATAGTCTGAAGGCAGTCAGACGAAGAGCGTGGAGGTTGGGAGTACCTTCTTTACGTGAGGTTGACGCAGAAGGTCCACTCTAGGAGGAAGAGTCCTGGGAACGTCGACCAGCCATTGCAGTACCTCAGTGAAACATTCTCTCGCGGGCCAGAGGGGAGCAACCAACGTCAGCCGTGTCCCTTTGTGAGAGGCGAACTTCTGAAGTACCCTGTTGACAATCTTGAACGGCGGGAATGCATACAGGTTGAGATGGGACCAATCCAGCAGAAAGGCATCCACGCGAACTGCTGCTGGGTCTGGAATCGGAGAACAATACAAGAGGAGCCTCTTGGTCATCGAGGTAGCGAATAGATCTATGGTTGGCTGATCCCACAGGGCCCAAAGTCTGCTGCAAACATTCTTGTGAAGGGTCCACTCTGTGGGGAAGACCTGACCCTTCCGGCTGAGGCGATCTGCCATGACATTCATATCGCCCTGAATGAGCCTCGTTACCAGCGTGAGCTTTCGATCTTTTGACCAAATGAGGAGGTCCCTTGCGATCTCGAACAACTTCCTCGAATGAGTCCCTCCCTGCTTGGAGATGTAAGCCAAGGCTGTGGTGTAGTCGGAGTTCACCTCCACCACCTTGTTAAGCTGGAGGGACTTGAAGTTTATCAAGGCCAAATGAACTGCCAACAACTCCTTGCAATAGATGTGAAGTGTCCTTTGCTCCTGATTCCATGTTCCCGAGCATTCCTGTCCGTCCAGTGTCGCACCCCAGCCCGTGTCCAATGCGTCCGAGAAGAGACGGTGGTCGGAGGACTGAACAGCCAATGGTAGACCTTCCTTGAGAAGAATGCTGTTCTTCCACCACGTAGAGTAGACCTCATCTCTTCGGAAACAGGAACTGAGCCCGTCTCTAGCGTCATGTCCTTTATCCAGTGAGCAGCTAGATGATACTGAAGGGGGCGGAGGTGGAGTCTCCCTAACTCGATGAACAGGGCCAGCGATGAAAGTGTCCCTGTTAGACTCATCCACTGCCTGACTAAGCATCGGTTCCTTCTCAGCATGCTCTGGATGCATTCTAGGGCTTGGAAGATCCTTGGGGCCGACGGACAAGTCCGAAAAGCTCGACTCTGAAGATCCATACCCAAGGAGACAATGGTCTGGGATGGAACGACCTGAGACTCCTCAAAATTGACCAGGAGGCCCAGTTCCTTGGTCAGATCCATAGTCCATTTGAAAATCTCCAGACAGCGACGACTTGAGGGAGCTCCTAAAAGCCAGTCGTCTGACGGAGCCGGACACAAGATCATGATACTGCTGCACAGTCTGTAAACTGTCAATCATGGGCAAGCGAGGAAGTACAGTGACAACCCGAATCTGTCTAGACTGTCTGGGTCGTACAGACAACTCCTTAACGGGTTGCTGAGGTTGCCCACTGCGTCACAACAAGTCCCTTCTGTTGGTTGTTGAACGTCTTCCCCGTGACACATTGACTCCGTAAACAAAAAATCCTCTAACAAGGACTAAGCTTGGACTGCATGTCATGCAACACAGCTCAAGGTCTATGGGAGCAGGTGTGGTAACAGACGGGATTAGCGGCTGAAGTGTAACCATTACCTTCCCTGTAAGCATGTTATGCTTAAATAAAAGTCCATAAGAGGTTATGCAGCTAAAGGCTCCCTCCAAATGACAGAGTCCTCAAGGGAATATCAGAAGGAGGGAGAAAAGAACTTTCTCATCTACAGGGACCTTATCCTAGAAAAGCTAAGTTCTCTGAGTGAGGGTTCACTGGTGCAAAGCAGCAGACTAGAAGGCAACGTTATGAAACTGCTTGACAGTCTAGTGAGTTGGCAACAACCCAAGATGTGTTGAGAAGCATGCGGTAAGGTATGCAGAGCATGATGTATGCAGAGTATGCTGTATGCAGAGCATGCTGAATGCAGAGCATGCTGTATGCAGAGCATGTTGTATGCAGAGCATGCTGAATGCAGAGCATGCTGAATGCTGAGCATGAAGGAAGTAGAGCCTGCTGTAAGCAGAGCCTGCTGAAAGGAAAGCAGAGCGTGTGCATGGCGTTTAACATTTCTCAGAAATTCCATGACCAGTGCTAGAGTGCTTAATGCATGCTTGCATGGGGTTTAAACCATGGTATGCTGAACAGCAGAGTCAGAACGAGCTGGAACAACAACAGAGGTTTCCTCAACTTGAGGGAAAACCTGAGGTTCAGACTGCATAGGCTGAACAACAGACGGAGCAGAAGGCAGGTGCAAGGGTGAAGGAGGTTGACTCCTAGCAAGAGTTGCACCCAAGGATTGTACCAGCTAAGCGGAGGACGGAGGCGGAGTAGTCCGTTCCTGTTCCTGAGAGATGAGTGGAGCATGAGAAGGTTGAGGCTGCGCAGAACAAGGTAAAGTTCTAGCAAGCTGAGGCTCCTGAGGCGCAAGTGCATGGTGTAGATGAGCTTGCCTAGATGAGGGTTGAACTCGGTGCAGCGCTGGTTGAGCAGACAGACTCACGGAGGGGAGAGGTTGTTGTACCCCAACCGAGAGTTGCACCACTGGAGGAGCAGCAAGGGGAGGAGGAGGAAGAGTGTAACTCTCCTGATCCCAAAGCAAGGGTTGCCTTAAAGAAGGCTGAGGCTGAACAACACTGTGAACAGCAAACTCCGAAAGTGGTTCAACATCGTACGCCTGGCAGATGGAGCTGCGACTGGGTGCAGCGAGTGCAGGCGGGTGCAGCACAGGCTGAACGGGTGCAGGAGGTTGGTGCACCACCGGTGCAGGCGGGTGCAGCATAGGCTGAACGGGTGCAGGAGGTTGGTGCACCACCGGTGCAGGCGGGTGCAGCACAGGCTGAACGGGTGCAGGAGGTTGGTGCACCACCGGTGCAGGCGGGTGCAGCACAGGCTGAACGGGTGCAGGAGGTTGGTGCACCACAGGTGCAGGAGGTGCAACACTCTCAGCACGACACTCACGCATCAAGTCCGAAAGCTGTGCTTGCATGGACTGTAGTAGAGTCCACAACATCATACGCCTGGCAGATGGTACTGTGATCAGGCGGAGCGAGTGTAGGAGGAGGGAGTGTAGGCGGAGGCGGTGGAGCAACACTCTCAGCCCGACACTCACTCATCAAGTCCGAAAGCTGTGCTTGCATGGACTGTAGTAGAGTTCACAACATCGTACGCCTGGCAGATGGTGCTGCGACCAGGCGGAGCAGGTGCAGGCTGGGCGAGCACAGGCGGAGCAGGTGCAGGCTGGGCGAGCACAGGTGCAGCGAGAACAGGTGGAGGGAGTGCAGGCGGTGCAACACTCTCAGCCCGACACTCACGCATCAAGACCGAAAGTTGTGACTGTATGGACTGCAGTAGAGTTAACTTGGGGTCGGCAGACACTAAGTTCTGCTGAGGTAAAGCCTTAACAGCAGAGATCTGTTGTGGCAGAACCTTACTCCTCTTAGTCGGAGTGTAATCAACTGATGACTTAGGAGAGTCAGAGCTAACCCAACGACTGCATTCGGGTTGTGAACTTTAACTTCGTACGTCTGGCATAGGTCTGGACTTAACGTTTAAGAAGTCTTGAGACCTGAGACCAGCGTTACTCTGCCTTTATTTTCTCCCCTAATCTCTTCTGCAGACGAGCAAAATAAGGGCTCAATCGTCTGCGGGTGGGAGTGACGGTCTCGGTAAGACACGCCCACAACCACCGAGAATACTTCTGTGCGCCGATCAAGGCCTGCTGAACCCTTATGCCCTTCGACATTGCTTCTCCCCTGGGCTTGGGAGCTTGCAAGAGGTCCCGGACTGGGAGGACGACTGGCGCGCACAAAAGTACCCTCACGCACTAATCACTTATCACTTTGATTTCTGTTTGCACTTATTTCACTGAACTCGAAACTTAAGTGGTTTGTACCTGAAATACGCAATTCTATCCTTCTCAAAGTTAGTAATTGCGAAAACAGAATTACAATGTAACAGAAAAATCTAATGAAAGATAAATCAGTGGTTGGAAAGAAACTAAACACTAGATCACTCTAGAAACGTTTAGTTTCTTCCCCTAAAGAGACTAGGGAGAAGAGCAAAAATCGATAATGACGTTACTCGTACGCCTGGCAGGCTTGAATGAAACGTTTATCCTCTTTCTCCCTCCGTCTCTATCTCTCTCTCTCTCTCTCTCTCTCTTGACTTAGAACCTGAGAGAAGAGCCCAATCATATATATCGTTAAAACATATTATTGTTAAAGGAAAAAACTGAAAAGTTCCTTTATTAGGATCAAAACCATTAAGTTAAGAAAGAATGAACAAAACGCTAGACACGGTTACTCTTACTGCAACGTGAAACCGTGAACATTCTTTCTCTATCGTAACGATAGAGTGCCAGTTGAACGTTCTGAACGTCAACAACTGCAGAGACAAAACAAAACGTTAGTTCAGCTTTGAAAACAGTACGAGACTGTCAAAGAAAATCTTTCAAACTCTGTGGCGGAAATAGCATAATATGTTAACAGGTAAAACCGAAATGACGGGCTCAAAGTTTATTAACTTCGGTAAAAGACCGCCTACTATTAGGAAGGTCGAATATAAACAAATATAAAAATTAATTTTAATGAGTTTATAATAAAAGGAAGTTAATCGAAGAGGCCTATAAGAGGCGGAGAGATATAAAATAAATCTATAACTTTGTTAAGCAAAATTAAGAAAGAGAGTCTATACTCTCTTAGACACCAACACTTCCGTCTAAGGGAAGGGTCGGCCATTGAAAGGTGAACGAGAGTTCATACTCTCTCGTCACCAAAATTAATCAAATTAATTCCAAAAGCTAACTAAGCTAATATAGAAGTTTTCCAGTAAAGCGACAGCCGAAATCAAAGAGAAATACTTCACCAAAGTCGTGAAAATACTCCAAGAACATAAGCGTATCCCAGAACGTCTTGCCGGAAGCACGACAGAGGAATAATTGAGGAGGTGTCAACAAGAAGTACTTGAGTACCTGGCCACAGGTGGCGCTGGTAAATACACCCCCTTCTAGTATTGTGATAGCTGGCGTATCCCTCCATAGAATTCTGTCGGGCAACGGAGTTGACAGCTACATGATTATCGGGTAAGTTTAATATTGAAAATTCATATATAACATGCATAAAGAACTAACTGAACAATGGTGTCAGAGATTAATACCAAGACTAGGAATAAAAAATCTAGTAACCCGCTAGTTTTGGTCCAACAAATTAAAATGAGAATCAGCAGCTGAAGATCAGACAGGGAAACAATACTCAAAACAATGTAGAATGAAGGAATTAAAACATTTCTTCAGGACAGATTGATCACTACAATATTGAAAACTAAAAATAATAATAATAATAATAATGTCTCAGCGGTTTTATCAAAGTACTAATAATAATAATAATAATAATAATAACTTTAGTTCTTTAGATAATGCTAAAAGGTGAGTACAGTATTACAAAGACTAATTGGCACTACTTAAAAGAAACAAATGAAATAACTCTTCACTTATTCTTGAGAGTGGTAATTTACCTCTCTTCTACCTTTAAACTGGATGGCACATTCAACGAAGGAATTCAAGGAAATGAACTCTTACGGCTCTAGAGAAATATGATATTTTAATTATAAAATAAATTTTTGAATATACTTACCCGGTGAATATATAATAGCTGCAACTCTGCGGCTCGACAGAAAACACACTCAAAAAACTCGCGAGCGATCGCTATGAAGGTTGCGGGTGTGCCCACCAGCGCCAACTGTCGGCCAGATACCACTCTTGTATGTAAACAAAACCTTCAATTCTTCTCGTCCCGCTGCGTCTCTATTGGGGAGGAAGGGAGGGTCATTTAATTTATATATTCACCGGGTAAGTATATTCAAAAATTTATTTTATAATTAAAATATAATTTTTAAATATTTAACTTAGCCGGTGAATATATAATAGCTGATTCACACCCAAGGAGGTGGGTAGAGACCAGAGTTAATTATGTTTACAGCGTATAAGCTAAGAGTTTTTTCATTTTGACAGTTATCAATATAACAAAACCAAAATAAATAGGTACCTGGTAAGGAAGTTGACTTAGACGATTACTCTGCCTTGTAAGTCTGTCTTCCTCACGGAGCCCAGCGATCCTCTTAGGATGCTGACAGACTCCCAGGAGCTGAAGTATCAAGGGCTGCAACCCATACAACAGGACCTCATCAAACCCCTAATCTGGGCGCTCTCAAGAAATGACTTTGACCACCCGCCAAATCAACCAGGATGCGAAAGGCTTCTTAGCCTTCCGTACAACCCATAAAACAATATTAAAAACATTTCAAGAGACAGATTAAAAGGATATGGAATTAGGGAAATGTAGTGGTTGAACCCTCACCCACTACTGCACTCGCTGCTACGAATGGACCCAGTGTGTAGCAGTCCTCGTAAAGAGTCTGGACATCTTTCAAGTAAAATGACGCGAACACTGACTTGCTTCTCCAAAAGGTCGCGTCCATGATACTTTGCAGAGATCTATTTTGCTTGAAGGCCACGGAAGTTGCTATAGCTCTAATCTCGTGCGTCTTAACCTTAAGCAAAGATCGGTCTTCCTCACTCAAGTGGGAATGGGCTTCTCGTATTAAAAATCTGATAAAATATGACAAAGCATTCTTTGACATAGGTAAGGATGGTTTCTTAACCGAACACCATAACGCTTCAGATTTACCTCGTAAAGGCTTAGTACGAGCTAAATAGAACTTAAGAGCTCTAACGGGGCATAATACTCTCTCTAGTTCGTTGCCTACGATCTCTGATAAGCTAGGAATATCAAAAGATTTAGGCCAAGGACGAGAAGGCAGTTCATTCTTGGCCAGGAAACCAAGTTGAAGAGAACAAGAGGCTTTTTCTGTCGAAAAACCGATGTTCTTGCTGAAGGCATGAAGCTCACTGACTCTTTTAGCCGAGGCCAAGCACACCAGGAAAAGAGTCTTAAGAGTGAGATCCTTCAGGGAGGCTGAATGTAAAGGCTCAAACCTGTCTGACATGAGGAATCTTAAGACCACGTCTAAATTCCATCCAGGAGTAGCTAAACGACGTTCCTTATAGGTCTCAAAAGACTTAAGGAGATCTTGTAGATCTTTATTGTTGGAAAGATCTAAGCCTCTATGCCGGAAGACCGAAGCCAACATGCTCCTGTAGCCCTTGATCATGGTAGCTGAAAGGGAGCGAACTCTTCTCAGGTATAAGAGAAAATCAGCGATTTGGGCTACAGAGGTACTGGACGAGGATACAGATACTGACTTGCACCAGTCTCGGAAGATTTCCCACTTCGATTGGTAAACTCTAATGGTAGAAGCTCTCCTTGCTCTTGCAATCGCACTGGCTGCCTCCTTCGAAAAGCCTCTAGCTCTAGAGAGTCTTTCGATAGTCTGAAGGCAGTCAGACGAAGAGCGTGGAGGCTTTGGTGTAATTCTTTACGTGGGGCTGACGTAATAGGTCTACTCTTAGAGGAAGACTTCTTGGAAAGTCTACCAGCCATCGAAGTACCTCGGTGAACCATTCTCTCGTGGGCCAGAGGGGAGCAACTAACGTCAACCTTGTCCCTTCGTGAGAGGCGAATTACTGCAGTACCTTGTTGACAATCTTGAATGGTGGGAATGCGTATAGGTCTAGGTGAGACCAATCTAGGAGAAAGGCATCTATATGTATTGCTGCTGGGTCTGGGACTGGAGAGCAATAGATTGGAAGCCTCTTGGTCATCGAGGTTGCAAAGAGGTCTATGGTGGGTTGACCCCAAGTCGCCCAAAGCCTCTTGCACACGTCCTTGTGGAGGGTCCATTCGGTAGGAATTACCTGACCTCTCCGACTGAGGCAATCTGCTAGAACGTTCAAGTCGCCCTGGATAAACCTCGTTACCAGGGAGATGCCTCGATCTCTTGACCAGATGAGCAGGTCCCTTGCGATCTCGTACAGTGTCAGGGAGTGGGTGCCTCCTTGTTTGGAAATGTACGCCAAGGCTGTGGTGTTGTCCGAGTTGATCTCCACCACTTTGTCTGGAAGGAGACTCTCGAAGCTCATCAAGGCCAGGTGTACTGCCAAAAGCTCCTTGCCGTTGATGTGCATGCTCCTCTGACTTGAGGTCCACAGACCTGAGCATTCCCGACCGTCCAGCGTCGCACCCCAACCCAAATCCGATGCGTCTGAGAATAGAACGTGGTTTGGTTTCTGAACTGCTAGAGGAAGTCCCTCTCGTAGACTGATATTGTCTTTCCACCAATTCAGGCAAGCCTTTACTGTTTCGGAAATCGGGATCGAGACCGCCTCTAGTGTCTTGTCCTTTTTCCAGTGAAAAGCTAGATGGAATTGTAGAGGTCGGAGGTGTAGCCTTCCTAGTGAGACAAACTGCTCCAGGGATGATAGAGTTCCTACTAGACTCATCCAATTCCTGACTGAGCAACGTTCTCTCTTCAACATCCTTTGGATTACGAGCAGGGCTTGATCTATTCTGGGGGCAGACGGAAAAGCCCGAAAAACTGGACTGCGAATCTCCATCCCTAAATACAGTATAGTTTGGGATGGGATCAGCTGTGACTTTTCCATGTTGACCAGAAGTCCCAATTCCTTGGTCAGATCCAATGTCCAATTGAGATCCTTCAGACAGCGATGACTGGACGAGGCTCTGAGAAGCCAGTCGTCCAAATAAAGGGAGGCTCGGATACCCGATAAATGGAGGAATTTTGCCACATTCCTCATAAGCCTCGTAAACACGAGAGGAGCAGGACTTAGGCCAAAGCACAGGGCCCGAAACTGGTACACCACATTGTCGAACACAAATCTCAGAAAAGGTTGGGAATCTGAGTGAATGGGGATGTGGAAGTAAGCGTCTCTGAGGTCGAGAGAGACCATCCAGTCTCCCTGTCTGACCGCTGCTAAGACTGACTTCGTGGTCTCCATGGTGAACTTTGTCTTTGTAACAAAGACGTTCAGAGCACTGACGTCTAGCACCGGTCTCCAACCTCCTGTCTTCTTCGGTACTAGGAAGAGACGGTTGTAAAACCCCGGTGATTGAAGGTCCGAGACTTTGACCACCGCTCCCTTCTCTAGCAAAAGAGACACTTCTAGTTTCAGGGCTTGTCTCTTTGCTTCCTCTCAGTACCTGGGAGAGAGATCGATGGGGGAAGTCGCTAGAGGAGGTTTGTGTACAAATGGGATTTTGTACCCCTCTCTGAGCAACCTCACAGACTGGTGATCTGCGCCTCTCTTCTCCCAGGCTCGCCAGAAGTTCTTGAGTCTGGCACCTACTGCTGTCTGAAGCTGCGGGCAGTCAGACTCTGCCACGCGAGGACTTGGTTCCTTTCCTCTTTCCTCTCTTTCCTTCGGCACGAGTACTTCCCCTGCTGGGGGCTCTGCCACGAAAGGGCGGAATAAACCTGGACGCTGGAGTGTCTATCCTAGGTCTAGCAGAAAAGGCAGTCGAAGGGGTCCCTTTGCGAGCCGAGGACGCTACCAAGTCATGGGTGTCCTTCTGCACTAGAGACAACGCTATGTCCTTAACCAAAAGTTCAGGAAACAAGAACTTAGACAAAGGGGCAAAGAGTAGCTCAGATCGTTGACAGGGCGTCACTCCTGCTGACAGAAAAGAGCACAGAGACTCTCGTTTCTTTAGGACTCCTGAAGTGAACGAGGAGGAGAGCTCATTGGATCCATCGCGGATGGCCTTATCCATGCAGGACATAATGAGTAAGGAGACATCTCCATCGGCCGATGAGATTTTCCTACTCAAGGCTCCCAAACACCAGTCAAGGAAGTTGAAAACTTCAAACGCCCTAAAAATGCCTTTAAGTAGATGGTCAAGGTCTGAGGATGACCAACTAATCTTCGAGCGTCTCATGGCTAGGCGGCGGGGAGAGTCTACAAGACTTGAGAAGTCGCCCTGGGCAGAGGCAGGAACTCCCAAGCCGAGAACTTCTCCCGTGGCATACCAGACGCTCGATCTAGACGAGAGTTTAGATGGGGGGAAGGCAAAGGCCGTCTTCCCTAAACTTCTCTTGGTTTCCAACCAATCGCCTAACAGCCGTAAAGCTCTCTTGGATGAGCGAGAGAGAACGAGTTTTGTAAAGGCTGGCATGTCAGCAGGTACGCCTAAAACAAACTCAGACGGCGGCGAACGAGGAGCCACAGAGACAAAGTGTTCAGGAAACAACTCTTTAAAAATAAGCATGACTTTTTTAAAGTCCATAGATGGCGGAACTGCTCTAGGCTCATCAATATCTGAAGGATGATCCTCAGGCTGAGGGTCAGCAACGTCCTCATCCGAAAATTCCTCATCTGACAACTGATGAGAAACAAGCAAAGGGGTTGGCAATGCTTGACACGCAGCGTCCACCCGCACTGGTGCATGAGTGGCGGACCAGGACGCAGCGTCCTGAAACTGCTTGACAGTCTGAGAACTGTCAACAACAACAGGTGCGTGAGGACGCACAGCGTCCACCCGAGACTGCTTAGACCGCCCAGGTTGTGCAGTCAAAACAACTCTAGGTTGCGGAGGTTGACGCACAGCGTCAAAACAAGTCAACTCCGATGGTTGGCGAACGTCCTGAACGTCACCAGGCGCATCAGCGAGTTGCCTAACGTCCACATGCGGCTGAAAATCCACACGAGACTGCATCGAGTGTGGTACTAACCCAACCGTTTGACGTGAGGTGGCTACACCAACGTCAACAGGACGCACAACAGAACGCTTGGGTGGCTGAAGGCCAGGATCTCGATGAGATAAACGGCTAGGCTCAACGGAAAACTTATCGGCATTGTAGTCTTCCATAAGGGACGCAAGTTTAGACTGCATGTCCTGCAGTATAACTCATTTAGGGTCCACGGGAATGGGTGCGGTAACAGACGGGGTTAGCGTCTGAGACGGCACAACTTTGCCTTGCTTAGGCGGCGAGCAGTCATCCGATGACTGCAGCGGGTCCGAACTGTCCCAATGACTACATCCAGGACGTTGGACTTGTCCTGAAAGGACCGACTTCCGTTTAAGAGGCCTAGAAACCTTGCTCCACGGTTTCTTGCGTGAAAAGCCTTCGGAAGACGAGGTAAAAATGGGCTCTCTCGTCTTGTGGTAGGGGCGATCTTGATGAGATACGCCTGATACCATAGAGGGAACGTCTGTTCGCTGATCAAGGCCTCTCGAACCCATAAGTCGTACGACATTACTTCTCCCCTGGGCTTGGGAGCTTGCAAGAGGTCCCGGACTAGGTGAACGACAGGCACGAACAGACGAACCCTCGGTCGCAACACTGTTCACAACACTTTGCGCACTAATCACTTTCCCACTTTCCGCCGTGGCACTATGGCACTTAAGTTCCTTCACGTCAGCCATGAGTTGATTACGGTCACTTGCTAACGCTTCAACTCTCTCCCCCAAGGCATGAATAGCACGTAACATGTCTTGCATAGACGGTTCCTGAGTGCTAGAAGGGGGGTTAGGAACAACCACTACAGGGGAAGGATTAGGTTCAGGGGCATGTGGAGAGGAAAAATCTACGGACCTAGATGAACTTCTCCTTACCATATCTCTCTCTAGTCTACGTGCATATTTATCGTATTCGAGCCAATCGAATTCCGAAAGGCCCACGCATTCCTCACACTGATCTCCCAATTGACAGGTTTTACCCCGACAATTGGAACAAACAGTATGTGGGTCGAGAGAAGCCTTTGGAAGACGCCTATTACAGTCCCTAGCATTACACTTTCGAAATCTAGGTACTTGAGAAGGGTCAGCCATTTTGAATTAGTCAAAGAAAATTCCAAAAACAATCCAAGTCATCAACAAATAATCCGATTCAATAAAGAGTTCAAGAGTTTATGTTGAGGAAAAACACCTGCACTGCGAAAGCTCAAACCAAAATAAAGTACTTCACCAAATATGATGTGAAAACTCCAGGTTCTACAGCGAGTATGAATACGTCTTGTCGTCAACGTCGACAGAGAAGAATTGAAGGTTTTGTTTACATACAAGAGTGGTATCTGGCCGACAGTTGGCGCTGGTGGGCACACCCGCAACCTTCATAGCGATCGCTCGCGAGTTTTTTGAGTGTGTTTTCTGTCGAGCCGCAGAGTTGCAGCTATTATATATTCACCGGCTAAGTTAAATATTTAAAAAAACTAGATTGAAACTGCCTGTATCAGATATTCCTAAGTAAGAAGGTTTAATGGCTGTCTTGGCTCTTACTGTCTCACTGTCAGCCTGATTAATGCTGCTTAAAGCTGTATCTTGGTAATATCTTAGTTTTAAAAGTAACTTATGAGTGGCAAAGGCACAGAACAGGACAATGTCTTCGAGATAGACCATACACAGAAATGATCACCACCCAAGCTAGAACAGAGAGGGCCAGGCAATGGCTGCTGATGATTCAACAGGTAGACCTATAGGCTCCACAAACACCCCATCCCTAGCTCACATAGACAATGAGGTTCCAGACACTACTAGACATAATCGGGCTATAGTGGGCATCAAGCTTCTGACTCACAAATTGCGAGAGAGAGGTTTACAATACGCTATTAGCACATATCAAATGGAATCTTCTATAAACTTCTCGAATAAAGTTAATAGAAATTCCTCGTATGAAGTGAAATACATCAAAATAGTCTTGAAAATAACATACCTATAAGTCCAGAGACTTGAGCTAAAAGAATATTCATCTGGAAAGGCAGAGTATCATCAATGGTGTATACGTCTGTTGAAAACCTGTTCAAGATGCGGCCCAACGGATTGTTAGTGAAAAATGTTATCTTGGCCTGCAATAAACAAGAAGTTCACTGTTTGAATAAGGAGACAACAGTACTTTCAAAAGAGGATATAAGACAAATAATTAACTTGATAAACAACAGGTTATTTCTTTATGTCAATAAAAATTTTCATATAGTGTGATACAGAATTATTATACATAAAATAACATTAACCATCATCAGCATACTTTGGAGAGTAGAATACATTATCAGTAAGTTACAATAACTCCTCATAAAAAAATAAAACCTACATTACTAAGTGGTAGGAGTCACTTACATACAAGACTGCATCTAGGAGTTTGCGATGAAGATTCTTGGCGGCACATAAACCTCCATAGGCGAAAAGGAATGCTCGCATAAGAGTGAACAATGTATTTGAGGTAGCTAAAATTCCATAAACTGTCAAGTAAAATCTTGTATCTTGATCAACTCCAACAGAAGAAGTGGAATTTTTTAGCTCCTGTGTAGCTAGAACCTAAAATGGGATAAATATTTTTAACTTGATATATTTGCTTAAAAGATAAAAGTTAATTTTTGGTATATACATATAATTCATAGATGTATAGTGGTCTTTTAAACCTAGAAATTAAACAATTAAGAATTTATGCTACAGATAATTCTATTTCAAGAATTACTTATCCATCTATTACTATACTATGGATATATTTGCTTAAAAGATAAAAGTTAATTTTTGGTATATACATATAATTCATAGATGTATAGTGGTCTTTTAAACCTAGAAATTAAACAATTAAGAATTTATGCTACAGATAATTCTATTTCAAGAATTACTTATCCATCTATTACTATACTATGCAAATTTTATATATATTAATTGCCCAATTAAATTTCAAATAATAAATGCAATTTGGAATTGTTCATCAACTAGAAATATACCGGGTAAACATCTTAACTCTTTGGAAGATGTATCTACAAAACCAATTACATCTAAAAATCCTCTACATAATAATTACAGTAAAAATAATGGGGCTGGAAGAGTTACAACTACAAGTTAAGGCATAAGATTTGGGAAACATCATGAGAAGCATAAGACTTTTTTAATATAAAAGTTAATTTGTTATTCTAGTAACAATTGCCTATTCATCGGAACGACGGACAGATGAATCATAGTACAGTATCATATAACAAGAAAGTACTAACGATAGCTTTCAATTCAACAAATTTTTTAATCTCTGTTAATGTAGGATATTGTAGTTATAAAGAACCTACTTGTCTAAGAAAAGCTAGCCTTATGAGATAGTACTGTACATGCATAATGAATCTATTACAAATCAGTAAATAGATAAGAAATCTATTATATATCAACTATCACCACTGCCTAGAGAAAATGTTACTATCTACGAGACTTCACTAATATCATTTCCTCAATGATATCAAAGGATATAGATATATTACTAAACAATACTAAACTATTCAAAATCAATCTATGCAGAATGTATAATAGCACAAATATACTTGTAAAAATGCAATAAAGTAAAATAGAACTTGGTAATATTCTATGGAAAATTAAAAACTATAAATCATAACCAGTAAGACTAAAGACCCCTTTCTGTAAACTTTTATAATCAAGTTCATTGATGTGGTTAAATGAGCATATTCTTATATGGTAAGGAAAAACTTGAGGAGGAAAAGATTCATATAGGACATCAAAGTGGTAAGGAAACTCTTACAAGATCATCGGATGATGTGTAAACTTTCATAAGCTCACCTAAAGGGATTGCACTTGAAAGAGCAGTAAAGTCTGGAGAGAGATATAAAAGCTGAATAGATTGGACAGGTAAGTGGGTAAAAGACCAAAGGCAATGGGAAAGAATTTAAGTAAAAAGAAGAGATTGATATATATATAAAAAAAGGAATACTACAAAGAAGCTTGCGTACCACCTACAGTGAAGGACAGAGTAAAACGCAAACATACACTGTCTGAGATTGAAATATCATTGCAAACAATATCTAATATTGAATATAATAAATCAAGAAAGCACCACTATACAAAGTGCAATATGTTTTACCGAAGGAATTGGCAAAATAACAACAAGCCGTAAACAATAAAGTAACACCGACACGTATACAAATTCTTATAGACAAACTGGTAAAGTAACTGTGTCCTTGCAAGTAAAATAATCAATTGTAACACTGTAAATTTACCTGACTCACTGGGTTGGTGGATCCTAACCACTGGAAGGTGTCTGGGAAAGATAGCATACTAGAAGGAGCTTGTGTTCCAGTTTCAAACCATGGCTCAAGTGATTGGTCTTCTACATATAAAGTTGTGCCAGTACTGCAAAATAATATGGTTGACCTTGAAATATTGAGGGGTAATATTTAATCTCTAAAATATTAATTCAATAACATATATAGATACTCTCGACATCAAAATCTGATATAAATCAATTTCTGGTTCAGTTTAAGTTCCAATTGAAAATTACGAGGAATGACTTGATATCATCTGGAAACAAAAATGGTAGAAGAAAATCAATAACTGATCAGTAGTGTGAGAGGAATAGAAAATATATTATGGGTGAAAGGCAAGAATCCAATCACTGATGAGTTAAAGGTAAATTACAAAGTCTGTTATTACTATATCCCAGGGTACTTAAGGGAACATTCGTCACTTAACCAGTAACATCAGAAGATAAAAAATGACAAACTTATAACAGAGTTTGTATTTTTCCTAACATACAAACCCGAATTCTTTACTATAGGAGATATTCTAGCGCGAGCTGGAAAATACGGTAGAAAAACCTCAACAAGGTCGTTAACGACTGGGCCGGTAGTTATCGACCTGTTAGGGGTGGGGGACTGCCGGCCGGTAGCTACTGAATACCTTCAATCGGATTGTAGCTAGGACTATATTAGGGGGCGGTGACGGAGGGAAGAATTGAGTAAAGAATTCGGGTTTGTATGTTAAGAAAAATACAAACTCTGTTATAAGTTTGTCATTTGTTCCTACACTAAATACAAACCCTCATTCTTTACTACAGGAGACTTAGTCTTGAGGTCAGGGTGGACGAAGGGTTCCCTATTCCTAGGGAAGATAGTCCTCAGACTAGACTCTATTGATGAACAAATCTCCCATTAACTTTTCTTTGTAGATCCCCAAAATCTTAGCACGACTGAAGGTTTGTAATTACGTGGAAACAAATGTTTCAGTATGAAGAGGGTCGGGAACAATGACTTGGACCCTTTCATACATAGGATTCCCCTGACCTTGAAAAGGGGAATCCTCGTGACTACGAGTATAACTTATACCCTGTGAGAGGAGTCAGATGAGTTTCATACCTTATTTCCATTGGTGAGTCCAGCTGAAACTGGTTACAGACTAGGATACCCAGATGAGAGGAAGAAGAAAGGAGCAGAAGATAGATGGATGTTCTTCTAAAACCTAGTGTACACACACAGAATCCTTGACCAATGGCTACTGTCCCCTGAAAGGGCGTAAAGGTAGTTACAGCACCTGTTGCCCTGCCACAATAGGCCCTATAGAAGGAGTCAGATGAGTTTCATACCTTATTTCCATTGGTGAGTCCAGCTGAAACTGGTTACAGACTAGGATACCCAGATGGGAGGAAGAAGAAAGGAGCAGAAGATAGATGGATGTTCTTCTAAAACCTAGTGTAACACAGAATCCTCGACCAATGGCTACTGTCCCCTGAAAGGGCGTAAAGGTAGTACAGCACCTGTTGCCCTACCACAATAGGCCCTATAGAAAAGGTGTTTAGAGACCTATGTGTCACATCGGTTAAATAGTGAGAGGTGAATGTAGATTGGCGCTTCCAGACTCCAGCTCTTAAGACTTGGGAGACTGAAAAATTCTTCTTAAATGCCAGAGAGGCAGCTACTCCCCTAACTTGATGGGCTTTGGGTTGAGCTGCCTCTGGGTCTCCGTGAATGGCTCTTACAATAACTTTCTTGAGCCAGAAAGAGATGGTGTTGCGAGAGATTCTCTTCTTTACCTTATTGGTACTGAGGAAGAGATGACCGAGGTATGGTCTGAAAGGTCTGGTGCGCTTCAGGTATTTCCTTAGCGCCCTGACTGGGCACAGTAGCAATTGGTCAGTATCCTGTGTTACCCTATTGAGGCTGAAAAATTGAAATTCTCTAAACCTCTCATCGGCTGATGAAGGATTCTGAGTTTTGGCCACAAAGCCTGACACGAAGTTGAGCGAGACTTCCCCCCATCCTCTAAAATGGGTGACTTCGTAGGATAGACCATGAAGTTCACCAACCCTTTTAGCCGAGGCCTGAGCTACTAGGAAGACGGTCTTAAGGGTTAGGAAGTAGTCAGAGGTCCTATTTAAGGGCTCATAGAGGGGTCCCTTCAAGGAACATAAGACCAGGGACATGTCCCAAGGTGGTGGTCTAATCTCCAGTGGGGGGCAAGATCTCTCAAAACCTCGAATCAACAAGGTGACATCTTCTGAGGTGGCAAGGTTAACTCCTCCCAGTCTACAGATGAGCCTTAAGGCTGAATGATAGCTCTTAATTGCCGAGACTGATAGGAGTTTCTCCTCCCTGAGGTACACCAGGAAGTCTGCCACTAATGGAAGAGAGGGATCGAGTGGAGACACGTCTCGCCCTCTACACCAAGCTGCAAACACACTCCATTTTGCTTGGTAGAGGTTTGTGGAAGATTGGCGCAGGTGCCTGGACATGTGCTCAGCCACCTTCCTTGAAAAGCCTCTGCTTCTGAGGAGAGACTGGACAGCCTCCAGGCGTGAAGCTTCAGGAAATTGATTCTCCCGTGGGGGATACCACTGTGTGGTTGCGTAAACAGACGGGGTTCTGGAGGTAGAAACCTCGGCACTTGAACCAGCAGGGAAAGAAGGTCTGTGTACCACTCTCTGCTTGACCACGCTGGAGCTATTAGCGTTAGTTTGCAGTTCCGGGAGGTCCTGAGTTTGTTGATCACCCTTCTGAACACGCAAAAGGGTGGAAAGGCATATGCGTCCAGGTTGTCCCAGGAGTGTTGAAGGGCGTCCTGGATGACTGCCTGATGGTCTGGAACTGGGGACCCGTAGCGGTGAAGTTTCGCACTCAGAGAGGTGGCGAACAGGTCTATTGTGGGGAAACCCCACAAAGCTATTACTGTCTTCGCTACTCGAGGATCCAAAGACCATTCGCCACTCAGCACTTGGTGATACCTGCTCAGTTGATCCGCCACGATGTTTCTCCGGCCCGGAATAAACCTGGCTGTGAGAGAAATGTTGTGACTTTCTGCCCACTGGCAAATCTGGACTGCTAGCAGACAGAGGTCTCTTACCAGAGTACCCCCTTGCTTGTTGATGTACGAGACGGCTGTGGAGTTGTCGCTCATCAGAACCACCTCTCGTCCTTGAAGATCTTCTACAAAGAATTTTAGGCCTTTCCAGGCTGCTGATAATTCCAGGTGATTTATGTGGAGAGACCTCTCTACCGGAGACCAAACTCCTGATGCTAATTTCGGGCCTAGTTGGGAACCCCATCCCCGTAGCAATGCGTCCGAAAAGAGTTTTAACTTCGGACTGGGGCTTTGGAGGGGGAATGCCCTTTTGGGTGTTCTCTCTGGTCGACCACCAACGAAGATCTTGTAACACCAGATTTGGAACCTCCACTGCCAAGAATGGGGAATCTATCTTTAGAGACCAATGGGTCTTCAGATGCCATTAGAGACTTCTCATTCTTGATCTTCCGCCTGGAACTAGTTTTTCCAGGGAGGAAAGATGGCCAAGAAGACACTGCCACGACTTGGCTGAAGGCGGTAGTGGAGACAAGAGATGGGCGATGGACTGATCCAGTCTCCGAAGCCTGTCTTCCGACGGAAACACTCTCCCTACCTGGGTGTTGATGGACATACCCAGATATATTAAGACTTGGGTTGGAGTCAAGCAAGACTTCTCTGCATTTACGAGGATCCCCAGGTCCTTGCAAAGGCTCAGAAGTCTTCTCAGGTGATCCAGAGCTAGCTCCCTGGACGAGGCCAGGAGTAGCCAATCATCCAGGTATCTTAGCAGACGAATTCCGTGCTTGTGAGCCCACGAAGATACGAGTTCGAAAACCTTCGTAAAGACCTGTGGGGTGGTCGAGAGGCCGAAGCACAGGACTTTGAACTCGAAGATTCGACCCTGAACCAGAAAGCGCAGGAATTTCCGAGAGGTGCGATGGATCGGCACTTGGAAATATGCATCTTTTAAGTCCATAGATTCCATAAAGTCTCCTGGACGCACCGCTTGGGTCACGGAGGCAGCAGTCTCCATTTTGAATGGAGTTTGCTTCACAAACTGGTTCAAGGTCGAAAGATCGATTACTGGTCTCCAACCTCCTGAGGCTTTCTCTACCAGAAAGAGGCGACTGAAAACCCCCGGGGAAGCGTTGGAGACCTCTTGAATGGCGTCTTTTAGAAGCATGCTCTGGATCTCCCGAGCTAGTGCTTGCTGTTTCCCGGGATCCCGAGGGACCTGGGAGGAAGAGATCGGGGGAGGAATTAGAGGAGGAGGAGAGTCTATGAAGGGGATGCGGTACCCCCAACGAAGCACCTTGATGGTCCGTTGCATGGCCCCCATAGCCTACCACCTCCTTCAACTCCCCTGCAGGCAACCCCCTACGCACTATGAGGGGGGAGCCGTGACCCTATTTCTGTCTATGGTTCCTCCCTCAGCCTTTAGCCTTAGGAGGAGCCGACTTTCCTCTGCCCATAGGTTTGGTTGTAAAAGAGGGGCGGCTGAGGGTCTTGTCTGGCAATGGAGTTGCGATTGTTGCTTTGGGTTGTGGAGTTGGCTGCTGTTGCATTGGGCGAAAGGAAGCAGCCTTTTGCATCGCGGTGTCCTGAGTCTCTTTCCTCCAAGTATCTAAGACAGAGGAGACTGCCTGCTTAGAAAAAGAGGAGAGGTTGCAGAAGATCAGAGTTCCTCAAATCAGATTTCTTAGTCTTACCGATGCTCCTATGAAGTCTGGAGACTACTGATTCCCTCCTTTTGAAAATCCAGTTGCCACACATCATTGCAGCCGTAGCAGTTAGGAAGTCCATTGTTTTGGCCCCAGCAGCCAGGACTTCCTGCAGGGACTGCATGGAGTTTTGGTTTGAAAGGTCTTCGTTACTTGCTAGGTAGCCGACTGTGCCTGACCACGTGTCAAACCAGGATAATGCCTCCAGAAGGGACATTGACGCTGCTTCCATTGCCGAGGCTTCTGTGGCGGTGAAGGAGACTGGGAGAGAAGAGAGTTTCTCTACAGCGCAGCCAGGTGTGAGCCTTGCTCTGAGGGGATCCAATGTCAGAGGAGAAGGGTTGGCATCTCTGACCTTGTAAAAACGCTTTTGCCTCGAAAAAGGAAAATGCAGAAGTTTATGGGATCCTTGAGACTTCAAGGAATCCGTTTCCCCCGAAACTGCCAGCAAGACCTTCCTCAGACGGCCTGCAGTGTGAATATCAATTCTGGTCTTAGGGTTTGGTGGAGGACGACATAGTCTGTCTAAAGCTGGAGCGTCGGTATGTCGAGGTGACAGATTTAAATCTCCTAGGCCTGAGATATTACACATCGTTCTTAGAGCCCTCAGATAGGCGGACTCTAAATCTTTTCATGGTTGTTCTTCTGAAGAATCTTCCGGTCGCGCTAATTCCTTGTGAGGGGGGGCGATAGAAGCCCGAGTCTCTGAAGGTAACGGCGAAATAGCATACTCCATTGCCGATATTCCAAGGGAAGGCTGAGCGCTGGCTAATGGCGCCGCGCGCGCCTGATCTTGCCTGGAAGTTGATGGTTTAGGCGTAGGTGACCAAATTAACGGTACTGTCTCAATAAGAGGTTGCATTGATCGGCGGTCTGGCCTTTCTCCTCTGTTCTCAGCCAAAGAGAAGAAAGGTTGAACCCTTGCGTCTTCTTCTGAAGTTCTCGTGAAGCTCATATTCCGTAACTCGTTAGAAAGTACGGGAACGGGAGCTGTTCTGTCTGAAACGCGAGGGCGAGGTGAATGACCCCGCGCGGATATGTCCGGAGACTTGCGCGATCGGGAGGTTGAAGGACGGGAGCGCTCTCTCTCTGTTGATACGAAACGACGGAGAGAAGAAGTGTTCTTTCTCCCTTCCCTAGAGTGATCTGAGCTCCTCACGATAATATGTGAAGGAGAGGAATCGCGCTCAGACTGCTCTCTTTCCTTGGTCGCGCTCCGGGCGCGATTAGATTTACCATCGCCCCAACGGGAGCGCTTATTGCGCTTATGAGAACTCTCTCGTGATGAAGAGCGAGAACGTATTGTAGAGCTCTTCTTATAGCGCCTAGATGATTCCTCGCGAGAGGAAGACGATCGTGAAGCAGAATGATGATGCGAGGATGTACTCTTTTTTATGTTTATGACGAGAGCGTTTATCGCTTCTCGGCGAAACATTTCGTGAAGAGATAGAAGGCGAGGAAGAGCGAGAACGATGACGTTTCTTCCTATGTCGCCTCTCTCTTCGACGAGAACGTCTGGGCGAAGGAGAGCGAGCTCTCCTTTTCCTCTTCTCTCTCTCCCTCCTATCCTCCGAGGCCTTTTCCTATTCTCTCTCTCCCTCCTATCCTCTGAGGCCTTTTCCTCTTCTCTCTCTCCCTCCTATCCTCCGAGGAGGACGAAGACGATGAGGAGGAGGAGGAGGAGAAGGGCAAGGGGGAGGTATCGCGATGATCGCGCTTGCGACGTTGTTTCGTAGAAGCGCAAGCGAGGAACTAAGTAGGCTCCGCGGGAGCTGAAGTTATTACATCTGCTGACACTTCAGCGGCCGCCGATTGGGCTGACGGAATGTCGGCGAGGTCCGGAACTCCCGAAGGTTCCAAAACAGAAGGGACCTGAGGTAAAACTGTGCCCGCAAGGAACTGGTTCCCCGCTCTTCCTTGACTTCCCCCCGGAGGAAGGAGGCAAGGAAGAGTCTGAAGGAAGAGATCGAGAGGCCGAAGAAGAGGCCCGAGACTCCTTACCTTTCGAAGGCGAACCTGGAGGTAACGAATCCTTCTTGGATTTCTTCTTCTTCCTCTTCATGAACTTATCCCACTGCATTGGCGACCATTCTCTACATACTTGGCAGGGGGAGCCTTCAGAACACCTATGACCTCTACACGAAGGGCATAGGGAATGAGGATCCACCTCCGGTGGTGACATGAATGTGCCACAAGATTTTGGGGGAATCCCATGACACTTCCTCATATTAGAGGACATCACATCTAATAAAGAAAGAAAAAGAAAAAGCTAATCAAAAACACACTAAAGAAAGGCTAGTCGGCCAGTCAAACAAAAGCAGGAGCAGCGGTGTTACCACTGCGACGGCTAGAATTCGATTGAAGGTATTCAGTAGCTACCGGCCGGCAGTCCCCCACCCCTAACAAGTGTAATGATTAGAATAGTAATATTACATGTTTAAAACAAATGACGTAATATGTCATGTTGGTTGGAAGAGCTGACCGTGAGATTTGCTATGGTCAACTCAAATTGTATACAGGATGTAAGATGCTAAGTTGTCATTCTTTCTTAGTGTCAACACATTGTCTCTTCGTGTGAAAGTTTGTGACGTCACCGGATGCAGGTGTCTTCCGATTCCGTCACTTAGCCAAATTAAAGCAAGTGTACGATATTTGGGATATCAGTAATTTGTTCAGTTCATATCAAAACTTCACCAGAATTGGTCATGTGGACCAACACAGCTTCCTCCAGTGATGGAGATGTTTAACTCAGTTGTTATTCACAATAAAACTTAAAAACTACTAATGTGTTCAGTAAACCATTCAAATACATTTGAAAACAACTCATACTCAAATGTGTGCTTAAGACAGTAGCACACCAATAAATGGTGGCAGCGATTAAACTCAAAGACAGCGGTTAAACTCTAAGAATTAGAGAAATATCTTCAAGACTTCAAAATAAATAGCTGTAAAACCAGAGATATATCTTCAAGACTTCAACATAAAAGCTGTGAAACCAGAGAATGATCTTCAAGACTTCAAAATAAACTATCTACAAGAATCTACAATTTTGACTAAGTCCAACGAAAATGCTAACACCAACATATGTTAGTATACAAATAGAATCTTCAATCAACATCCTAGGAAACCCAAGGACTGGCATTCAACTATTGCAAAACATATCCAGGAAGACCTACATTCTACAAGAAACTAGAACGAGACATCGCTAACAAAACATCAAGAGAGAGAGAGAGAGAGACGACTCGACTTCATATATAAGCTAAGTACAGAGATTTTGTATTCATTTCAGTTTGTGCAGTGAAGTGTAGTTATCACAAGTCGTTAGTCAATTATTACTGGGGTGAGTGAATTCCTAAACTTTGTTATAAGAAACTCCGAATTCTCATTTAGAATTTTTCTTTCTTTGTGCTAATTCCTTTTTCTTTCATAAACTCTTGGGGGGAAATGTATTGGGATTAGTAACATTGTTGGGGGAATTTTATTATACATATGCGTTTACGCAGTGGGCGTCTGTACTCATATAGATATTTTGATAGGATTGAAAGGGGTCAAAGAGATAGAAAAAAAAAAGAATACAGCAGTCATGGCTCCTCCTGTCAGCCCTACCCCTGGACCTAGTGGTGTAGGCCAGGCTAATCCTCCTCCAATTGTGACGCTTGTAAATGCCAGGTCAGCAATCCTTCCTTTTCAAGGCCGTGTCAACGGGTTCTTGCCACAAAATGTGGAGTCATGGATTTCATCCGTTGATGCCCATTTAAATGCCAAACAAATCGTAGATCCTTTTGTACAATTACAAGAAGCTAAAAGTTTTATAGATTTTTCTAAGGGGGATACGAGTGCGTATTTAAGAGGTGTTTCATTTCAGGAAGCAGTTACTTGGGATGATTTCAAAGTTAGGTTACGCGCGATCTATGGGGGTGAGGAAGCTTTGGATGTAGTGTTAACGTTACGAAATACACTTAATCAAGCCACTATGAATCGGCTTAATGTTGTTGAGAGAGCAGCTCTCGTAGCTGATAGGCTTAACGAATATCAGGACATTTTAGGTAATTCCACTTGGGTTACTAACGATAATATCTCCGTGAAAGATTTTTTACGATTAATGTATTTAACTTGCATGACACTTATGTTGCCTGAAGCTTTAGTGCGGTGCTTTGATAAGAAGTTAATGCCTGCAAGTACGGAATTGGATGTCTATAAACAGATAAAGAAACACATGTCCAAGTGTCCAGATCTCGATCCCGTGTTAACTCAAGTTTTTGCTAAGAATGAAACAAAACCACAAACAGTGAACGTAATTAATAATCCAGTAGCGGGAGTGACGTGTTACAACTGCAAACGTCAAGGTCACATAAGCGCAGACTGTAGAACGAAATTTTGTTCAGTTCACAACACACGATCACATTCTTATAGTCAATGTTACGCGCGTAAGACACAACAATATCCTAGAAATACACAGTCAATTCCACAGTCAGTTCCATATGGAAATAAAAAGAAAAATCCTCATTTTAACAATAAGAAGAAACAACAAAATGTCAATGCAGTTCAGAGTCCGAAACAAACAAACACTTCTTCAAATATCGCTGAGCCTGGGCCGTCAAACCAGACCTCGCAAAGTCAGCCTAATTTTCAGAATGTGCAGAGCAAAGCAAATACCACATAGTTAACTCTAGAGGGGAAGAGAGTGATGTTGGGTCAAGGTCATTTATGTCAACATCAATAGTATTGAATAATCAATTTAATGTTTTATCAGATAATTGTGAGACAATAGATTTTCCTATGAAACACACGGCCGAATTAAGTAAAACAGTGCATGCTCCCTTAGATTTGCAACGAATTCATACAATAATAAGCCAAAATGAGTTACGGCCAACCTTATATGCTGTAAATTTAGAACACAAATCCTTTACGTTATTTTTTGACTCTGGTAGTCCACGTAATATTATGGATTTGAAGACGCATCATTTGTTGTTTTCGAACTTTCCGATTGAAAAATCAGGAATCAGACTTTCAGGTATAGGAAATAATGAATTAAACGTCATAGGCATAACTCATATTCAGTTCAGAGTCGGTAATCGCACGTTTGCCGATACATTTGTTGTTGTGAAAAACATTAATATGTATCCAGCTGTAATTATAGGATACCCATCTATGGGAAATCAAAACATTATCTTAGCTCCTGCAAAGCACGGCGTGTATATCAAAGGGAAATTCTATAAGTCTTCTAATACTTTAAAGTCAGTTTTGGATAAAAAGGAGACGACAAATGTAACCGTAACGTACGTTGAAGAACCAATAACTTGTCTCACTAATAAAGAAATAATATACGCGACCCAGCAGAATTCTCGTTCACCCGTAATATCATCTTGCACGCAATATATCGAACCAAACATACCTTCGAATTTAATAGTGCAAATAAAGAAAACACTACCGGGATCTGAAATATTAAACCATTCAAATACATTTGAAAACAACTCATACTCAAATGTGTGCTTAAGACAGTAGCACACCAATACTTTGAAAACCAACGGATTGTCTGTCACACAAGCTATTTATACAGTAGGCTCACATCAGCAATGTAATATCGAAGTCTGTAATCATTTAAATAACACTTTAGTAATTCACAAAAATCAACATATCTTGGATGTAGAAGTTTATAAACATCGTATTCTTACCGTTGCTGAAATCAATCACTCTCAATCAGTTGCGGATGAATCCCTTTTACGATCTATTAAAAATAAAATCAGTAAGGACATTCAAGACGAAGAAATTCAGCAGAAAATTTTTGAACTTTTAAATAAATATACAGATGTCTTTTCCACTACGGATGGATCCTTAGGAAAAACAGATGTGATCGAGCATCAAATAAGGTTAAAAGACAAACAGAAAATTATATATGTACCCTCGTACAGACTCCCTATGAAATTCCAGAATGAAATAAATGATGAAGTAGGTAAAATGTTAGAGGAAGGAGTCATTAGAAAATCAAATAGCCCTTATAATTTTCCTTTAATAGTTGTACCGAAAAAAGATCGAACATGGCGTATCTGCGTCGACTTTCGTCGTCTAAACGAGGAAACGATCCCTGATCGATTCCCAGTGCCATGTACTGACGATATTTTGTCTTTGTTAGGTCAGAATAAATATTTTACCAGTTTGGACTTACTTAAAGGCTTTCACCAGATATCATTAGAAGAAGATAGTATCCCATACACAGCCTTCAGCACAGCCAGGGGACATTATGAATTTTTACGGATGCCTTTTGGTTTACGTTGTGCTCCTATAACATTTACAAGAATGATTAACATAGTGTTTGGAGACTTGTTAGGGGATATATTGCATGCCTATATGGATGATCTTGTAATCTTTTCCAACACCTTAGAGGAACATCTACGTAAGTTAGAACTAGTACTACAGAGATTAAGACAACATAACTTAAGGGTAAAGATTAGTAAGTGTGAATTTTTCAAAACAGAATTGATATATTTGGGTTTCATGGTGTCAAGCCAAGGTCTTAAAGTAGTCCATGATAAGGTGTCGGCTATACGTAATTTTCCCATACCTACTAATGTCAAGGGAATACAGCAATTTCTGGGTTGTAGTGGATATTACAGGCGTTTTATACGCAACTATTCAATAATAGCCGCTCCTTTAACTGATCTTACGAAGAAGGGCGTAGATTTCATATGGTCTGAGCAACATCAACAGGCGTTTAATACTTTGAAAGATGAACTGTGTAGTTCTCCTATCTTAAAATTTCCTGACTTCGGTAAGGAATTCTTCATTGCAACAGACGCCTCAGACTTAGGAGTAGGAGGGGTATTGCTTCAGCAATATGATAAACAGTTTTTCCCGATAGCTTTCTATTCTCGAAAATTGAGAACTTCCGAAAAAAAGTATGCAGTAATAGACAAGGAAGGACTAGCTATTGTTAATTCGCTAGTGCATTTTAAGTTCATAATTTACGGTTATCCCGTTAAGGTTCTTACTGACCATAAACCACTAACAGAGTTCTTTAAAGGCTTCAATCACAGCCCTAAACGAACTCGGTGGCATTTAATCATTCAAGATTTTGGCGCAAGAATCGGGTATTTACCTGGGAAAGCAAATATCATTGCGGATGCATTATCACGCAACCCCGTGTCATCTTGTATGGAGTCTTTAGCTGAATTAATAGATATATCAACATCCATGCCTATTGTAAAAATAATATCTGAACAAGAAGATTTAGGCTGGAGTGCTGAATTGTTACAGACTGAGCAAAGAAAAGATCAGAAAATAGAAACAATTATAAATGCTTTGAAAGGCAATCATAAAGAAAAAGAATATATAAAGTATAAGCAGCAGAATTATGTAATCAAAGATAATATTCTGTGTAGGACTGTGACAAGGAAAACCCGCAATACACCACATGTAACTAACGACCAGGTAGTAGTACCAAACTCACTTGTTTCCACTGTCCTGAATTGGTTGCATTCAAATCCATTACATGGACACCCTGGGTTCTCATTAATGTCACAGAAAGCCAAATCATTGTTTTATTGGCATACAATGCTTACAGATATAAAAAGACACATAGCTAATTGTCGCACATGTCAGGAAAACAAAGGGCATACGAAAACACCTGTTAGCTTAGGAGCTTATCCTGTTCCCAATCAACCCTTTGAAAGAATACATTTAGATTTGTTAACAGGATTTTACGAGTCAGACAGAGGGAATAAGCACCTCTTAGTGATTATAGATGCTTTAACTCGATATACAGAACTAATAGCGCTTAAAACTAAAACTGCGATTGAATGTGCTAGGAAGTTTTACGAGTGTTACATTTGTAAACATGGAATTCCACACATGATAATCTCAGACTCGGGTGGTGAATTTAATAATCACTTTCTTATCTCATTGTGTGAATTCCTCAACATAAAGAAGGTTAATACCATGATATATCACCCAGAGTCGAATGGGCTAGTGGAAAGAGCAAATAGGAAGATATTAAATATATTAAGGGTAACACTAGGGGGATCAGACCCCAACTGGGATATTGCAATACCGGCGGCACTGAGTACTCTGAATCATTCATATCATATATCAATTAAAATGTCACCGCATGAAGCATTGTATGGTACCCCAGTTAGAACACCTTTCCATGTATTAACGCCTACAACTAATCTATCAAATCCTTTAAAAGAATGTATAAATGCAAGTATAAGTCGATATGATATCCTTCGAAAGAATTTAGAAGAATCACAAATCATAATGAAAAGGAATCATGATAAAATAGCGAAACCAACTAAAACATATACCGTGGGTGATAACATCTATATTCAAATCAATGTCAGAAAAGGGCTCAACTATAAACTAACACCTAAGTTTGAAGGCCCATTTAACATTTTGGAAACATTAACGGCCAATAGGTTTAGAATTCAAAACGTAGCCCAACCCACGGATGAGAGAATAGTACCATTGTCTCACATAAGAAATTAAAAAGAAGTGAGGAAAAATTTTAATTTTTGTAACTAAAAAGTTTTCTTTTTAATACAGGAGTAATTACATATATTTTTTCTCGTTACAGGTTTCCAAGATGAATTTTTTGTTGTTGGGAGTGATATTGTTCGCTCAGACATTTTTTTCGTATGGGATGAGTTCTAAGACTAAGAATATATATTTTAAATATGGCAATATAGTTGAAAGACAAGAAGACATTTTTATTACATCAACCAACGTAATTGTCGAAGTGCATATGCAAGCAATTTTTCTTCAAGAGAATGATGTCACTAGCTTAAGAACCGCCATTTCAAGGTTTTCTGCATCATTGGATGAGTTGCATAGGAGACATTTTCATTTGACTACTAAGAGTTTGCTTGGATCAACATTAAAAGTTGCAGAGATGCTATCTGATGACTTGAAAAATAAGACTGGAGAGACAGGATCTTTGGCTTATGACCTTTTGATGTGGACTGTAGGACACGAACAAAAAGAAAGACGGAATCCGTTCATTTATGCTGCATTAAGCATCTTTGGGTCTGTTGCAAGTTTAGGTTTAGGACTTTCCAATCGTCTTAAAATTAGTAATCAAAATAAGAGAATTGAGTTCTTGACTCATAAAGATGAATTGATTATGTCAGAACTAAGGGATCAGTTAGCTTCAATCAATAAAATTATGGATTTGTTAAATGAACATTCAGATAATATCGTTCAAATTATGGAAGTACAGGATTTGTTAGCAACATTAACGTATTATGATTCAAAGATAGATCACATACATAACAGAATTGCACATTTCATTGAGAAATCCAAGGATTATGTAGAAGCTATCACGTTAGCAACTAAAGGTGTATTGTCGCCCCATTTGTTGCCTATACGTTACTTAAAATTAGTTCTGGAGAACACTAGGGATAAACTAGGCTATGTTCCTTTGTTAGACGAACATAGGTTAGAATTTTATTACAGCCTAATTACAGTAAACGTAGATAATAACAAGATTAGGATTACAATTCCCTTTGATTCTTCTGATGCCTGGCAATCTTACAGGATATCACCATTTCCGACTTTCATGACGAATCACTCAAATCCAGTAATATCCAGTTTGACAGGACACGTATTGATTTCCCCAGACAAGGAAACATATACGGTCATTAAAGACTTAAATCAATTAACTCACTGTTCAGACGCAATGGATAGAAAAATATGTACAGCTGACTCATTTGAATTCCGTAAAAACTTGATGGATTCATGCGAGTTAGGTATAGTGCTAGACGGTGCTCTCTCCCATACAAGTGAAAATTGTCTGGATAAGCTTTATCCCTTTGACAATAAAGAATTCAATTGCAGACTAAATAATGGCTCGTGGATACGATACGACAAGGACGGCTTCAATGTATCATGCCCTGACGGATCCACATCCTTCAACCACATCTTCGTCGCAGCAGATGGCTGTATCGGGACTTCCCCGAATTCCATGGTGACTGGCCTACGGACAATCATCAGAGAACGTGCTTACTTCGCGAACTTCACGTGGACCTCTACAACGCCCGCACTTCCTCTCCCCTATAAAGGAAGTGTGGCGAAACGCTTAATGAAACTTACCGAAAAGGACCACCTGTCGCCGACTTACAAAGAGATTCTTCACCCTATATTACTAGCAGGTTTATTTGTAACGGCGTTAATTTTTATCGCCGTGAACATCCTTGTTTGGCGTAGGTTACGGCACAGCAAGCAGCTACAAAGGAACGAGTTGAATAGCCCTGACAATACCCCTTACCTGATCCAGTTCAAAGCTGTATGAGTGGCCACCTCATTCGCTAAGGGAGTAATTTGTCAGGATGATGTTTGTATGAAAAGCTGATTAGTACGCTAGTAATATGTAATTAAAGAAATTCTCTACATTTCCATTGTTAAAAATACATTTAAAATAACATTTTAAAAAATAAATAAAATAAAAAAGGATATAAATCATTTTTTTCTCTCGGCATCTAATAAAAATATATAAGCCGGAATGTTAAAAAAGAAAAGAAAAAAAAAAAAAAGAAAAAAATATATAAGATATATAACAGAATCTATGGGCATCTAATAAAATGTATCAGCCCTATATATAAATATATATATATATATATATATATATGTACGAAACCGTGGTACGTGTACGTACCAGGAATTCGTATTTGTGCACTAAAAATTGAGTATCTTGTTTCTGACAAAGGTAACAATTATTCTTTATCAAGTTACCGAATCATTTGTAAGTCAGAATTTGTTTTGTTTTTTGGTACCATGTAATCATTTGCTAGCAATGTACCATATATATGATCTTGGTTTTATCATGCATTTTTCTTTTTGCTTTGGTAATATCTTTTTTGTATGCGTTATTGTTATTAATTTTGATGTGCCTATTTGGACATTCGTCCTCAGTTGGATATAGCTAGTTTTGAACAATGAATGATACGTATGTCCAGTCACACCTAATAACCATGTTTCGGCTTGTTGTTAAATTTTTGTAAAAAAATTGAGATAGCTGGCCGAGCTTATGTAATGATTAGAATAGTAATATTACATGTTTAAAACAAATGACGTAATATGTCATGTTGGTTGGAAGAGCTGACCGTGAGATTTGCTATGGTCAACTCAAATTGTATACAGGATGTAAGATGCTAAGTTGTCATTCTTTCTTAGTGTCAACACATTGTCTCTTCGTGTGAAAGTTTGTGACGTCACCGGATGCAGGTGTCTTCCGATTCCGTCACTTAGCCAAATTAAAGCAAGTGTACGATATTTGGGATATCAGTAATTTGTTCAGTTCATATCAAAACTTCACCAGAATTGGTCATGTGGACCAACACAGCTTCCTCCAGTGATGGAGATGTTTAACTCAGTTGTTATTCACAATAAAACTTAAAAACTACTAATGTGTTCAGTAAACCATTCAAATACATTTGAAAACAACTCATACTCAAATGTGTGCTTAAGACAGTAGCACACCAATACAAGTAGATAACTACCGGCCAGGTCGTTAACGACCTGGTTGAGGTTTTTCTGCCGTATTTTCCAGCTCGCGCTAGAATATCTCCTATAGTAAACAATGAGGGTTTGTATTTAGTGTAGGAACAAAAAACATTTATCAATTCACTAACAAACTAGAGGGGCACTAAATAGAGCGCAGACCTCTGCCAAGGCCAGTTATTTCTCGACCTTTTGCTTGTCCTTGACCTTTGACCTTAACATGTATTAATTGGCGTGGATTCTCATACACTCAAATATGAACCAAGTTTGAAGTCTCTGTGACAACGCTCTCCAAGCTTATGGCTGATTACGTGAATTGGACAATTTGCTTGACCGTGATCTTGACCTTCCAAAATTTAATCATTTCCAGCTTTTTACATAACAATTAATTCCTGCATGTTTCATTACTCAACGATTAAAATTGTGGCCAGGAAGCTGTTCAAAAACAAGAAAGAAAAAAAAAAAACACACACACAAACAAACATACAAACAGGGGCAAAAACATAACCTCCTTCCAACTTCGTTGGCGGAGGTAGCAATGAATGCTTTAAAATAATGTATAAAACTGACCTATTTATTCTCGTAACTTGTGTCACCCAATATGAAAGCCACAAGTCTGTGAGATTTCTGGAAGTCTGCATAAGTATCAAAGAAATTGCAATGGCGACTGCTAAAAATGCTCCCACAGCAGAAAAATATGTTAAGTAGACTGCAGCATTAAGCTCGCCATAATCTCGCTCTTCTTCATGACTTCCCTGGAAAAGATAAGGAAGTGAAGATTTTGTGGTAATCATCTTTCTATATTGGAAGTAATATAAAACAAAATCATCTATTTTTACCTTCACAAATGTACTTCAAATGAACAGATAAAAAGGAAAATTAACAGCTAACAAATGATTAGTATGAGAAAAAAAATACAGTGAATAGCTGTAAGGAACAAGTATTGTTTTTAATCCAATGCAAAAAGATCACAAAAAATTTATAGTTCCAATTTATAAATTAAAAAGTTTCAATATTTCATGAACCAATTTATAAGATTGGGAGGGATTAAATTTTGAATTAAGATGCATATATAAATAGCGTATAGTTTCTTGGAAGCATACTGTAATTATTACTTCTGATTAACCTAATTTCTAGTCACAATATAGTCTCAGATACATCAATTTCTATTCCAAAGATAAGGATAAAAAAGTAGCTCAATGGTAATACTGCATATCCTAGGGCAGAACCAAGGTTAACTCACGCTGTCTACATGAGCAGTGAAAAATTACTGTAGTAGAATTAGGATCTATATAAAAGCTCCTTGGAATTAATCTTAACAGATATACATCATACTCCTAGGAAGAGCTTCTTTTAGGAAATGTTCTAGAACTATCATGTCCTACAAAAGGGTTCCTCGTCCAGTTGATACAAAACCCCAACTAGCTCTGCTGCCTCTAAGAATAGCTACTATTCTGACATACCTGACAAGTTAACAATATGGTTAAGCCAGACTCTTTGTCTACAATAGTTGCCCTCTCTCCCACTCTAGCTATCCCAAGAAAAAGATTAATAACTACATCTTAAGTGCAACAATCATTTCCCCACAATTTCATAATTTTCTTTTTTCCCTATCTTGTTAAAAAATTTATAAGATGATAGTAGAACAGAAATATCAGCACATTAGGCACAAATGAGCTTTTTAATATGAAAAAAATTCAATTAGATGTTGAAATGACAAATATAAGTTTCCTAAAACGATGATCTCCAAAGATAGAAAATGACTCTTACCTTCCTTCGTTCTGCTGGCTTAGCAGGAGTAAAGTCTGTTGTTGTGAATATATCCAATGATGGACGTCGAGAAACTTCTCCCGATGAATCTACATCAGCTTCGTTCCACCAATCATCAGACAGTTCATCGGGAGTGAGGAGGTTAGACAAAATGACAGCAGGAGGTCCTGTTTAAAAGGGACATAAAGATATTTTTGTGCATAGAGCTTCTGATCTACATGACAATCTTTATCATTAATTAATAGCTACACAAAAAAATCTCTTAATTTTCAGTTAAATTGATTACGTCAAACCAATGGGCCACTAACCCTTTACTTTAGTTCTATAAAATCAAAAGGAAGAATACTATAAAAATAATGTGAGAATGAATGTACCATATTTACAGCATAGTACAGTATACAATTATTGAATAGTAGTGAATACATTGCCTAAATATGCAAGACCATACAAATTTCATTGCTGACCTGAATATGTTGCAATATGGTATTTTTGTTAAACTAATTCAAATTGAAAAACAATGAAAAGGAGTCAGAGCAGTTGTTCAAGAACAGAGATATTCCTAATAGATCTATAGTGATCTATTAAGTTTTACAGTTTTTTTTTTTTTTTTTTTTTGAAGTTCTAACATCTGCCTACCCTTGAAAAAGAGAATTGTAATAATAAAATTTATTACTTCTATACCCATCCTGATGTTCACATTGGTTCTCTCTGGAAGCTTGGTTTTATTGACATTCACCCATAATACTAAAAAAAAAATCCCATTTTCTTTCCTCTCAATAGCCTTATGCTTCTAGTAAAGTAAGGAGACAATGTAGCGGTTAATGGTAAGAACCGATGGCATAAAAATGCCACTGTGTCTTTATCCTAGTTTTTAAGTCAAAGCTATACCCTATCCTCTAAACCACTGAAATCAAAACTATTCCCTATCCTCTTGACACCACTGAAGTCCAAATTTTCTATCCTCTTGACACCACAAGTCAGTGGGGAAGAGGGTGGACATGTACTCGTATATGAACAGCAGGTAAGAATAAACAGAAAATAACAAATTCTATCATCTTATATCCTAATTACCTATTTATATAACCCCAATACCACTAGAAATCAAAACTAAAAGCCATAAATACATTACTATAATACCTGATCTAGACAGATCTAATTCCAGATGCTTGAGAACAGAATTAGGCACAGATCTATATCCCTTAATGGCTGAAACCAAGTTTTTTTTTTATCATAAAAATTAATTTAACATTTCAATTACATATACAGGCTACCACATAAATACTAACCTATCAAATTTCACAAATGGACTATGTTATCAATCCTACAGTATACAAAATTTTATTCATAAAACAAACTGAAGGCATTTGAAGATACAGCAACATAAAGAGAACGACACCAATGTACATTCTAGACTTTATTCCACAGTACAAAGGGTTCACAGCTCACCTTGTGATTCAATTGTGCCATTGTGCATATGAATAATCCAATCGACTCTTGTCAGAAGACTTACGTGATGTGTCATCAGGATTACAGTTTTACCAGATAAAAATCCTTGGATACAGTGACGCATTATGTGTCTGGCAACGGGGCCATCAACTGCTGACAACACATCGTCTAGGATATAAATACTCTTGTTCTGAAAAATAAGATTAACGGATTATAACTTTCAAGTAATCTTTTTGACATATTGTACCTATTATATCAATACTTCATACTATAAAAGGGTTAAATACTAAGAAAAAAAGCATATTTGAATTGGCATATATAAAATGAATGTAAGCTTTTACATAAGACATTTTAAATAAAAAAATTGAATAGCCATATATAAAATGAATGTAAGCTTTTACATAAGACATATTAAATAAAGAAATTATGTTAAGGAAAAACTAGAAAATATATTCACAAATAAAAATTACTATCATAATGCAAGTACAGTATGTAGAGTAAACCCATCATAGCACAATAAATATTTTTTTCCGCTGGAAATTTTACATATGGTAATTAACTCATATCTCATATTTTTAGAACATAACCAAAAATGCTATTACTTTATTTTACTTTTAACAACAGAACAGAGAGTCATTTCCTTCAAAACACAGAATATAATAATGTCTGAGGCCAAAAGAAGCTAAAAACAAAAGCGTAGAAATAGAAAGAAAGGTCAAATTTAGCTATACTTTATCCCTATCAATAAAATTAAGTACCTCAGCTGAGGCATCCAGCTCATAAACCCCATCCCCTAACCTCCTTTATTTACAGTCAGCTGATATACTACTGCTAATGAGCTGGCCTAGGTATGCATCAAGAATTCATAAAACTATTTGTTTACAATAAAGTGCCTCTACAAAATAAGTTAATTGATTTATATCTTATTTAGAACTCATTTAAATTTTTTCATTTGGTTATCTTTGAAAGTGTTCGTCTAGTGGACTTACTGTATTCCAAATCTGAACTCACATAAAGGAATCTATGAGGTACGATCAAACTAGATGTCCTTTGGACTGGAAAATACACTATGTAAGGGATGAAATTATTTGATGCCCAAAATGTATTACAAGAGCAAAGAAATAAAAGAGGAGTACTTAGAAGAGGCAGAGCATTCCTGTCTCATCAAACACATGTTGGAATGTAAATTGATTGATTGATTGAAAGTTTTCTGGCATCCTGACATCTAAGGTTGTTGGAATGTAAAGCAGCAGTTGAAACAGTAACAAGATAGTAGCTACAGCATGCATGAAATGAAGAAATACCTACGATACTGGTAAAAAATACTTCCCATAAGTATAAAACAGTCTTACAATGAGTACAAAAGATTTATTTCTATACAGCAAGGACATAGACACCGACTGAAAATCAAGGCTATGAAAAAGTGAGATAACAGAATGCTAAAATTCCGAACCGAAGTACGATGGGAAGATTATATGGTACATATTATATTACAAATGATGAATTATCATTACTAACCAAGCTACAACCCTGGTTGAAAAAACAAAATGCTACAAGCACAAGGACTCCAATAGAGAGAGTACCTCAATGCTCATAGGAAATGAGTGAATAGCAAATAAGCTATATATAATGAATAAGATATATTTTAAGCTCAGTAACAATGTTAAAATAGATCAGTCATAAATAAAATATAAAACAAGACTTACGTCAACCTGTTCAACAGGAATGCATTTACAACACATGCATAACAACTAATTAAATGACAATGCCAGAGATTAATATCCAGATAAGGAATAAGAAATTTAATTCTGTGATTTTCTTTCCAGCAAATTAAAATCAGTCAGCAGCTGAAGACCAAATAGGCAAACAATACTCAAACCAGGGTCGAATGAATGAATTAAAATATTTCCTAAGGATAGGCTGATCTGAAAAATAAAAAAACTTTCTCAAAACAGTAAGCCATTTTTTTTGAGCAATTAAAGAAGAAACAACCTGTATTTGTTTCTCAAACCTAAATTTGCAATTAAGAATACCACCAATTTTAAATTTGTACATAGTTAAAGGGACATAGTCAATGAAAAAGATTTAGATGTTGAGGAGCCACCGTCATCGACCTACTTACAATCATACTTTAAGTTTAGTTTGGGTGCAACATCATATCTTATAATTGGCACTATGCATTATTAGCTAGATCTCTATTAAGGGATTCAGCAACCATATTACTATTATTATTATTACTAGCTAAGCTACAGCCCTAGTTGGAAAAGCAGGATGCTGTAAATGAAACTAGCTTGTTTTCTGGGCCAAACCACATATCATGCATATATAGTATGGAAAGTAAGGGAAGAGAACACTACTTCGAGGAACACCAGATATTACATTCCTATGCTCACTATGGTGCCCATCAACAAGTCTGCAATTTATTACTTAAAAAATTCAATAATGAAGTTGAGAAAAGACTCTCGTATTCCCATCTGTTTAAGTTTGAAAACAATGGACTCATGATTAACATGGTCAAAGTCATCACTAAAATCAACGCCAATCATATGAACTTCCTGACCACAATAAAGGTATTTCTGTACAGCATTGGAAATTGTAATCAGGGTATCACATACTCCAAGGCATTTTTGAAAGCCAGATTGCAAATTAGGGAAAAGATGATTATCCTTAGCATACCTATTTAGTATTTTACCAAAAGACGTTCACGTAAAACTTTAGATAAGATGAGAGTTTTGAGAATTGGGCTGTAATCAGCACAGCTAGAACTACCACAAAGATGTTTATTATATGGAGTAACATAACCAATTCTCGAACAAGTGCAAAAAGAACCTCTTCCTGTTAACTTGCAAAAAATAATTGACATCTTATGAGCTAAGATATAAGCAACCATTATAAAAAAAAAAAAAACAAAGGAAAAATACCCCTTGGGTCTAACTCCTCCATAGGCCTCAAGCGTTTGAATTTTATGGGGCTGAAATGCTAAACTAGTTGGTTAAGCCTCATGAAAACAGGAATGAGGAAGATAAAGTTTCTCACTACTCCCGTGATGTCAAATACATCCGCTAAAAGGGTTGCCTTTTTTCTTTGGACAATAACAGAGGCATCTAGTTTGAGTAACGGAGGAACTGTTAAGTCTACAGTAAAAGTGCAAATTTGAAGGAAACCCACCATTCATGTACCAGTTTTTTATGGTTAAATTACATATATTCCTTTTCAGTTGAAGCATAAACTCTCTGAGTGACAGCTCTCAGCTAAGTCCAAGATAGTTATTCCAAGTTAGATCTGACATGTTAACTTTTCAAAAATTATAAACCTTTTTCTCCAAATATGCAAATCTACAATTATCAATGAACCAGGGTATGTCCTTCAGTCAGTATTTCAACACTTGATAGAAGGGATACGCCTATCAATTGTGTTGACTAGATTTTCTTTCAAGAGAACAACAGGCTCGACCCTTTTAAACAATTGTGACCAATTCAAATGCATAAGATCACTCCAAAGGCCATACCAGTCAAAGGAAAGAATTATTAAGGAAGTAACAGGATAAAGACCTCTTGGAAAGCCCATGAAATCATAAAAAACCAAGAGTAAAAATGTATAGGAGTTTAAGCAGATGATACAGGACACAGTGGAGAGAAATCATTCTACATCCATCAGTGGAGAGAAATCATTCCACGTCCATCCCTAATAAGAGAAAAGCTAAGTAACCTTATTTATGACCATGATATGATCAAAGGAGACGGAATATGACAGCTTCATTGCAATAGGAAAATCCTGAAATACCACTTTAATTAACTCTTGAAAGAAACCTTCAGAATCTCTTAAGAAAGACTGAACAACACTGAGCCCGACTATAGAATCAAATTAATGATGTGTTCTTTTAGCCAAACTAAATGAGCAGGATACTATAAATGCTCTTAAGAGCCAAAAAAAAAAAAATACAATATGTCTACTATATACATATTTCTTTCACACTCCTGAGAGCTAATTTTTTACTTCAAACTAAAGACCTCAGTTCTTAAAGGAATTAGGAGGGTAGTTAGGATAAGCAGTATGTTAGCTATGAAAAAATAATCAACAATACTTATTAAATAACATGCCTAAAAAAGTAAAAAAGAAGTATAATTCTATTAATAAATTATCATCAATAATAATATAAATAAGATTACTTAAATAATAATAATAATGATAATCACTTCTAACTATTATGATGAGAAGTTATCTATTTATTACAATGATCTATATTCTAATCATATTCACTATTATAATAATCACCTGATAAACAGCTCTGGCTAAAGCAACCCGAGCCCTTTGTCCACCACTCAACAATGCTCCATTTTCTCCACAAACAGTTTCATCTTTTCGAGGAAATCCTCTCAAGTCATCTTCTAATGCACAAGCACTGATGACAGTTCTGGAATTAAAACAAAAATCAATTCAGGATTATACATGGCCATAATTATATAAAACATGATACCTAACTGCAAAGTACAATATTGTAAATAAACGAAAATATATTTAAAGTGATTTTTACCTGTATCGGCTTATATCCAAACTACTCCCAAATAAAATATTATCTTTGATTGTAGCATTCTGTATCCAAGGTTCTTGTGTGGCTAAACCAAAGCCTGAAAAGAGAATATTACGTCATTTTGGTAAAACCAACAGATTCTGTATTACAAGTCTTCAAGTTGTATAAATCTGAACTATATAATAAATGGAACAATTTAAATGATTGAAAAAATAAAACTTTTCCCTTTACATAAGAGAGAGAGAGAGAGAGAGAGAGAGAGAGAGAGAGAGAGAGAGAGAGAGAGAGAGAGAGAGAGAGAGAGAGATAATCACTTACCAGTATGCAAAGATGCCACTGCTACAACGCCATGACTTTTATTCATTTCAGCTAATATAGCATTAAGAAGGGACGTCTTGCCAGATCCAACACGGCCAACAACAGCAACGATTTGTCCCTTCAGAGGTAAAATATAAGTTTAACAATGGTACTGTACTCTCTAAGGGTAAACAATAATTATGAATACAGAACAGGACAAAAGAGTATAAGAATTCCCAACCACTCATCGCTTTGAGATTGCTTTATTTTTCATTTTTTATGAACACTTTCATATCTTCTTATCTAGTTGTCAAAAGTCTCCCTCTGAAATTTGAACAACTAGCAATAAAAATGTAGAGTGAGGAACATAAATCTTTGTCATCAGTTATGATTCAATAAATTTCCAAAGTTTTAAACTTTAACTTGCTCCAATTTTCACATAATTTACGAACAAGTATTTTTGAGCAGCACAGTGGGAGTCCAGAAATATGACCCAGATACATTGCTAACAATGATGATTTTTAGGTTTATTTAGCCAAAAGTTGAAGAAAATACACACAAAAATTACGATTTTCAGGTTTACTTAGTCAAAAGTTGAAGATACCACATTTCACGAGGGAGCTACTCGTAGCCAGCCCGAAGATATTCAACTATGTAACACAGTAACTCATGACTTGGTAAGCTAAAGCTCAAAGTTATTTCCAATTGGTGGGAATGTGAGAAATGCTCTCCAAAGAGATTTGTTTATAGGAAACTAAAAAATGTTCAAAATTTTGTCAAAATTCCTACTTGAACTAGTTCTAATTGAATTGCTGTGAGGGATTAAAACCAATTATTAGGTTGGATGCAGCAACCTGTATACTTTCCTATTATAGATCTAAGGCATTTCCTTTGGTCTGTCTAGAAAATGCTTGCTGTTTGTAGTAAATATGTAAAATATTTGGCACCATGATTAAACTGCTATGGAATCTTTGAGGAGTTGTCCTGTACTTTTTATAGGGAGTTTTCTAATCTCATCTTTTTATCTGGGGAGCTCATGGAAATTATGGTAGCACAAAGATCGGCAGAATATGGTATTGTGTTTTATGGAAAACTTTAGAATATAAATAAATTCACTCCAAGAATGTATCATGCTGTCCTTGGTGTTTGCTAACAAGCAAAAAGTTCCTTGAGATGAGGTGTTTAGAAAGGAAGAATTGTAGAGCTAGTCTGGACCTGGAAGATCTGGCCAAGGATTATTGTCGGTTTGTGGATGAGACTTTTTGGAGCCTCCTGTTATTATTTTACAGTACTTCATTCTTGTTTCATACCTCATGTGAAAAACTTCATTTGAAGTTTATGACTCATGCAATGGACTGCAGAGCTTGTTGATTTAACAACTAATTTGCAAAACCACTATCATTATGAACTGTAACAGGGATCCTCATATATTCTCCAGGGAGTCAAAGTTCATCGTATCTCTTTTGATAAGAAATGATATTAAATATATCCAGTAACTGTAATCATAGATATTAAAAATTTTATCTATCCAAAAGTAAAATACTTTTGTTATCTACATCATGCATTCAGATTGATGAGTGCTACTCTTAATTTTTATGTAGCTGACACCAAAAATTTATTTTCAATTAATATATTAGATATTTAATAAACTCAAATTCCATAAAAAAAATAGCGACTGGATAAATATAAATGTTGAAGATTCTAAAAATATTTTCAAAGGGAACTGTTTCCAATACATATAATGGATATTAATCATCGTTTGAAAATTATACAATCACGAAAAACATGAATAACTTGCTGTGTTGTTATGCATCCTGGAATTGGGTTATCAGTGGGTTATTCATTAAATACTAAGGAGTTGAATTATTGTGATAAATTTGAAGCATGGACAATATTACCTCGATGTAGTTCTCTTTCTTTTATGTGATAAACATACAAGTAAAGTTCAATACTGGGTTTAAGTATTATAAGATTCATTTTACCATAACGTCTACCATTTATTAAAGATGATGGATTTTACAAATAAGAGAAGAAAATCATTGAAAGGAACTTTAATAGTGCCAAAAACTATGGAATTTAAAATGTTTCATCACTTATAAGGTACTCCTTTCATGTAATTTGTAAAGCAAAAACCTAATCTGGTGGACAATGTTTTAGACAATGATTCTGAAAGGCTTCTAAAGCACTTACAGAATAACTGATAATTAGGAATTTCTTTAGAAATATCATTCTAATAATCTTACCTACAATACTGACCAAATTGTATGAAACTACTGAGAAATGAACTATTAATAGGGAAATATAATTTATTTACACCATTAAACCATAATGTAACATGACAAATTCGAAGATAATTTGTATTTTTCCTAACCATACAAACCTTAGCTATTTACATTGGGTTTACCTTTTAGCGCAGCTGAAATGACGAGCCAATAGTTTTAACGAGGGTTAATTACCCCCGCGCTAGTTAGCGGGGGGTAGGGGAAGGGTAGCTTGCTACCCCTCCCCCCCCACACACCGGTGACTTGCTTCACTTCACTTAGAGGTAGGACTTGACTTGGGGGTCAGGGATGGCGGGCACATATGTGTAAATAGCTAAGGTTTGAATGGTTAGGAAAAATACAAATTATCTTCGAATTTGTCATTTGTTCCGTAACCGAAATACAAACCACGCTATTTACATTGGGTGACTTACCCCTTAGGAAGGGTGGAAAGTCCCCAGCCTTACTGACTTCGGCTTGCCCGGGGCTCGATCCCTCAGTGAGCAGCACTAGAGAAAGGGAGCCCCTGTACCTCACAAGTTCCTAGCATCGCTAGGAACGAGTGGCCTACATAAGCAGTGTGTGGAGGAGAGTGTGACTCGCCCTATGAAGTTGACCTTGAGACCTTCAGATAGGAATTCTAGGATAGGACGTTCCCAATACCACCTCGTCAGGGTATGGGAGACGCAACAGTATTAAGCTTAATACTAGGAGCACAAAGAAGTATGGGTTACCTGCAGAGGTCGAGGTCAGCTATGCGAGGACCAGGATGCTGCTTCCCCAAGAGAGTGGAGAATGAAGAAAGAAGTAAGGGTCAGACATACTCTTTCATTCACGCAGACTAAGACCGGGTAACAACGCCCTCAACCTACTGCTACTTGTCCAAAAAGGAGCCTGAGGTTAGACCAGCTGTTGTGCAGCCACCACAGGGCCGATAGAAAACGTATCGCGGCTCCTGTGGGTCACGTCTTGCGTGGGCTGTGAAGGTCGTCTGACGCTTCCAGACCCCAGCTTGAAGTACCTGCGTCACAGAGAAGTTTCTCTTGAAGGCCAGGGATGTAGCAATACCCCTGACATCGTGGGCCCGAGGGCGACGTGACGGAGGAGGGTCAGGATTCAAGGCATGGTGGATAACCCTTCGAATCCAAGCTGAGATGGTGTTCCTGGTGACCCTCCTCTTAGTCCTGCCTGTGCTCACAAACAAAGCTCGCACTTGAGGACGGACTGCAGCCGTTCTCTTCAAGTAGTGCCTCAGACACCTCACTGGACATAGTAGCAGCTGGTCTGGGTCGCTTGTTACAGAACGGAGACTCGCGATCCTGAAAGAGTCGAAGCGAGGATCCGGCACTCCAAGATTCTGAGTCTTGGCAACAAACTCAGGGACGAACCTGAACGTTACCTCCCCCCATCCCCTTGAATGGGCGATGTCGTACGAGAGACCATGAAGTTCACTAACCCGCTTGGCTGAAGCCAAAGCGAGTAGGAAAGCCGTCTTCCAAGACAGGTGGCGATCGGAGGCCTGGCGTAATGGTTCGAGGGGAGGTCTCTTAAGATGTGGAGGATTAATTTTATTTTAACATATTTTTTTTGTTTGCCAAATCAAGAGAGAGAGAGAGAGAGAGAGAGTGTGAGTGTGTTTAAGTTTTGTCAGAGAGAGAGAGAGAGAGAGAGAGAGAGAGAGAGAGAGAGAGAGAGAGAGAGAGTGTTTACAGTATTGGCTTTAGTTTTGTCACAGAGAGAGAGAGAGAGAGAGAGAGAGAGAGAGAGAGAGAGAGAGAGAGAGAGAGAGAGAGAGAGAGAGAGAGAGTTGTTTTAGTATTGTTAAATAGAGACATTTTATTTGCTTTAGCTTTGTCATTAGAGAGAGAGAGAGAGAGAGAGAGAGAGAGAGAGTGTGTGTGTGTGTGTGAGCGAGTGTTTATTTACTTAAGTTTGTCAAACCGCAAGAAAGAAAGAAAGAGTGTTTATTTGCTTTAGTTTCGTCAGAGAGAGAGAGAGAGAATTTCATTTGCTTTCGTTTTGTTAGATCGCGCGTGCGCAAGAGAGTATGTGTGTATGTGCGTTTGTGTGTGCGTGTTTTGTGTGTCCGCGGTGCGCGCTGAGGAAAGGGTAATTAGCGAATGATTGTTTGAAGTTGGAAAGATTGTTGGTATAATTGAGGTTGTTTGTTTACCTTTTTAGCTAGGATAGGGTGGTGATGAATGTCTTGGGCGAAAGCATTGGATATCGAACGATAGGAGTCGGTTCTGTATTTTTTTGCTCTTCGAAAGCCGGCTGTGAAGCTTTTTTTTTATATTCTGAGTAAGTACTGTTTTTATTCATTTTTGTTAGGCGCGTTCGTGAATGATAGAAAGTTTATTGTTTATCTTTGATTATAGTGCGATAGTTGTTAGTTAGGAGTGTTCATAAGTGTTTTTCTTTTTTATTTTGGCAGGCCGCGATTCCTCCTTTGGAGAAACTTAAATTTTTGATAGATTGATGACGACCTGGACCGTATAATATGAACTTAGGAGAAGACTGCGGATGTTATATTTAGACTGGGAGATATTGAAAGAATTTTATTTGTTGACGACCCGGCTGAAAATAGATTTGTTCTTGTTGATGAGGATGACATGATGATGATGATGATGATGATGACCACGTTTAATGTTATTGGACAGTCGAATTGACTGTTCGTTATTGTTTGCCAGGAGTGGTGGCAATTGGTTACAAAGACTGGTGCCAGTGTGTAGAGTCTGTGGACGATGGTGGCCACACACAAATATTAATTTAAGAAGTTCTCGTATGTTTTAGTATTAAGTTTGATTATTTTTGCTGGGTTATATATGACGACTGGTGTTTTAGTGTTGTGATTTTTTTTCAGTGTTTAAGTATTTTTCGGTACTGTGTGTGAAGTAAGTGTTTTCAGTACTGTATGTGGACTAACGGTGTTGGGTATATTTAAAGGCTATTGTTTTCCCGATTATTGGAGAATTCTCGGTACCCTTACGCACCGATATCTATTTATCCAGCAAATTTTGTCTGTTGAATTTAATGTGTGATTTTTGTTTTCGGTTGCGGTAAATATAGTTTTAAGGTTATGTTTTGTTTGTTTTTCCCTTCGTGCAATAGTCCAGTTTGAAGTAGAGTCAGGGGAAAGTTTGTATCGTGGGATATTGAGAAAGTAAGAGTGATTAAGGGTGTGGGGGGTTTGTGTTTGTTTACATCCCGCTACAAAGAGACCTGAGGACTCAAACCACGTTCCAAGGAGGAGGTCTCACTTCCGACTGGGGGCAGGTAAGCTCATAGCTACGTATGAGTAAAGAGAGTTCTAGCGATGAAGAAATATCCACGCCCTTCAGTCTGAAGGCCAAGCTTAAGGCTAAGCAATAGCCTTTCACTGCCGAGACAGAAAGGCGCATTTCTTCCCGCAGATAAACGAGGAAGTCCGCTATTGCTAGAATAGTGGCATCGAGTGGAGAGATAACCCTTCCACAACACCAGCCACAAAAGACTCTCCACTTTGCTTGGTAGACTCCCTCAGAGGACCTTCGCAGGTGCCGAGACATTCTCTCCGCAACCTGTTGCGAAAAGCCTCTCTCCGCGAGGAGACGCTGGATAGTCTCCAGGCGTGAAGCCGAAGCGAGGCTACGGCCCTGTGAGGGAAGCCGAAGTGGGGTTGTCTGAGAAGCTCGTGTCGTGGAGGAAGCTCCCTCGGGAGCTGCAGAAGGTCCGGAAACCATTCCGCGTGATGCCATAGCGGAGCTACCAGAGTCATCTAACAGTTGACCGATAGTCTGGTCCTGTTGAGCACCCTTCTCATCAGACAGAACGGTGGGAAGGCGTACATGTCGATGTTGTCCCACCGTTGCTGGAAAGCATCTTGCCAGAGTGCCTTGGGGTCCGGGACTGGGGAGCAGTACAGGGGCAGCTTGAAGTTCAAAGCTGTCGCGAACAAGTCCACAGTCGGGGAACCCCACAAAGTCAGGACTTTGTTGGCTATCTGAGGATCCAAAGACCACTCGGTACTCACTATCTGCGAGGCCCTGCTCAGACTGTCGGCGAACACATTCCTCTTGCCAGGAATGAAGCGAGCTGATAGTGTTATCGAGTGGATTTCGGTCCACCTCAGAGTCTCTACTGCAAGATGGGATAACTGCTGCGAAAAAGTGCCTCCCTGCTTGTTGATATAAGCCACTACCGTGGTGTTGTCGCTCATTACCACCACGGAGTGACCCGCCAGGGATCGTTGGAACTGCTGAAGAGCCAGAAAGACGGCCTTCAATTCTAGCAGGTTGATGTGTAGGCACTTTTCTGATTCTGACCAAAGGCCTGAGGCCCTTTGGTTCAGAACGTGCGCCCCCCCACCCTTCTTTTGACGCGTCCGAAAACAGAGTCAATTCCGGGGGAGGACGAGAAGACTCACTCCCTTCTGCAGGTTCCCGTCGACCAGCCACCATCGCAAGTCCGTCTGTTCCAGAGACCCCATTGGGATCAGAATGTCAGGGGAATCGGATCCTTGATTCCACCGGGACTTGAGCCGCCATTGAAGGGATCTCATCCTGAGGCGGCTGTTTGGAACCAGACGAGCCAGGGAGGATAGGTGACCTAAGAGACGCAACCACGATTGGGCGGGGAGTTCTTCTCGCCTGAGGAAGGGTTCCGCCACCCTCCTCAGCCTTGCTATCTGGTCGTCTGATGGAAAGGCTTTGTGGAGATTGGTGTCTATTAGCATGCCTAGATAAACCAGTCGTTGGGACGGCTGCAGAGAGGACTTCTCGAGGTTTACCACGATCCCCAGATCCTGGCAAAGATCCAGAAGCCTGTCTCGGTGCCGAAGAAGGGTCGACTCCGAGTGTGCTAGGATCAGCCAATCGTCCAGATAACGAAGGAGACGAATGCCGTTCCAGTGCGCCCAAGATGAAATCAGGGTGAACACTCTGGTGAACACCTGAGGAGCTGTGGAGAGACCAAAACACAGTACCTTGAACTGGTAGATCTTGTCGTCTAGGCAGAATCTCAGGTACTTCCTGGAAGACGGATGGATTGGGATCTGGAAGTACGCGTCCTTTAGATCCAGTGGGCACATGAAGTCTTGTGGTCTCACAGCAAGTCTGACCGTGTCTGCTGTCTCCATGCTGAACCGGGTTTGCTTGACAAACCCGTTCAGAGCTGAGAGGTCTCTGAGAGGTCGATGACAGGTCTCCAGCCTCCAGTAGCCTTCTTTACAAGAAAGAGTCGACTGAAGAAGCCTGGGGAGCCGTCGACGACCTCCTGGAGAGCACCCTACTCGAGCATGGTCTCGACTTCGGCCTGAAGGGCCAGCCCCTTTGCCGATCCCGTGGCATAGGAGCTCAACGACACTGGATTCGCTGTCAGGGGAGGTTGAGATGTTGTGAACGGGACGCGATAGCCTTGGCCGATCACTGAGACCGTCCAAGCATCGGCCCCGTGTTGCTGCCACCTGCGGACGCAACGCTGAAGGCATTCCCCCACAGGTGGACAAGCAGAGGGACTGCCACCCCTAGGGCTTGCGGCCGCGGCCGCCACCCCTAGGAGTCTTGCCTCCCCTGGAGGACTTACCGCCCCTCTTGACTTTGGCTGGAAAGGGCTGGGGCTTAGACACCACCTTCTTAACTGCCGGTGCCTGCTTTGGAGCCTTACGAGGCTGCTGCTGCTGTTGCGGCGGAGCTGGAGGCTTATAGGGCCGAGCTGTAAGGGCCCTATGGAGGAGGGAGTCCGTGCTGAATTTCCTCCACCTCTCCGCCGTTCACTCCATGTCTTGAGGCTCAAACAGGTTCTCCCTCAGAAGGGAAGCATGTCGGAGCCTACACACATCCACGGCGTGGACCTTCGGATGGAATCTCTCGCACACAGCATCGCGACGCTTCAACACCGAGTTGGCCCACAGGGTGGTAACCTGGTGCACCAAAAACTCGATGGAGCGGGTGCCCGAGAGCAAGAAGGTCTCCAGGGCCTTCCTATTGGTCTCCTTGGACAAGTCCTCCGAGCGCAATAGGATGCCCAGAGATCCTAGCCAAAAGTCCAGCCACGAAGTGGCCTGCATGGCACACTTAGCGACCTTCTCGTGGCTAAGGATCTCCGCCGCCGAGAACGACACCTGCCGGGCAGAGAGCTTCTCAAGGGGAACTCCCTTCGCCAGCTCCTCCACAGAGTGATGGAGAGGAAGAGCGAGGCTGGACTCACCCAGAATCTCGAAATACCTCCTCTGCTGAAGACGAGGAGGAGGGATGAGCTTGTTCCCGGCAGAGGAACGACTGGAGGAGGCAAGAATCGCGAGTTGAGCGTTGGCCCTAGCTCTGGCACTCTTCAGACCCCGAGACCAGGGCAGAGCCGCACTGGACTTAGGGGCCTTCCGAACGTCAAACACTTCATCTAAGATAGTGTCTTTGCCTTCACGGGGGCGATGACTGGATCCATAACCCCGTTAAGTTGCCTTATCAGGCTTAGGACCTGCCAGAAGGCATGTTCGGATTCCTGCTGATCTCCTCCCTGCGGGCTGACAGCTAAGTCTCCTGTCCCAGGGATCTCTTCCTGGGGTGAAGCGTGGACGTTCCCCCGGGGAGCCGTGGGTTCCTGGCGAATCCTCGAAGATGATTTCGGGACGGTCTTGGAGTCCTTGGATTCCCTCCTAGGAGGGATACAGGATCCCAACAAAGAGGTTCGAGGAGCCCCTTCCTCACAAGACGATTCTCCTCCATGAAGCGAAGTCTCCCCCCTTGGTGTCGAGGGGAAGACTACCGCTTCACTGGACTCACCCGAGGACGGAAAGGCCTCGTCCACGGAAGAAGGAGAAAGCACTCGAGTAGGAGAAGGGGGCTTCGCGACAGACCTCTTGGGAACCAATTTCGCCCTAGGGGAAGTCACCACGAAGTCCACTCCTCTCTTTCTCTTCAGCGTAGGAGAGACAGCCGTTGGTTTGTTACCCTGGTCGGCGAGTGCTGGCTTCATAACCCTCACTAACGCCCGCGCCAGAGGACCAAACCAAGTCTGTTGCTCCAAGGAAACAGAGTCCGAAATCCTCGCTAAAGGGAAAGGGATCGGGCGATCCTTTGGAGTGGACACCACAGTACCTGCCTAAAAAGAAGGTGGGGAAGAATGATGCACTAACCTCTCCTCAGTATCATCCTTGTCCTGCACTACAATCCTGTGTTTGGGTGGAGGCGATCCCGAGCGTTGTCTAGGAACACGCGTTCCTGCTGCTACCACCGGCTGCGAAATTCGCCGCGAACGATGGTCGCTCGAGGGCGAACGGTCGCGCGGGCGAGCGATCGTGCGGGCGTGCAGGTGGATGATCGCGTGGGCGCTCAAGCGAATGATCGCGAGGGTGTATAGGTGAATGAGCTCGTGTCCGAGTCAGCGAACGAAAGCGTTGGCGCGATGGCGAGGAAACGCGCTGCCGCGTGAGTGAGGAAGATCGCTGGTGATGTAGATCAACAGGCGATCGGTGGTGAGCTGGCGAGCGCTGACGTGCAGGTGGGCGATGGCGCCGTGTCGCATGGTGATGCGTTGGCGAGCGATAGCGCGCAGCACGCGCAGGTGAGTGATCGCGCGATGGCGAGCTAGTAGATGGCGAACCATGTCCCTTCAGAACCTCTGGTCGACGAAGCGTTGGAGAACGCGTGCGCGCAGGTTGTAAATCACGCGGGCGGTCCGCAGATCGCCGATAAACAGGTGATCGCTGACGCGTAGGAGAACGCTGATGAATAGACGGTACTAAAATCGCCTATGCGTGCTGGCGAGCAGGTGAAGGCTGGCGAGCAGGTAATCGCTGGCGCGTAGGTGATCGTTGACGCGTAGGAGAACGCTGATGAATAGGTGATACTAAAATCGCCTGTGCGCGCTGGTGAGAAGGTGAACGCTGGCGAGCAGGTGATCGCTGGCGCGTAGGTGATCGCTGGCGAGCAGGAGGGCGACGTGTGAGATCCTGTGAAGGAACAGGTGGCGCGGCGCGTTCACGAACAGGAACAGGAAGATCGTAGGCGCGTGGGCGAACATGTGCTTTTGACACACGCGCTGGAGAACGAGAACGTTGTTGCGTAGACATAGGATGAGAGAGCTCAGGAGACTGATGGCGCGCAGGGAGTTCAACAGGAACTGCAGGATGGTCAGAGACCACAGGGCGATGATCCTCAAAAGAGCGCTGACGCTCAGAAGAGCGCTGACGAGCAGGAGAGTGCTGACGAGGAGGGCGAACATCAGGAGAGCGCCGGCGAAAAGGTGAGCGCCGACGAGCAGGAGAGCATTGACGAGCAGGAGAGCGCTGACGATCAGGAGAGCGCTGACGAGCAGGAGAGCGCCTGTGCGCTAGCACTGCACGTGGAAGGGAAGAATCCCTTTGCCCCGAAGAGACCGTTGCCCGTCGGGTGATGAGTTCCCCAGAAGGTGAAGATCTAGCAGGAGTTGGAGAACGGTCTGCAGAGAGGTCCAAAGGAGCAGGAGCTGTAGGCTGAGTACGATGAGGAGAGTCCCCTTCGGAGGAAGAAGATCCAAAAAGGCGCCTCTTAACCCCCTTATAAGGGGAAGGGAAGCCCTTGCGACGCAGCGGACGGTGAGCCTTACGGCGGAGGCGGCCACGGGGAAGATCATCAGGACCATCAGTCCTCCAAAGGGGAGTCTCAGTCAAAGCACTTCCCTTAGAAGGAAGCTGAACAGCAGAAGAGCCCGTAGGACTCACTTCCCCCTTCGAAGGATGTACGGAAGGGGGAGGAGAGCCATCAGCACCATCATCCTCAACTGCACCTGCAGAGGATTGCCCAGCCACGTCGGAGGCCTCTGCCACCACGACGTCGACGATAGACAGAGGGTCTACCTCTGCTACCGCCGGCGACTGCTTAACGGCGGCCCCCAACGAGACAAGGTCAATCAAGGTGACCCTGGAGGGCAAGCCCTTAAGCCCCAGGGAAGCCCAAATCTGTAAGAGATCATCATTAGACAAGGAGTTATCAATGGCCTCCCCCGGAGGAGGAGGGGGAACCGCCCCGCTATGGGAGGCGACGCCCTCTCCCCCCACCCAAGGTCGGGAAACAGAACTAGGGCCTGCGCTACCACTCGGCCGACTCTCCTTAGGAGCCGGTCGAGGGGGAGCTTCAGAGGAGGTTTGGGCGGCGAAGGAAGAATCCCGAGAACCTTCCTCCTTCAAGGCAACCCCTGAAGGAGAACGGTCTCTCTTGGACTTCTTCTTACGCCGGTGGCCAAACCTCTCCCACTGGGAGGCAGACCACTCCCTACACTCACAACACATGTTTTCCTGGTCACACCGTCGGCCCCGACACTGAGGGCAAAGGGTGTGAGGGTCCGTATCTAAGGCCGACATAAAGGTCCCACAAGGGCGGCCGGCAACACCAGGGCACGTACGCATTGTAATATAATAATAACGAAAGTCAACTTCAAACCAACACACAAGCTGTAGAAAAGAAAAAGCAGAAAAAAGATTAAAGGCTGTCAACGAGGACGATGAACAGACACGTCTGTTCACCGCCGAGCCAAAAGTGAAGTGAAGCAAGTCACCGGTGTGTGGGGGAGGGAGGGGTAGCAAGCTACCCTTCCCCTACCCCCCGCTAACTAGCGCGGGGGTAATTAACCCTCGTTAAAACTATTGGCTCGTCATTTCAGCTGCGCTAAAAGGTAAACCCAATGTAAATACTGTAGCGTGGTTTGTATTTCGGTTACGGAACAAATATCCTTAAAAACCTTCAAGTATTTCTTCACTTCATTAAACCTGTACAGAAACTGAAAAGAAATCGAACAAACCTTGCTCATCTGCATATCAATATGACGAAGAATGGGAAGCATTACTTCTTCTTCAAAGGTAAATCCATTCTGAGACTCGATTAGAGACATCTGCGACCCACTCGGAGATGCATCTTGGTCCCTAAAATGAATGTGGCGTTCCTTTCTATGGCTACTCATTTCTGTCCAACTGAAGTTTCCATTGGTTATAAGAATCTGAAGTTCTGACTCTTTATGGCTCATTTCAGGAACTACAGTGTAGTAATTCATTAGATCCTGTTCTGGAAGCTGAAGAAAATATCTTCATTAAGATTTTTGAAACCAGACTCTTTCCAATGCAAAGTGACACAAGCCAATAAATCTCTCCTTTTACAGATTAATCAACCAAGAAAGTTTTCATTTTACAGATTAATTAGCCAATAAATCTTTCATTTTACAGATTAATTAGCCAATAAATCTTTCATTTCACATATTAATCCTACTCCTTAATACATATTTTGAATTCTTTTAATTTAAGACATTTAAAAACCTTTCATTAAAAATCTTATCAGTCATAGTGGTAAAATCATACAAAAACCAATCAACTCTACTCACCTTCATAAGTCGCTCAATTCGCTTCAAAGAAACCCAAGCTTCAACCAGGCCATTAATGACCCACGGAAAAGCATTTAGGGGCATAATCAGCATGTTGAACAGAGCAACCGCAGTAAATACTCTCGCAGGGTCTAGAGGATTCCCTGTACATAAAAGAGGAATTACAAGATGTAACTTCTGTTTACAACCCAGATTATTTTTTTATGTATGAATCCTTTAAATTAGCCCACACATCCTTCATCCTTTATCCACAATTTAAAAGATTTCCTGTTGGCTAACAAGCAACAACATACAAGTGCCCCATGTATGACTAGGCTCCAAGGAATGTCTCACTTTTGATGTCATCTAGAATACAATTGAGAGAACTCAGCAAGGTTGGAAGGAGAGATTTTTGGTGAAAAATCACAAAATTTAAGTAATTTGTATTTTTCCTAACATACTTACCGAGAACTACTTTCTTAGGAGGTACCTGGAATCTCCTCTCAACCGACCAGAGTTTTGTGTAGTCTACCCTACTTCCGTTTTCTGTGGGGACTAACTCAGGCGTAAGGAGAACGTGCCCTGAGGGTAGTCCTGAGCTAGATCGGCGTTAGCTTGGGTCTCGCTCGTCAGTAAGTTCCTGGATGGTACAAAAGGTCTTCAAGGGCAGTAAGGCACTCGGGGAAGGTAGGGAGGGCCATTACCCGAAAGTAGTTCTCGGTAAGTATGTTAGGAAAAATACAAATTACTTAAAATTTGTGATTTGTTCCAACACAGAGACTTACCTCGAACTACTTTCTTAGGAGACTTACACTTTAGGAGGTGGGAGTGTCTTCCTGAACTTCAGACCAAGCTAACCGGACGTCCAGGAACCTAGATGTGAACTAGGTTGCAATATATATACGGAAAACGAAATGTAGGGAAAACTACACAAAGAGCTCATGTTAGTGTCTAAGTACTTACCCTTTAAAAAATTCCATGATGCTGAGTCCTGTGGCAAAGTTGTAGAGACGTGTCTTCTTCGGGTTGTATGTGGGGTTATCTCCGAGTAGGGAAAGGAAAAAAGGGACAAGGGTGAAAGGGAACGAACCTGTGTCTCTTGGTTTTGCAATCCACAATTGTACCTGGGGCTTCACCGTTAAATCGCTTGGAGCGCGGAGATGACTGTCCCAATAGAGAAACCGTCTAAAGACCTCCTCGAGCAATCCATGAGGTAATGCGTTGTGAAGGTCGACTGGTTCGACCAGGTGCCTGCTCTAAGGATCAGGCCCACCGTCATGTTCCTCTCAAAAGCCAGAGAAGTACTTAGACCCCTAATGTCATGGGGCCTGGGATTACTTGGCAGGGGCAGGCCCTCATCATTATAGGCCCTGACAATAACCCGTCTCAGCCAAAAGGAGATGGTATTCTTAGATACCTGCTTTTTCATTACACCCGTAGAGACAAAAAGATTTTTGATACAAGGGCGGAGATGGGCAGTCCTCTCAAGGTATTTTCTCACGGCACGGACGGGGCACAACTTCAAATCTTCTGGATTCCCTGTCCTAAGAATAGCCGGCATTGAAAAGCCCTCGAACTTAGAGTCCCAAACCGCTGGATTCTGTGTCTTTGCTACGAAAGAAGGGACGAACTTGAGGGAGATCTCCCTCCACCCCTTCGAATGAGAGATGTCGTAGGACAACCCATGGATCTCTCCTACTCTCTTAGCAGAGGCCAAGGCCAACAAGAAGACCGTCTTGAGAGTGAGATCCCTGTCCACTATGTCCTTCAGGGGTTTGAACGGCGGCCCACTTAACATTTTCAATACCCTTGCCACCTCCCACTGCGGCACCCTGGAGGCCTGCGGAGGGCAAGCTTGTTTGAAGCTCCTGATGAGCATAGATATGTGCCTAGAGGCGCCCAGATCAATGCCCTTCAGAAGGAAGACTTGGCCCAAGGCTGCACGGACCCCTTTGATGGCCGGAATTGACATGCCCACTTCGTCTCTGAGATGCACTAGAAAATCCGCAATATCTGGGACCGAAGCTTTTAGAGGCTTGATGTTCTTTGAGGCACACCATTTCGTAAAAGTAGCCCATTTTGCTTGGTAGACTGCTGCTGAAGACCGTCTCAGATAACGTGACATCTTCTCTGCAGTACCTGTCGAATGTCCTTCCTTCCTCAGGAGCCGCTCGATAGTCTCCAGGCGTGAAGGCGAAGAGACTGAGGATTGTTGTGGAACCTTTGGAAGTGTGGCTGCCGTAGAAGGTCTGGCCTGTCGGGCAGAGGCTACGGGGGAAGACATGCCAGGTCTCTTAGATCCGCGAACCACTCCCTCTCCAGCCACCAGGGCGCTACCAAAGTCATCTTTAAGTTTCGAGCCGTCCGTACTCTGTTGAGCCCTTGCCTGATCAATGCGAAGGGGGGAAAAGCGTACATGTCGAGGTTGTCCCATTTGTGTTGAAAAGCATCTTCCAACGCCGCCTTTGGGTCTGGGACAGGAGAACAAAATACGGAGAGTTGTGCGTTCAGTCTGGTTGCAAAGAGATCCATCACCCGCGAGCCCCATTTTTGAATGATGAGTCTGGCTACTTCTGGGAGGAGGGACCACTCTGTTCCCACTACTTGGCCCATCCTGCTGAGCCCGTTGGCTAGGACGTTCTTTTTGCCTGGAATGAACCTTGCTGAAATCACGATCTGTTCCGACTCGGCCCAATCCAGGATCTCCAAAGCGAGATCGCACACCTCCTTCGATTTTAGACCTCCGTGTTTCTTTATGTACGCTACTACAGTGGCGTTGTCACACATCAACGCCACTGTGTTTCCCCTCAGAAGATCTACAAACTGTAGGCAAGCTTCTCGGACTGCCTTCATCTCTAGGACGTTGATGTGCTGACCTTTCTCCTCGTCCGTCCAAGTTCCTCTCGTTGTCTCGTTGAGGAGATGTGCCCCCCACCCCTCTTTAGAGGCGTCTGTGAACAGAAGCATCTCAGGAGGCTCGGTTGCGAAGGGCATCCCCTTGAGGGTATTCGACCGACACAGCCACCACTCCAGGGAGTGTATTGTCTCCGGCAGGACGGGAATTAACTTGTAGGGCGAGTCCACTTGGTTCTAGAGCCCCTTCAGGTTCCATTGGACGCTCCTGAGTCTGAGCCTCCCTTGGGGAACGAGTTTCTCCAATGACACTAGGTGCCCTATTAACCTTTGCCAGTCTTTGGCTCTCCTGGGTTGTCTCGAAAGGAAAGGCAGGAGGATCCGTTCCAGGTTGTTCAACCGTTCCTCCGACGGAAAGGCTCTCACTAGTCGGGAGTCCAGCATCATCCCCAAGTAGGTCATCCTGGTGGAGGGAGACAGATTCGATTTCTCCAGGTTGATCGTGATACCAAGATCCTTGCAGAATTGAATTAGTTTTACTCCTTGCTCCTTCAAAACTTCCTCTGAGGAGGAAAGGAGTAACCAGTCGTCCAGGTATCGAATGAGGCGAATACCCCGCTCGTAAGCCCACACAGAAACTGTCGTGAAGACTCTCGTGAATACCTGGGGAGCTGTTTACAAACCGAAGCAGAGAGTCTTGAACTGCAGGATCTGGGAACCCCACTTCACCCGGAGAAACTTCCTGCTTGAGGGGTGGATCGGGATTTGAAAGTATGCGTCCTTGAGGTCTATGGACATCATGAAGTCCCCTTCCCTCAAGGACTGCAAGACCGACTTCGGGGTGTCCATTTTGAAGTCCGTCTTGCAAACAAACTTATTGAGGGCTGACAGGTCTATCACCGATCTCCAACCCCCTGTCGCTTTCTCCACCAGAAAAAGACGACTCTAGAAGCCTGGGCCCGGATGTAGGACCACTTCCACCGCACCTTTCTCCATCATAGTGGAAACTTCCTCCTGAAGGGCCGTCCTCTTCAAGGGGTCCTTGGGTGCCAGCCACTCCGCCAGACTGGCTGGGATCAAAGGTGGAGGTTCTGTTAGGAACGGGAGTCTGTACCCTTCCTTCAGTACGGATACTGTCCAGGGCTCCGCACCGTGGGCCCTCCATGCTTGCCAAAAATGTCTGAGGCATCCCCCAACCTGAGGCTTGGGCAGGAGTAGGGGGCCTCCCACTCTATCTCCTTCTGGAGGAGCGGCCTGAATGCCCTCTCCTGGACGCGGAGTAGGCCGTCCTAAAAGAGGCAGACGCTGCTGGGGCTCCTCTACGGGGGGGCTGCGGTGGTTGAGCCCAAGAGGTAGATGGAGCGTCTCTCCTCGTCTGGCTAGGAGGGGCATGAGAAGTAGAGGGGCCATCCGATGCCGTCCTCCTGTAAGTGGGCCTCCTCACGGAGTGGGGTCTGGATGTACCCACTTCCTTTCTTTTCAAGACCTTTTCCATGACCTCCTCCAGCTGTTTCAACGGAAACAGGGAGTCACCCCACACAGGCAGGCTTCTCAAAGCCCTTGCCTCTCTGTCAGGGATTTTCCAGGAAAGCTTGGCTAAGACCGTATCCCTTTCCTAAGCACCCAGTTGGCTGACAGGGCAAGAGACTGGAAAGTCAGGAACTTTAAGGTCTTTCCCCCCGGAGATGATGAGTTCCTTCAGGAGGTCTTGGTTCGTAGGGTCTGTCAAGTCGTAGGTGGCTTGAACACCTACCAGAGTGGAGGCCCACCAGTCCAACCAGGAGGCGACATGGACTAAGTCCTTGGACATTTCCTCCATCATCGAAGCCTCCGACTGTGAAAAACAAATCGGGGCTGACGCGGCTCTGTCCTCCGGGGCACCCTGACTCAACACTTCAAGGGAAGACTCCATTTTGCAGGCTCCCGGTCGCTGCCCCTCTGGCACATAAAACCTACTCTGGGACCTTAGTCCCTGGAGTAACTTTGAGGAACTCTGGGACTTGGGGGCTTCGGCATTGCCCGCCACAACCTTGTCCACGTGGGCACGGCCCAGGACCAAATCCCTGGCCACAGGCTGCGCCAGGGAGGGTTTCTGCTGCACGGGGGCCTCCATCAGACGATTAAGGCTGGAACGCCAGGCATCCTCGTCGGAGGGAACCGGTTCCTCAATCCGGTGATGCCTCCGTATAAGACCTATCACCCTTCGATATGCCGAGTCCTCGGTTGGGGAACCTTCACTGTCGCCAGCAACATCCTCCGTCTGAGGCCGAGGCGACGGGCCGATGGGCACCCCCACCTGTCGCTGTGGCTCGGACTCGACGATCACCTCCCTGTGGTGGTAACAGTCTGTGCCGACGGGAACCTCCGCACTAGACCTGGGTGTCGGGACGGGAATCGCCGTGTCGGCGAGGACTTCCATCCATAATACGTCTTTGGGCAAAGAGGGCGAGACTTCCGTGGGCTGGCCCGACGGAGGAAGCCGTCCCTGCGAGTCCATGGGCCGAGTCAACTGTGCTGACCCGACTAGGCTGCCCGTCCGTAAATGCGACTCCCCCCGCTGGGCGGGTTGAGCCAGAATCTTCGCGGCCTTACGCCTACCTGAAGAGGTCTTCTCGCTCTGTTCCTTGCGAGGGTCATACTTATGCCTGGCAGAGGGCCTCTGTGGAGAACCGTCTCTGGGCCGGCGACTCGGAGAAAGCGAAAAATCGCCGAAGTCCTCGACCCTCCTGCGGGGAACGAAGACCCATTCACCTTTGGGGGACCTACTCCTCCTGTACTTCCTCCTCGGGGACCTGGAACGTCTTCTGCTATACCTTGAATGTGACCTCGAACGGGAGCGCCTGCTCCTGGATCTCTCCCTCCTCCGACGGCGCCTCCTCCTCGCTTCACTCTCCGAAGAGAACGATGAGCCGGCCTCCGAAGACCCCGACGATACTGCATAACCCGACCGACGGCGGGCTCGGGGGCAACGGAGGGCTTCGCGAACTATTGAGTTCCAGAGGTCGAAGGTTGCAAAAACGAGTCAGGAACCGCCGATAGAGGGGCTGGAAGGGAGATCGGCCGCACCGTGCTGGGGAACCAGGAATCTCGGCCATCCTCCATCCTCAATGGGGACCTACCTGGGGTTTTCGGGAGATTCCACCCGAAGGGCTCCCCTACCGTCGAGTCCAACCTATCCTGGACGCCATCAGCTGCTGAGGTACCTGAAACGCAGGCCCAAGACGCGGGCGAAGAGACAGGGACAGTATTACTCCACATGGGGTCATCGGAGGAGACGTGCCCCCCAATCACAAGGGCAGTCTCTCCAAGACCCCCAGACAAAGCACTTTCAGGCCCCCCCACTACCCTGTGAAGATTCAGCAACCCCCACATCATGAATATTAGACTCTTGGGGAAGAGCCATCGGCACCTTCCCCGCAACGGACTTACCTCGTCCCCTACCCTGGGTAGGGGAAGAAGGAACAGAAACCTCTTCAGACCTCCCACCTGGCGACGGCAAAGGCGAAGAGACGCTCGCCTTCCTGGGGGACCATTTAGAGGACTTCTTTTTCTTCTTGCTAAAACGAACCCACTGGATCTCACTCCAATTAACACACTCCGGGCACGTATCTGTCGGCGAGCACACTCTACCCCTACAGGAAGAGCAAAGGGAATGCGGGTCAACCTCCGGCTTGGAAAGGAACGCTCCACACGACTTCCCGGCTCTACGCCCAGGACAACGGCGGGTTTGCTCCATCACAACACAAAACCACAAGACACAGGAACGCAGGGAAAGGATAAGGAATACACTTGGGGAAGCACAAGGGAATCACGCGAACACGCGAGAACACAAGGGAATCACGCGAACACGCGAGAACACAAGGGAATCACGCGAACACGCGAGAACACAAGGGAAAGCACAGAGATACCACGCGGGAACCACGTGGGACACACGAGTCGGGGACACAAAGGATCGCAAGAGAATGGAGAGCGACGGGATGGTATCACGGCGCGACCAGAGAACTTACTGACGAGCGAGACCCAAGCTAACACCGACCTAGCTCAGGACTACCCTCAGGGCACGTTCTCCTTACGCCTGAGTTAGTCCCCACAGAAAACAGAAGTAGGGTAGACTACACAAAACTCTGGTCGGTTGAGAGGTACCTCCTAAGAAAGTAGTTCGAGGTAAGTCTCTGTGTTGGAACAAAATAGATTTGCATTGAAAAGATTAAATCTGCTTAAACCCCTTCACTATGAGGCCGCAGATCTGCTACTCAGGGTGTATGCGAGATTTCTCATCATCGGACATACTTACTCACTTATTCTTTAATATGCTACATTTTCATGTTTACTTGTTTTACTGCTGATTACAGAGTAAAATTTTCAAAAGTTTGCTTTACTCACTAACTCACTATGAACTGAATCATTCCTGTTTTAGCTATTTCACGAGCTTGGGAATACACTACGCAGGTACGCATGTAAGAACATGACAAATACTGCCGGTGAAAACCATGCATGGTGACTTCAGAAATATTCTAAATGATCTGGTCAAAGCAGTGAACTTCATTAATGCAAACATACTCAATTCCTCTCTGTTTGCCGAGTTATGCAAAAAAAGAGATTCCAAATTTGAAACTTTTATTGTACTTACAAGCATAATTTCCTTCAGAGGGGAAAGTACTGAAGGGAATTTTTGTACTACAAAAAACAAATAAACAAATTTCTGCAAAACTCTGAACCAGGAATGCACAAAAATTCTCTGATGACCATTTACTGATGTGCCAGTCATTTTTGGTGGATATATTTGAATATGTGAATTTCGTCAATTTGGCACTGTAAAGAAAAGAGACCACCACGATCCAGTCATGAAAATTTGACTGCCTTCAAAATGAAGCTTGTATTATGGCATTCAAAGTTAAATAGCAATCACTTTGCACATTTCTACACTTCAACATATCTATTATTATTATTATTATTATTATTAAGTACTTGGGGTCTGTTGTTGCAACAAATGGTGGAGTGGAAGCAGATGTGCGTCGGAGAGTGGGTGAGGGTTGCAAAGTGTTGGGGGCAGTTAAGGGAGTAGTGAAGGGTAGAGGGTTGGGCATGAATGTAAAGAGAGTTCTATATGAGAAAGTGATTGTGCCAACTGTGATGTATGGATCGGAGTTGTGGGGAATGAAAGTGATGGAGAGACAGAAATTGAGTGTGTTTGGGATGAAGTGTCTAAGGAGTGTGGCTGGTGTGTCTCAAGTGGATGGGGTTGGGAGCGAAGTGGTGGGGGTGAGAGCGGGTGTAGGAAGTGAGTTGGCGGCTGGAGTGGATGTGAATGTGTTGGGGTGGTTTGGCCATGTTGGGGGAGTTGAAGGTGGCTGTCTGCTAGAAAAGGTGATGAATGCAAGAGTTGATGGGAGAAGTGCAAGAGTGGGGCCGGGGTTTGGGTGGATGGATGGTGTGAAGAGGGCTCTGGGTGATGGGAGGATGGGTGTGAGAGAGGCAAGAGAGCGTGCTGGAAATGGGAATGAATGGCGAGCGATTGTGGCGCGGTTCCGGTGGGCCCTGCTGCTTCCTCCGGTGCCTTAGATGGCCGCGTAGGTAGCAGCAGTGGGGGGTTCAGCAGTGTGAAGCTTCATCTGTGGTGGATAATGTGGGAGGTTGGGCTGTGGCACCCTAGCAGTACCAGCTGAGCTCGGCTGAGTCCCTGGTTGGGCTGGAGGGGCGTGGAGAGTGGAGGTCCCCTTTTTTGTTATGTTTCATTGTTGATGTTGGCTACCCCCCAAAATTGGGGGAAGTGCCTTTGGTATATGTATGTATGTATGTATGTATTATTATTATTATTATTATTATCATTATTATTACTTGCTAAGCTACAACCCTAGTTGGAAAAGCAGGATGCTATAACACCAGGGGCCCAAACAAGGAAAATAGTCCAGTGAGGAATAAAACAAGGGAAAATAAAATATTTTAAGAACTGTAACATTAAAATATTTCCTATATAAACTATAGAAACTTTAACAAAAGAGGAAGAGAAATTAGATAGAATAGTGTGCCCAAGTGTACCCTCAAGCAAGGGAACTCTAGCCCAAGAAAGTGGAAAACCATGGTACAAAGGCTATGGCACTACCCAAGACTAGAGAACAATGGTTTGGTTTTGGTGTGTCCTTCTCCTAGAAGAGCTGCTTACCATAGCTAAAGAGTCTCTCTTCTACCCTTACCAAGAGGAGAGTAGCCACTGAACAATTACAGTGCAATAGTTAACCCCTTGGGTGAAGAAAAATTGTTTGGTAATCTCAGTGTTGTCAGGTGTATGAGGACAGAGGAGAATCTGTAAAGAATAAGCCAGAATATTCGGTGAACGTGTAGGCAAAGGGAAAGTAAACTGTAACCAGAGAGAAGGATCCAATTTAGTACTGCCTGGCCAGTCAAAGGACCCCACAACTTTCTAATGGTAGTATCTCAATAAGTGGCAGTTGCCCTGGCCAACCTACTAACTACAAGAAATTTCTTGGTATTTTCCTGTCTCTAGAGGCATACTATATTTCATCAACAAACTGTTTGTAATCTCTATTATAAATCTGTTTACATAGGACTAGAACTTAATTTATGAATAATTTATTGATTTGGTAAATGATGGGGATGCAAAACATGGTTTCCATGGAAATGTTTTACAGTGACTTTTGGAGCAGTCCTATCCCAATGCTGCAAAGATGGCTCTCAAAGTGCCAGTTCCATTTCCATCTACCTGTTCTCTTCATTAATTTATTTCCTTATTTCCTTTCCTCACTGGGCTATTTTTCCCTGTTGGAGCCCCTGGGCTTATAGCATCTTGCTTTTCCAACTAGGGTTGTAGCTTGGATAGTAATAATAATAATAATTGGATCTATGGATTTTGGTTATATAGCTCAAAGCTCAGACCTGTGAGAAAGGCGATGCGTTCAGGTTGAGCACTAGTGACGTCAGCAAGTATGCGAGTAGGCAAGTTGATACTTGCAGCTGGAGCACGTGGAGCTGAAACATTAGTTGAAACTAATTATTTTCACCTTCTGAAAAGACTACTTTGTAGGTGAATTAGAATTTGCACTTGGGAGAATTGGCCAAACTTGCAAATTGGAATCCATTGTGGACATAACCATTAATGTCTGGATACTGCATGAAAAGGAAAGAAGTGTTTTCTTGATAGAGCCAAGAGGCTCTATCTGTGGAGAGAAATTGGATTGTGGACCTCTCGGTGTATGAGGCAGACTGACTCGCTATGAGTGCGAGCCGGAGAATAATAGGCACCTTTTAAGAGGGCAGCCTCAGTACACGAGGTGTTCTCAGTTGGGAACGAGGGGAGATTTTCAAAATCTTAATTGGAGATTCCTCAAAATGAGAGAAGTCTACCTGGTTAGTAAAATCTAAAACAAACGTGTGATGTCCTCCAATGGGCATGCTTGTGGGGGGAGATGGTGATCTGTTAAGACTAGCTTAATCTGGGACTAGGGATACCTGTACAGTTTCAGGTTCACGCTGTACTAGGACTGAAGCCAAAGGATTAGTACAGTATTAGTAGGAATTAATTCTGATTCACTAGGCCCCATGGGCAAAAGTACATCAATAAATGTTTCATTACCCTGAAAATTATGGTTGTTGTCCTCGGTTACCTAGAAAAGGATCAGAGCGGAAGAGATCATGTGTTGCATGAAGAGACTTCCACTTCTTGCCCTCTTGAGAGGAAGAAGCAGAGAGAGACCTATCCCTCTTAGCCTTCTTGCGATAAACACCATACTCCTACTGGGAGGCTGGCCACTCCTTACAAAATTCACAGCATGAAGAAAAGAAACCCTGCTTACCATGAAAGTTTGGGCATAACAGATGTGGATCTACCTTGATCCGTCTTATGGAAGTTTCGCAAGGGTACCCTTCAAGGCCAGGACAGGTTCACATACTACCTGAAAAACCACTCATACCACTGATATGCGTACTGAAAGAAAAAGCACGAAAGAAAAGGCACTCTGAAGCATAGAATGGAGCTGTGATTATAGCGTGGAAGAACCATCTAGGACGGTAACCAGAAGAAGAATGGCCCAGCCTCACCAAGGCTGGCACACGCTCACCCAGCATGGAAGTACAGCTGTTATCCATACATGGTTACAAGATACACACTTTTTTCTTTTTCGGATCATAGGAGTAAACCCATATAAATGACGAAGGGTTTGCATCTGTGTAGGAACAAATAAGTTTTTAATACAGTACTCCTAATAAGAGGTTCACATACACATAAGCTGAATAAATTTTGAAATATCATGTACTGTAGTTTCTACAAATTACATTTCTTTTTTTAGTCAAGAATATAAGTCAAAATAATTGATCTATAATATATCTTTAATTAATAATGAATCGACTCTTCATTACTAATGATGTATTTATTTAATTGAAGTAGGATTACAATTTGACCTTTGATTGACATGGAAAAAATAAATTAATAATAGAGTGAAGTATTGAGAAAGCATAAAAAGTACACAACTCAAAACATAAAAATATACGAATTACATAGTTACAAAAAGCAAGAAAATACAGCATTTACACTTCAATATATTTATTTCACATCTTATGAAAATTCTTACCTAATGCAATATAGGTGGAGAATGTGAATATTGGTATCAGCACAGGCGTCGCTGCCCAAAAATAAACGCAAGCAGCATCTAAATACTTTCGTCCTGCTAAGGCCTTCACTTCCCCGTAGCGCTCATCTGTAAAGTGAATATAAATGAGAGTCGGGTAATATTTAACAATTAACGATAAGGCCACAAAAAACCTGAACGTCTCATCTAACCAGGCCAATTATCTCTGCAAAATCACAGAAACTTTGTACTGTAATAGTTTGTTTTAATTTTTTTTTATTTTGCTTCTCATGCGTGTTTTCCACAATTCTGTCCTATTTTCTTAGGAAAGTTGAGAAGATCTAATGGGTGATAGACTTCCTATCCTTTTCCTTATTATTGTGACTCCAGTGCTGACTGGTCAAGTAAGAACCATACATTACACCTTTCGTTGAAGAAAACACCTAGTTTTTCAAAGTGCCAACCAATTCCTGCCATTCATCATCAAGGTGGCTAGGTAACCACCAACACTGTAAGAATCCTAGAATCATAACTAATTTGGTCCTGGGCTAACATCCTGGTAGGCAACCACCAACATTGTAAGAATTCTAAAATCATGACCAATTTGGTGTTGTGCTAACATACTGGTAGTTATGATGCCAGGTAACCTCCAATAATTCAAATCTGGTTTGACATGGTGATAATGACTATTCTGATAGAGAAGCCTCAGCTGTTGCATAGATCTTGGCAATAGAAGAAAACAAAAATTGAGATAAAATTCCAATGTTCCACTATTAGTAATAAGCTCCCACGAAACATTCGAATGATTGAAGACATTAAGGCTTTCAAGAGGAAACTGAAGACTTTCTTATTTCATGAGTCTTTTTACAGTGACAATTTAACAGTAAATGAACAATACGCGATATGAAACGTTAAATACTCTGAATGAACAAGGTAAAACGACAGTGGAGGTCCTGTAGAGAGTGGGGTTCCCCTGCTGTATGGGACCGGAAAAGCAGCCATCAAAGTAAGTAAAGTAAAGTAAGTAGTACATCTATTGTCCAGTCCCTGTTGATAGCACCATCCTCTCTTAATTGTTATAGATCACCCTTTGCCATAAATATTAAAGAGGAAATTGATACCACCATCTCTTGGTAGCCCAGTTATGAATGGAGCAGCCTGATAAAAACTTTGTATCCTGAATGGAAAAACTTAAAAAATACAAGTTAAATTTCCATTTTATTATCATTACTAGCTAAGCTACAACCCTAGTTAAAAAAGCAGGATGCTATAAGCCCAAGGAAAATAGCCCAGTGAGGAAATGAAATAAAGAAAAGATAGAATAGTGTACCTGAGTGCGCCCTCAAGCAAGAGAACTCTAACTGAAGAGAGGAAAACTATGGTACAGAGGCTATGGCACAACTCAAGACTAGAGAACAAAGGTTTAATTTTGGATATTCCCTCTGCTACAAACACACTGCCAATGATTATATTTTCCTAGGGCATTCAAGATGAGGCAAAGTCTCAGTCATGGATATACTATACTGTACTATTTTGTTGGTTAGCATAATAAAGTTGATAATTGCAAACATTGCTGGTCATGTTTATCAAGTTCATAGTTTTAATTTAATATTGCATTACTGAACATTATTATTATTATTGCTTCAGTCTAATAAATGACAATGTTTCCAAGACACAAACAGTATCCTTGCTCATCTCAACGAACAAAATTGACCCTAATGACCATTTTTATTGCCGAGAAGGCAGTACTATAAGCAGATATGTAGCAAACTTACACAAATTTGTAGCTTACTGAGACATCCAAAACACACAGAAGATACTTAACTAAACCAACAAACTTGGCTTTAAATACCTTAAGAATTAAAAGTTTCATTTCACCCACACCAGACTGAAAACCTAATAATCACTAACTTTTAATCACACCAAAAAGCTCTAATATTGAGGCAATCATAACGGAAAAATAAAACTACTATCCCTCATGCTCTGAGCTAAATAATTTGGAGACTTGATGATTTACCAAAGGCCATAATAATAAAAATTAAAAATACTTAAAGCAAAAAATTACCTAAGATACGATCCTTGAAGGTTCCTTCCCAAGCATTGAGCTTTACTGTCTTTATCATTGACAGAACTTCTTTGAGGAGGCCAACACGACGATCCTTAAAAGTCATCATCTCAACACTTAAGTGACCTATAAAAAATTATATTTAAAAAAAAATCTGTACAAAAACAGCATATCTTTCTCATAAGTACTATGAACATTTTTTATGTATCATACATTGCTTATGACTAGAGTATATTCATGAACAGCTTCAAGAACCTTTAGTGTTTCACAATCAAGGAATTGACTATTCGAAGGGATCTTTTTCATTTGGCTTCATAAAAACCAAACCTAAGCCACATACAAATTCATATAAATTTACATGAAATCCACTCACCAATCTTTGTAGCTAACCATTTGTTGATTGGAATTAAAAGGAATGCAATAGCAACCCCAGACACGAATGCTATACCAATTTGTTGGTACAGCAAGAAAAGTGTAACGGCCATCTGCAAAGTCACAATGAATGTACATTTTGGGAACTGCATTTGAAATTATTACTAATGATCACAGTAAAGATATACTTGCTCATATTTTTACAATCCACATTTAAGTGGAGATGACATATGAATAATTCATGAGCTGTAACTACCAGCAGTTGATTACCAAGAAAACTAATATGGCAGTACTCCACAAGTAGTTGGAAATTACTAAAATATTAATATTAACACAAACATTAAATACTGTGAATGTACTTTTATTCGTGGGTACCAATTTTGGTTATTTTATAAAAAATGTTGGTTCGTAGATTCTTAAATTTGTGGATTTATATATAGACAAGAAAAAAAATAAACTGTAGTAATCTCTGAAAATGACTAAACCTACAAAAGGAAATTTTTTTTTTATCATAGTGCACACCAAAATAAAACATATTCACAATAAAAAATAAAAATAATTAGTAATCCAGAAAGGTTTACAAATTGTAGGTCACCAACACAAATCGAATGTGTCCAAGTTCAATACCAAAATCTGACAGTGTATACAAATTTTCGTTGGATTTGTAAATTCGTGGATTCGCCTACCCACAAAGACCACGAAAATTGGTACACCACGAACAAAAATACTTTCACAGTACTTCCTAAATAATTACCTGTACAGGCAAACTCCAAAATGCATGGAATGACTGACAGAAATTAACTACCCGATCAGTGTCAGTACTCATCATGTTGACTACTTCTCCTGTTGTAAATTTTCCCAAGTTTGCTGTGCTAACCTGAAAAGGATAAAATAATTATAGGAAAGAAGCTGCTGAGAAAAATAAAACACCTTTAGAGATGAAGGTGGCAATATAACTTTAACTTGATAAATAACTGAATATGGGCGACTAAAAGGTTAAAAGGATTATATAGAAATTATATAGAACTACATCATAAAGGCAAGTGGTATTTGAAACATTATTCTTTCAAAATTGTTTCCAGCACTTAGAATTTTTATAATCAAATAATTCCTTCAATTAACTTCATTGATTTCTATTTAGAGTGTGTTTGTCTCATTTCCTTTCTTAGCTGCACTATTCACCAGGTTTATTATGACAAAATTTAATTTTTCAATTCATGCTTCCGCAGTTAAAAGATGAACATGATTTAAGTGTATTGTTCTTATTGCGGAGCTTATCAGAGAATAGTGTCTCATTCTGGACCAAATAAAGAAAATTATCCTCACTCAGATGCAGTAACTGTAGACACATATAATAACAGTAAACTATTAATACTGTAATAGTATAAAAATGTTGATAATTATCAATATTATTACTATCTATTTCTCTGTCCTCAGGTGATCCAAAACAGTTTTAGAACTTGACTCAACGTGACAATCTATTTAATCATAACTAGATATTTGATTGGCCCACCCATTGCTCAAATGAAGTTTTTTTTTTTTGCTTACATGCAAAACAAAGGTACATTAGTATAAAACAGTACCAAGAATCAACAATTTATTGTGGAATTATTCTTTTGTACAATAAATAATGGGGAGAGAATAATTAAGTCACCCGATAATAGAAAATTTGTATTCATTTTATCAACTACAAATTACAATCTGACCTATGTGGCGAAGACTGGTAAAAATCTTGAAAAACACATCCAGGCCCAGCAAAGAGCTATTGATGCAAACCCTCCTCGCTAATACAGTGATAACGTGCTAGAAATGCATTTGCACTGACAATATCAAGTTCTGTCAAAGGCCCTTGAGTTTAAGCTGTTTTCTGGGGTGGTTACTACGGTGATCTTGGCTAGTTGACGTTCACATGATCTTCTCTTTTGATGAAATTGGAATTAAAATCTGACCCATTTAACCCTCAACTGCCAAAAAAAATGCAATAGGTATATATAGTTGGGATTTTGACCACGTAATGAATTTCAAGAAAAGTCAATTGGTACATATAAGCAATACTGTAAAATGCTGAAGAGTAGTTGAGATAGTTCTTATAAACTCAATAACAACCCTAATTACTAAATGTTAACAAAATCTATAATGCCTTCAAAAAAGATAAATGCTAGACAGGTGCTCAGAGAACTGAGAAGCTGAATCGTAGATTTCCCATGAAAGCTTATATTCCACTTACTTCCAGGATAAATGGTAATGCTAAATACCTCATCCCTGTGACCTTCACCCAGAAGCATTAGTTGAGCAGTAAAACCCCAATAAATATAATATTTAATTAGTTAGTAGATCAAGCTGGAGCCTGGTATAAAAAAAACAGTTGCTTTTGTAAAATTTGATTCAGTTTCATTCCCTCTGATGGTGAGGATAATAGTTTTTGTACGGCTTAGAGATTTGAAGTGCATTTCTAAGAAAATATCACTATGCAACACAAAAATAAAAAGCCTTACAGTATTTTTCTTGAATAAAAATAACAATGCTTACAATCAAGAAAAAACTTATCAGTCATAGTCATACTGTATATAATATACTGTAGAGAAAACTCACCAGTAAAACTTTTCGATAAACAGTTGATATTAGAGCTGCACGGACACGAAGATTCACTTTGGCAATCAAATAATTATAGTGGATACCACAGAATGAGCCTGAAAAAGATTGATCTACTGAAACCGTAATATTCAATATAAATACATGGCTTGCAACTATGAAACATAATTTGAAAATCTTTTATGCAATGACATGAGATGGCAAACCATTACTTTACAGCTAACAAGTAGGAGACTGCACTGTTACACTCCTTGACTTTAAAATAGAACTGTCCAATTGGTTGACACCATTATGAAATCGGAGTTTGATATCACGGTAGTTTCAATCAGTCCTGCACCCACAACAAAAGGTTAGCCCCTCATGGGTATTTTGTATTAAATATGTCTCAATCTGGATGAGTGAGGCATTATGAGAAACTAGCTTGCTTACAGCTGTCACTGTTAAGCTTAAGTTTATTAAGGGCGAGTCTCAGATAATTGGTGTAATTATTTAGTCAAGGGTGTTAGATTACCTAAATCCACCTTCATTATTCCACGTCCATTAGTGTGGGGGAGTCAGCTTTATGAAAGATAGGTAAGGTTCATAGAAATGAATTGAATTTTGATAATAAAACTGTTTATGTCTATACACACCAGGTATGTCAAGAAGTTGTTGAACCTATTTCAACTTCAAGACTGAAAAATTGATACAGTACTGATGTAGAGTACCCTAGCACTCTCATTACCATACACAACCATACAAATTCAATACTAGAGGGACAAGTGAAAAGCCATTCAAATGGCAGGTGAGTACAGAAATAATAAATGTTATCATTAAAATTCAATATTTTCATAAAAACTGTACTCACAGAGTTTTTGGTCATACATCTATCATTCCATTTCAACAGCTAACACTTTTTATGATCTAATAATATCTCTAATAAAACTTCTTAGTTTCAGAGAATAACTTGCAGAGAAGCTCAGGAACTTTTTCATAGCTCGTTCCTTGGCAACAGCAAACCAGGAATAGACAGGACTATAAAGTAACCTGCTGCTTCCTCCGGTGCCTTGGATGACCGGGGAGGTAGCAGCAGTAGGGGATTCAGCTTTATGAAGCTTCATCTGTGTGGATACCGGGGGAGGGTGGGCTGTGGCACCCTAGCAGTACCAGCCAAACTCGGTTGAGTCCCTTGTCAGGCTGGAAGGAACTAGAGAGGAGAGGTCCCTTCTTTGTTTCATTTGTTTGATGTCGGCTACCCCCCAAAAATTGGGGGAAGTGCCTTGGTATATGTATGTATGTATAAAGTAACAAACTTAAAAAGCACTCGCTGGAGGATAAATTTGAAATAGTAATCCAAAGGTTTGAAGGTCGCTTGAGAGCAACAGAGACAAGGGACAGGTGACTGCACTTGCCACACATTGTCTTAAAGACTGACTATCGTTTGCATATAATCAGCCTCCAAACTGCTTCCCACCCAAGCTCGGACTGAGCAGGGCAAAGCAAAGGCTCCTGATGACTTAGCAAGTAGACCTATAGGCTGCCAAATCCCCATTCTCAGCTCCAAAGGATAGTAAGGTTGTGGATACTTATAAAGAATATTGGACTGTAAGGAGGGCTCTGAACTATCAACTTTACAGACAGGGAATCAGAAATATTCCCCATAGGCTATCACAACCTTTAAATGTCCTGAAAATAGAGAACCTTAGAGAATACAGGATACCTATTTTTACAAGGTAAGCACTAACCACTAGAACAAAGTGGTGGTGGGAGCTAGTAGGTCAAGGCTGAAATAACCACCCTAATACTGTATTCCTTTGGGCATTGTACCACACAGACAGCATAAAGTTTGTTAAAACCTTCAGGGGCTTCATTTTTCCTTAATAAACACAAGGCATTGCTACAAACTAACACTGACCTACATTTTTCATTTCTTTAGAGCAATTTATCAACTTTTTCCTGACCCCAACAAAGCTTTTTTGAAGATGTTCCTAAAAGAGCAGAATTTTAATAATAGCAGTTATTTTGATACCTGCGAGTCACAGTGCTAATACCCTTAACAAGCTAGAGAGAACTTTCAACTTTACAAAAGAAAAGTTTCTCTCTCACTCTCTCTCCTCCTATATCCCTCCTACTCCTCCTCTCTTGGCACTTAGCCGATGTCTGATTGCCATCTGTCTGGAAGAAGATAGGACGTGCTGGTACCCTCTCAGAGGGAGTCATCATTACCGAGGTTGCGGAAGACCTCTACGGCTCCTATTAACCTTCTAAAATAAATGAGAGTGAGGAGAAAGGTGAGAAGCATGTGATTCACAAGTAAGCGTCAAAACAATAAAATATATCATTATAATTTTATTTATTTTGAGAAATCATTTCTGCAGGTTAAAGCTGACTTCCATATTAACTATGAGGTGGGTCAAGGAGGGAAATGCAGATGAGCCTATTAATCTGTCCTTATCTTCATTATTCATGTGGTATGGCTGTCATTAATGTTCTTTTAAGATCTCCAAGAGAATCTCACTGTAACACACTGCCTCATTGTCATGGGCATGCAAGGATTCACCAATAGCAACTAAGGTGATATGGGGACAAAAACATCATATAAACTCATTATCACATTTAGCATCACTGCTTCTTCAAACTAAAAGAAAATAAGTTATCATATCCTTTGTCTTCCTCAGTAATGAAGGAATTTAGCTCAACTTCATTGGCGGTGACTTTTTGACATCAGCCAGAGATTTATCATCAATGTTTAACTTTAACTATTACTTACCTAGGTCAGGCATCAATTAATTTTATTATTTATCCACCCCTAATACAAGATTAAGTCATAAGAAAAAATAAGAAGTTTGTAATTCACAAAGATGCATACTTATTAATTAAAGTCTTTTTCAATTATGCAGTTCCTTGCTGATGAAAAAAAAATGAATTTACAATACTGTAAATACGTACAATTCAAACAATTTAATATACTGGAATAATATCTTTTAATTATGTTTCTTATAACATAAATAAAATGGCAAACATTAAGAAAATAAAAATTAAGATATGTAGCACAGAATAGCAAGGAACTTTAAAACAAGAACCATATTCTTTCAAATGATTCTTCATAACTGAATCTTCAGCAATCAACATACCTACTAATGCAGCACCAATAAGCCCTCCAGCATATGAATATCCTTTAACGGGAGCTTCTTCTTTCTTATCAATGAATGAAACAAGCTGATTCAATAGCAGTGGCCCAGCAAAGCCCAAGCCATCTCCAATAAGCTTCAAGATACCGATGCTAAAGAATTGGAGACCAAAGCACTTGCTCAAAATTCTTAGTAGAGAATAATTTTCACTGTTAATGGTTGCTGTTCCCTCTGAGTCTTCCACAACTGGCTGAGACATCAATATTGTCTTATGAACCTAATCAAGAAAATACAGGAGATACATTGTTATCATTGTTTAATGAGATACTAAATGGTGTTGACAATTAAAAAAAAGGTTATAGAGACACACAGCTATGATAAATGAGAAAAGACCAAAGGGAATACAGAAAAATTTAAAGCTAAAATGCAATGTAACTGGGGGCAAATGAATGCTACAAAGAAATTAAAGGGAACTATCACCTACATTGTGCCACACAGGAAGTTATAACCCTGACCACATGGAAGGATTCACACTGGCATTATGAAATAGAAAATTCTCTCAAACAAATCTATCTGAGGTTCTAATAAACTGATTATTAAAGCATTTAACTTCTTAAAAAGCAATTTACTTCCTAAAACCACTATGTTTCAATAACATGAATCTGTAAGACATCTGACACAAATATTTCATTATCTACCAATAAAATCAATTCTTTGAATGTTAAATTTAAATGTGCATAATCATGTATAAAAATGAGATCCAAGATACAAAATTCAAAATTAAAAAAATTACACAAAATTTTTCAAATTGTATTGTCTAGACAATGACAAAGCAATGAAAAATAACTGCTACATAATCATACCTTTTGCGCTATGACATCTGTACGCATTTCAATTGGCAGGTCATGTAAATCATCCTGTGACTGCAGGTACCCAAGAGAGCCTTTTTCCATCAGAGAATTTACCCAATGGAATGTAAGGTATGAGAATATATTAACTCTTTCTTCACCAATGCCCAAGTGATATGGATCTGCTGCTTCATGAAAACTGTACAAAAGAAGAAAAAATAAGGCTTAGAAACCTGAATACCAATATAATTTACTTTGAAATATGAGAGCTTTGGAATAAAAATTCAAATGCATATCATACTGCAACAATGCCAACAACATCAATGAAAAGATCAATACCACAAATTGAATAGAAATCTTTAAAAGAAAACTGCAGGGCTCACGTTGACAAGCACATATTTGATATCTATTTCATAGCTATATAGTTTTGGTGTCCTTTTGGTATTTGGGAAAAATCTAGACTTCACAAAAAAAAATTTTAAAGCAAAAAAATGCTTTCATATAAATCATTATAATTCAGTGATCACACAAGTTAGAAATTACAGAAAATCAATTTTGCATGGTTTTATGTTTACCAATGTATAAATTATAAAGTAACTATATTTCTCATCAAATTAGTTTTCCTGTAGCCTCTAAGTTTCTAGATTTTTCCTCCCTCTGTTCATGGCTATTTTAAAGATTATAATCACCTACATGAATTTATAATCAATAAGAATGAGCAGATAATAATACTGCATACATATTACATCGATACTTGTGTAACATTTCCTTATTTTTGTGATAAGTTCCAATGGTGATAACAGCTATTCTCATTCTTATAATATAGTTTTGAGTCAATGTAGTACCTGTATAATATTATACTCCTACTTATATAGCATACTGTATAAAAGAATCATTTATCATTATCCTGAAAATCAACTCGTAATTCTTTACGTTGGATTTCTAAAACGAAAACACTAATGCAGTTGCATATTTAGCTATTTATGTAATTCTTATAGTGAAGTATAGTAGAATATTAACTTTCTATATTGAATAAACTTACCCACTATAATCATTGTAAGAAGTTTCCATAAGTGGGGTTCGTTCATTAGTTTCTCTTCGCAGCTCTTGATACTGAGAGGTCCCCACGCTTCCTTTTGGAAAGAGCGTAAATAAATAGAAAACCTGAAAAAAACAAGGGTAGAATTAACTTATTTTGTAATAAATAAAGACTTTGGAAGCCTCATTGCTAGACAATGCATTTTCAATAAAGAATCTCTAACTCTTCATTTGAAATAAAAATGAAGACACTTTTAAAATTTTTCTATATTCTTCCAATTCCATATTTTAATGAGAAAGTAAATGCTGCTTGAAGGTAAAAAAAAACCACATTATTCTTATAATGAATAACAACATTTATTTTGAAGTTCTTCAGTCAAACCATAGAGTAACATTTTTAGTCTCACAGATGGTTTGATTTCTTCATTAAATGTAGGTGAAAACTGGAGAAATCCATAGTTAAAGAAATTGAATAGCAAAGTGGTAATAGACCAAAGGGAATGTATGAAAAGTAAGACAAAAATCCAATGCAGCCTGTGATCATAAAAAAGCTACAAAATCTTTCGGTAACATCAAAAGTAAGTCAAATAGGGTTTGTTTTAAGAGATGAAAAAAAAATGTATCTAAAAGCTTCTTACTATATACATTTTCAGATTAAGTATGCCATTTTCAAAATTTCAAGAGCTTTTTTCCTTTTCCTGTAATCTTACTGTTGTCAATCCTTTTTATTACCTAGAGCTAACTTCATTTGTAAACAATCTTAAAGAAAGATTTAAAGAATAAGTAAACAAATCAGAACTTTGAGCTGATGAGTAATACCTTTCTAAATAGGGCAAAGAATTTCCCAGGATGTTGTGTGGATGAGTATAGTGCTTAGAAGTATGGATCTTCAGAGTTTATAGAAGTTACAAGAGTTCCTTACGTTTCAAAACATCAAAAAGAAAAATCAATGGTTATAACCTAATCTGTCTTGCTCGACTCGTCAGTTGAGAGATTATCCATCCATATCAGGCCCCCACTTGTTCACAGCCTCAGAACAACAAGCAACCACAAAAAGATTTCTCAACCCTATTTACTGTCCAGCTCTTTGATTGTAGTTTTACTTCAATGTGTACGGCATTAAAAATCAGCGAGAATTTGTGACATATCAAAAAGGATATAGGAATGAAACTTGATGCGGTAAACAAACTCACCAACAATAAGGGATTTAGTGTATGCAACATCTCTTAATAAAAAAGGCAATTTCTTCTTCAAAATGGAATACAAACTTTGAATCCTTTCTCAATTTTATGCGTAAGAATTTGTCTGACAGCAATAAGAATAAGAGTAGACCGTGACTCAAATTTTCCCTTTTGCCCTTCTCAAGATTTATAGCGCATCTCTCCCCTTATATGATTCAAGCACCACCGAAAGGACCTCTGGTGGTGGCACCCAAGGGAACTACTTTCTCAAAGGAGGAAAGTTGACTGAGAAGAATTTACCAAGGTCGAATTGGAAGTACTGTTTTAGACAGAAACGGTAACACTACCTCTCTGGGACTGTTGATGCAAGCATCAGATGAGAAGACTCTAGCTGCTGCCAAGTCTATCAGCATAGTATCTAGATACTTCAACCTCTACTTGGGTGGGAGATTCAACTTTTCTGAATTTATCACAATCGGCTGGTTGCTACAAAAGGAGAGATGATCTCAATCCTGATGAAACTGCCTCTTGGAAGAGGCCAGAAGCAACAAATCACTGAGACACATCAAGAGACATACATACGAGTGAACTATGGGGGAAAGCCAGTGCATAGTCTGAAACACAAGGTATCGATTGATTGATTGAGAGCTTTCTGGCATCACAAGGTACTGAACTAATGCATCTCTTCATTAAGGAGGAAGCAGTACTTCCGAGAGGATTGATAGAGGAGTACTTGGAAGTAATTGTCCTTCAGAGCCACTGAAACCATGAAGTCCCTGATAAAATCAGTAGTCTGTACTGTTTCCATCCTAAAATTGGTTTGTTGAACAAAAAAATCAAAGAAGAGATTCTATTCTGAATCTCCCTGACGGAAAACTCCCTGACAGGACAGACACTATTGTGTTAACCAGTAGAGCCGATGGCACAGAAAACTCTGGCATGTAAAACCTTCACTGAATTGAAAGTATGGGGGTCAGGATCTTGCTAGGCTGGCTGGATGCAAGTGATTCTCCCCCTTACAAGACTTCCTTACAAGCTATATGAGCAAAGGAGTTGAAGTCTGAGTAACAATTGACGACGACATTCCCACCATGGAAGGAACCACAAGGCTTCTTCCGAAAGAAATTTCAACAGGGTCACTGTCACCGGGGAAGAGTTAGCCTCTATCACTGGCACTGGGTGCACAGATGCTGGCTTTGGAGATGGTACCACAGGTACTGGGGTCACAGGCACAGGAATCATTATAACAACCTCCCATAGCTAGTTACAGACGATGGAGGGACGAGCACAGCAGTGGGGAAAAGGGACACCTTTTAGGCATCACAGCTATTAGTCTTACTGGCACTGGTGTCACCGGCAAAAGGGTGAGCAATGACGGCAACTTTTTAGGTATCACTGACACCGGTCTCACTTGTAAATGTGTGGGTACTGGAGGATTCCTTCACTTAAGCCTCACAGATGCCACCTTACCTAGTATTGAGGTTACCAGGCACTGTGGACACACTTTTGGCCTCATGGTCACCAGCACTCGGCACAACAGAAGCAAAGTAGCCTTGGCTACCAGTTTGTTGAAAAATGTCATAGAGAGTATATCTGAAAGACCAAAAAAAGTCCATGCTTTCCATTAAAACAACTCATCGGTGGCAGTCTGCATGACAATGAAGAGCTCTCAGCGCATGTTAGAATGTGGCATTACCCAAAAAAATTTGCCAATGTAGATCTTGAGTTTTGGCTCCTAATATGCACACACTGGGACAGAGCCAGGGGTGTATGCAGATTCAGTGGTGTACACTCTTGATGGAGAGAGAAAAGGGTTATATGATTGGCTTTGATTTTAGTACTGCCTTTGACAGTGTTAATTATGAGACCCTTATTTTCAAATTAAGACTGACAGGCATAAGTAGGTCTTTTCTTAACATCATTAATAAATTCTTAAGTGCACCAATAGACTGCAAAGAGCAGTTTCAGATTGGCAAAATAATGATTGTAGGAATGTGATATCTAGTTTTCCTCAGGGTGGTATTCTCGGGCCATTACTTCTCATAATACACACACATCCCATGTGATTTGGCCTAAAAACAAGCTTGTTGCATATGCAGATGAAGCTACTCAATTTGCAATTCCAACTCCTATGGTTACTGCATCCTTTAGTAGAGATCTACCTAAAATTAATGCACTAGTGTAAATTTTGGTACACAAAGTTGAACCTTATAAAACTTAAAGTATGAATAAAGGCAAAGGTACTGAATCTTCAATGCTCTCTATTACCAATCCAGGTTACCAGAAAGGTACACATAAATTAGAGCAGATTCATGAATGGCCACCATTAACTATCACTTATGGTGTGCTATGTTTGTTGAGGTGATCAGTTTTAAGAAACATGAACTGAATTTATTAAATTCATTTCTAAAAGCTACATGGTAAAAAAGCAAGCAGTAATCCCTCCTACATCCACAATAATGCTTCTTAAGAGGGCTGCGGATGAGGCCAAAGAAGTGAAAAGGGGGAGAATAACATAGGTGTCAGCCTAGCTATGTTATCTGTATTTTTAATACTTTAATTGAAGATTGATAAAAATGGCTTCTTGCTGTTTGAAAGTACAATATAGTTAAAATACTAACTTCAACATACATTGAGTTGCAATTCTATTTGACAATATCAGTAAATGTAATAAAAGACAATTTTTTGCAATTAGGACCAATGAAAATGAAAGATCTAATATGGTACTGTCGATACAAAAATGAAAATTCATAACCCTCACCTGCAAAACCAGTTGTGACAATGTTGTGTATCTCATAATTTCTAATATTACCATCGGTAGACCTTCTTGTTTATACCATGCAGTTCTGGCTAGGTTTATAGTGCAAAGGAATGTCAAAAGCCAACTAAATATCACAGGTGTGGGTCCTCTGGTGGTTAGACTTAGACGTGTCCTCAAAGATGTAAGGTACCCTAAATGCACCAACCAAGATATGGTCTGAAAAACGCAATACAAAAAATGAATACAGTTGTTAGTATAATACTCCTATAAATAAAACAAAATGTAATAATACTTCATTCTAAAATTATTTAAAATCAGAAAACTATTGCAATGACTATTCCTTTATTTGAGCACCAAATGGTGCATGAGCATGTGACAAATTTTTCAAGAGAAAATAAAAGGCCTTTCTATCTAAGAAAAGATATAGAAAAATTTAAACATGACAGTAACCAACAAAAATTGTGTACTGTATACAGTAATGAAGAAAAGAATTACTATCAAAGCAAAAAATATCTTGAGGCTATCACACAAAATACTACAATATTTTCTGTATACAGTACTCAGAATACGGTAAGTCCCCAACATAAGAATGAAGCAAGCTCCAAGAGGTAGTTATCCTCAAGTTGAAAATTCCTAAAGTCCAACATAATTAAACTAGGTATTCAGCTCATAAACCCCAACTCTCCATTGTTTTCGGACAGCTGATCTTGTGAGCTGGCCGAAAACATACTGTAGCTTGTGAGCTACAGAAAGTAGAATTTCTAAAGCTATTTGTACATAAAAAATTTACTTTTGAAAAGTTAATTAATTATTACAGTAATGCATTCTTCCCTGCATCTATGGAGAATATTCTTTATTTGTTAAACATAGGTTCTTCTTATCCTTGAAACCTTTCAAGTTGAAATTTCTTATCTTAGGGATTAACTGTATACTGTACAATACTATGGTAAAATATCACAAATTTTCACAAGTAATTTATACTTTTCCAAGCTAAAGAAGCCTGAGCTTTTGATAGGAATATGATTTCAATACACCTGGAATGGCCATTTAAACTTTTAACAAAGTGAATATAGTCACCTCGGAGGTGGTGAGTAAGGGCACCCAAATTCTCTCAGTAGCACCATATTATCTTCAAAGGACAAAGGAGCAAATCTTCCTGAAATCCAATTGTAAAAAGAATGGAGAAGGTCTTGACATTGGAGCTGTGTTCCTTTATCGAAATCGAGGGTAGGATTGCGCAGTCTTTTATGAGACAGGGCAGTGGTAGTAGGTGCATAAACACCTGTACAACGTACCAAAATGTATTCCTGGAGAAGGAAGAGTTCCCAATACAATACCTCTAGTAGATACATTCCAGGCATATGTAGCACCGTCCCTTCCACGTGCATGGTCAAGAGAGGCGAGCACAATATGGCAGCTCGATGCTTGTATGAGTGCTAATATTGGATCTGAGAAGTTAGCTCTTCCAATCCCTTTTGCAAGAAGTATTGGAAGGCCTTGGTGTGTGAGAAACTCACTGAGCATGGGAAGATCCCATGTCCTAGACGGTTTCCTGGGCATAGAAAGATCTAGGTCAAGGAACAGTTTTGACCCACCAGAAGATCTTGATCAAGGAACAGTTTTGACCCACCAGAAGATCTTGATCAAGGAACAGTTTTGACCCACCAGAAGATCTTGATCAAGGAACAGTTTTGACCCACCAGAAGATCTTGTTGAAAGATTTCTGGTCTGGCAGTGATTGGAAGGAACAGGTTTACCAGTTCCCAAGTGTCTCGAAAGTAATGACTACAAGGGGACTCCTATTGATTGTATTTCCTGTATTTCTTCAACAACATTTTCATATCCCTCACCTACAAGTTGCAGCAAAGACACCAAAGAGAATGAGACGGGAGACGGAAGAACTTGAAGATTGACTGTCTTTTATGGCAGTCGTGCAGGCCAATGACAATAATCCCATGGGGAAAGAACCACAACAGCATAACCAGGATATGCATCCTTAGCACCTTACCCAGGTTGGGAAGACACTGAAGGAAAAGAGAAACACGGCGCTCTTCCCTTCACACTTGGTCGGAAACAGACAGTTCCTCTGACGGAGCACCCGCAAAGTCTATGAAAAACCAACTCTAGTTCGTGTTGCCATCATAGTTGTGAGGCCACAGACACGAGGGACAGAACAGCAACAGGCATGTCGCCCGACAGGAACAAGTATGCTAGATACTGATGTGTAGCACACAAAACTCTCATAATTTCAGTTATCAGGAAAAGGAAACATTGTATAGTAATCCGTCACCACATCGTAGCTCATCTATTGCTCCCTCAGTACATTGCGAACTTATAAATATACTACATGAAAATCTATATTGCAGACACTTTATTTCTAGGGTTTCTGAGGGCAGGTTTTTATATTTTTCATATTTTAACTATTTTTTGTTATAAATAGTAATTTTTAGGCTAAAAATTAATAAATTTAATTACACCAATACCTCATATATCTTGCATATTGTGGGAGCACCAAATTTTCCACACATAAAAATTAATATATCATGTGGCGTGTGTATCATACTTGTTCCTTTATTAAGACCAAATTATAATAAACTAATATCTTTATCTCTACCTCTTCATCTCAACTTAGTTTAATAATTTAAATTAGCAAATTAGAATGACTGATAAAACTATCGTAACATATATGCTATAAACAACTGAATGAAAAACAACTGTACTGTTAAGACTGATTCAGAGAACTACAGCTATGTTGCTAATATTTCAACTTTCGTACACTAGTAAACAATGTATGTAGTTGTTATAAATGACAATTGCAAAAAAATCACCTACAGAATTGAAAGAAAAATTGAATTATTTCCTAAGCTTTGTACAAGTAATCAGGAATCACAAAGGTAGAGACTATAAAATTATCATTAATCGGCAACAGGGATGAAAGCCCTCTAAAATTCAATATGCCATTACTTTTATATGGTAAAATAAAAATGATACAGTAGTTCAAGTAATATTTGCCTCTTATGAAGAAAGAAAAAATCATTTGGTAGGTTGACTTAATCGGCTGATTTGGAAAGATGGTACGGTAGTCTCGTATATTCACTGTTTTTATTTAATAATACATTGCTAATATGTTATCATTACAATTATTATTGGATATAGTTAAGGGAAACATCACTTAATACTGATTATTCTAAATACAGCTGTACTTGGCCACAGAAAATGGATACAGTATGTAGTTTGGTCAACGGCGTACCCTAGCCGAGCAGTATATACAATACCGAGTGTTCAGGTTAAAATTTTTCCATTTAAGTAGACGTAAGGATGAATCTAGAATAAATGTACGGTAAGTTTTGAATTAAAAACTATTTAAAGAGCGTAAAACGGGTTTTTATGAATGTTAGGAAGTGTTATGAGGCAAACAAAACAAATAAAATAATTTGAAAAATAATTAAAAACAAAATATAAAGCAGTAGCATTGACTTCTGGATCTACTTCGCAATTTTTCAGATATTGTGGGTAAGCCTGGAACAGAACACCCAAAAACAGCCAAGGAATTACAGTACTGCATACCATTTGCTTCTTCTATTAACATCTCTCAAACGTAACTGTCTGTCAAAACATTTATTCACTCTGAAAGAAAAAGGAAATGATTAAAACTTCAGATTAGGAAGATGAGAAGGACAACAGTACTGTCTAGGGGCTGAAGTCAAGGTGAGGATTGCTCCACCTGTCTGATACATAGAGTCTACCCCGACACGGGCAGCTATGTTTACCTCTCTAAAAGTTTGAATGGCCATTCCAGATTCGTTGAAGTCTTACTCTAATTATAGGACAATGGTTTGTATTTGTGTAGAAACAATTAAAAGTTTTATGAAACAAATACCAAAGAGCTATCTTTATAAATTAGTCTCCTTTAATGATGTTGTAAAAATCTTACCTGCACACTAACCACAAGAGCATCTACCCAATACATTAAGGCCTGGCCCACAAACACATAAAGAACAGGCTCCAACACACAGACGAAAAGAGAGAGAACAGATATAGCAATCCTTGTGTGGATAATTGCCATCTGTTTCTTCCTCCGAACGACCCATTCTGACTGCTTCCCGATGTAATACGCTGAAACAATGGCCAGGAGAGAAAATGTTGGAACATCTAATAAGGCTTTTTGAAAGCACAAGCCAAAGTTTAGCTTTTTGGAATTCCAAGATTCGAAGTCCATGTTGCCACAAAAGGCAGTCACATTGAAGAATATACGAGACATTTTGTAAGAAGTTAGAGGAGGTTCACTTATAAAATAGAGAATATTGTTAGACAATATTTCGTTCGTTTAAATATAATGTTCGAATGCAAAAACACTTCATTTCATGATTCTGTCAATAACGCAATAAAATGGGGTCTCTTTCAGTTGCCTCCATTGTTGAGATTTTCATTCAACTTGTTCCATCGATTTTATTCGGATAAAAAATAGACCATTTGCACAATCTAACATGACTGGAACCTTCATATCAGTAAATCAACAAATGCAATATCCATCATTTTCTTGAGTTTGATACTATCGCTTCCTGACCTTTCCTCGTAACAGCAATCTGGAAAAAAAATGACAATGAAAACCAAGTCTTAACTGGAACACTTTCACCAGTAGTAAAGCAATAATAAACATAATGCTACTTTATATTGATATCTATACATTCATCAATTTTAGAACCTGATAGTTTACACATAATTGACTCGCCTAATAAACTAAGTATTGTAATATAAAATAAATCTTCTAAGTAAACTGACATCACATACAGACAGCATGTGGTTTAACCTTATCAAGACTACATACAGCAAAAATAGCAACTTTTTTTTTAGTAACTTGTATTTTTCATACCTATACAAACTTTGTTCCTTTAAAAATGTTATGTCCTCAGCAGAGCCAAAACAGCCATTGAATTCATTAACAAGGTAGTCAATGAAAGGTAATGATTGTGGCAAAGTAGCCCCACCCATTTCCTGTCTAAGATTATTCAATATTGATCTTTGGCTAAGAAATGACAGGGGTGCTTGAGGTGGGGAGTATAAAGGACTCCTGTTTGAACGTCCCTCTAGAACTGAACTGGTTGGTTCTTTTTCCTTTCTTAAATATGTAAGTCCCTCTGGTCCTTCATGAGAGTGAGGGAGATGACTCCTGCCATACCTTATCTGCCCATCATAGAGATATGTAGGCTGATAGGGCCTGGCCTGTAATTGCTATGTACAGTGTAAGAGGTGCTTGGTCAATGAAGGAATCCTTCCAGTCTGGAATTAAATTCTTGTATTAAAGTACTTCCCCCATCCTTCCTCTTGTTACAGAACTACTTAAATAATAAGGGTGCTCAGAAATGTACTGTAGTTTACCAACATTAATGCATGACCAGCAAACTTGGTGATGAGACTCAAGTGCCATACTGTACAAGTCTCTTCAGTATTATCTTTGGCATTGTATTGGATGATGCCAGCCAAGACTTAGCTTTCCTTTTCATCCTCAAAAATTAAGCCTGCCCCTGAATGGGAAGCCACGATTTGCACTCGGCACATGGGGATGGCTGAATAATCCTGGCCCCTACAAGATGCGCATAGAGAGAGGATCTACATCTGATTTTGCCATAAATTGATTGCAGAACCAACCTTTTCACCCCCTTTACGAGATTACTGTTTCACTTCCATAATTGATGCAAAGCAAACAAAAAAGCAGTAAACTCATTAAATGTTCTCTTGTTTAAGGGTACAATCAGGCATGCTATTCTATATTACTTCTCTTCCTCTTGTTTTTTTGGAAGGTTTTATAGTTTATATATGAAATTATTATTATTATTTGCTAACATCAATGTTGTTACTGAACTGTTCTTGAAATATTTCATTTTGATTGTTCATTAGTTTTGTAGCTAATTTATTTCTGTTTCCTTTCTTCACTGGGCTATTTTTTCCTATTCAAGCCCTTGGGCTTATAGTATCCCACTTTTCCAACTAGGGTTGTAGTTACCTTGTAATAATAATAATAATAATAATAATAATAATAATAATGAGAGAAAAAAAGACCAAACAGCCTTTAGATAAGACGCAACAGCACTGTACAGAAAACGGGTGTGGGTAACATGCATGTGCTCACCCTCTTTTATTAACTAATTTGATAAGGAATTCAATGGCTGTTCCATCACCACTAAATACATTCCCTATTTTAAAGAACAAGAGGTTTGTATATACTGTACATAGGAGCTAAATATAAACTGTACAATATACAATAAATTCAAGCAAATAATTCATCTTACCTGTATGTTGCATAAAGGTGACATAATAAAATATGCAACTTTTGTAGAAAATAATACAAAAGTAAGCAAATAATTAACCTTACCTGTATGTTGTAGAAAGGTGATATAATATAATAAGCAATTTTTGTCACAAATAATACAAAAGCAGAGTCTATGTTGAATATAACACTACCTTTTTCCCTTTTGAAATAGAAATTTCCAAAACAACATTCACAAACACAATATAATAAAACATGTACAGTATATCCTTCACTTGTGACTGAGAACTTGAGCTGTATCTGCACACATGACAGTACAACGCGACATACCCAAGTCTTACTCAACCTCTAGTGAGAGCCTGGAATCACATGGGACGTAACCCGACCCCATCACAGAAACCAAAGAAGTGCTCCCTCCACTACATTTCATCTCAGTGGTAATGTAAGATGGGTAGGAATAAGATGCAGAGATGTTGAAAAAAATAAAAAGTATCTGTTTGATAACTTACAGCTTGATACAATATGATAATAGCTCAATTATATTATCACAAGTCTTTTTAAAGGGAAGGAAAACATATATTTTGAAGAAATGTAAATTAGCCTATGTACAATATTATTATATTATTAGCCTTGAAATGTGCTGTTATCTTAAATCAATTAAACATATATACAAACTTACTCAACTAAAACATTCATGTAAGATAGTTTTTTTCCCTAATTAATTCTAAATTCTTCAAATGCACACACTCATTACTTTATGTATACTTTACAACTGAATCAATAATAAACCTCCCGAGAAGAATTTTCCCATATCGACCACTTTTTATGCCAATAAAATGATATTTTAATTATAAAATAAATTTTTGAATATACTTACCCGGTGAATATATAATAGCTGCTACTCAGCGGCTCGACAGAAAACACACTCAAAAAACTCGCGAGCGATCGCTATGAAGGTTGCGGGTGTGCCCACCAGCGCCAACTATCGGCCAGATACCACTCTTGCATGTAAACAAACCCTTCAATTCTTCTCGTCCCGTGCGTCTCTATTGGGGAGGAAGGGAGGGCCTTTAATTTATATATTCACCGGGTAAGTATATTCAAAAATTTATTTTATAATTAAAATATCATTTTCAAATATTTAACTTAGCCGGTGAATATATAATAGCTGATTCACACCCAAGGCGGTGGGTAGAGACCAGAGTTAATTAAGTTTACAGCGTATAAGCTAAGAGTTTTTGACCGTTATCAATATAACAAAACCAAAATATATAGGTACCTGGTAAGGAAGTTGACTTAGACGATTACTCTGCCTTGTAAGTCTGTCTTCCTCACGAAGCCCAGCGATCCTCTTAGGATGCTGAAAGACTCCCAGGAGCTGAAGTATAAAGGGTTGCAACCCATACTAACAGGACCTCATCAAACCCCTAATCTGGGCGCTCTCAAGAAATGACTTTGACCACCCGCCAAATCAACAAGGATGCGAAAGGCTTCTTAGCCTTCCGTACAACCCAAAAAACAATATTAAAAAACATTTCAAGAGACCGATTAAAAAGGATATTGGAATTATGGTAATGTAGTGGTAGAACCCTCACCCACTACTGCACTCGCTGCAACGAATGGACCCAGTGTGTAGCAGTCCTCGTAAAGAGTCTGGACATCTTTTAAGTAAAATGACGCGAACACTGACTTGCTTCTTCAAAAAGTCGCATCCATAATACTTTGCAGAGATTTATTTTGCTTGAAGGCCACGGAGGTTGCTATAGCTCTAACTTCGTGCGTCTTAACCTTAAGCAAACATCGGTCTTTCTCATTCAAGTGAGAATGAGCTTCTCGTATTAAAAAATCTGATAAAATATGACAAAGCATTCTTTGACATAGGCAATGATGGTTTCTTAACTGAGCACCATAATGCCTCAGATTTACCTCGTAATGACTTAGTACGAGCTAAATAGAACTTAAGAGCTCTAACAGGACATAATACTCTTTCCAGTTCGTTGCCTACGATCTCTGATAAGCAAGGAATATCAAAAGATTTAGGCCAAGGACGAGAAGGCAGTTCATTTTTTGGCCAGGAAACCAAGTTGAAGAGAACAAGTGGCTTTTTCTGTAGAAAAAAACCGATGTTCTTACTGAAGGCATGAAGTTCACTGACCCTTTTAGCCGAAGCCAAGCACACTAGGAAAAGTGTCTTGAGGGTGAGATCCTTCAGGGAGGCTGAATGTAATGGCTCAAACCTGTCTGACATGAGGAACCTTATGACCACGTCTAAGTTCCATCCAGGAGTTGCCAAACGACGTTCCTTAGAGGTCTCGAAAGACTTAAGGAGATCTTGGAGATCTTTATTGTTGGAAAGATCTAAGCCTCTATGTCGAAAGACCGAAGCCAACATGCTCCTGTAGCCCTTAATCGTGGGAGCTGAAAGGGAGCGAACCTTTCTCAGATGTAAAAGAAAATCTGCGATTTGGGCTACAGAGGTACTGGACGAGGACACAGATGCTGACTTGCACCAGTCTCAAAAGACTTCCCACTTCGACTGGTATACTCTAATGGTAGAAGCTCTCCTCGCTCTTGCAATCGCACTGGCTGCCTCCTTCGAAAAGCCTCGAGCTCTTGAGAGTCTTTCGATAGTCTGAAGGAAGTCAGACGAAGAGCGGGGAGGCTTTGATGGACATTCTTTACATGGGGCTGACGTAACAGATCTACCCTTAGAGGAAGACTTCTTGGAAAGTCTACCAGCCATTGAAGTACCTCGGTGAACCACTCTCTCGCGGGCCAGAGGGTAGCAACCAACGTCAACCTTGTCCCTTCGTGAGAGGCGAACTTCTGCAGTACCTTGTTGACTATCTTGAATGGTGGGAATGCATATAAGTCCAGAAGAGACCAATCCAGTAGAAACGCGTCTATGTGGATTGCTTCTGTATCTAGGACTGGAGAGCAATAGATTGGTAACCTTTTGGTCAACGAGGAGGCAAAGAGGTCTATGGTGGGTTGACCCCAAGTAGCCCAAAGACTCTTGCCCACGTCCTTGTGGAGGGTCCATTCCGTGGGTATCACCTGACCGCTCCGACTGAGACAGTCTGCCAAGACGTTCAAGTCCCCCTGGATGAATCTCGTCAACAGGGAGATGCCTCGATTTCTTGACCATAAGAGAAGGTCCCTTGCGATCTCGAGCAGCGTGAAGGAGTGTGTGCCTCCTTGCTTGGAGATGTACGCCAAAGTTGTGGTGTTGTCTGAGTTGACCTCTACCACTTAGTTTCGAAGAAGCTTACGAATATCATCAAGGCCAAGTGGACTGCTAATAGCTCCTTGCCGTTGATGTGCATGCTCTTCTGACTTGAGGTCCACAGACCCGAGCATTCCCGACCGTCCAGGGTCGCACCCCAACCCAAATCCGACGTGTCTGAGAACAACACGTGGTTTGGGTTCTTGACTGCTAGGGATAATCCCTCTCTCAGACTGATATTGCTGTCCCACCATTTCAGGCATGCCTTTACTGGTTCGGAGACTGGGAATGATACTGTCTCTAACGTCTTGTCCTAGTTCCAGTGAGAGGCTAGATGGAACCGGAGAGGCAGAAGGTGTAGTCTCCCTAGTGAGACAAACTGCTCCAGGGATGAGAGAGTCCCTACGAGACTGTTCCAACTCCTGACTGAACAAACGTTTTCTTTTCAGCATTAGTTGGACTTCGAGCAGGGCTTATTCTATTTGGTGGCAGACGGAAAAGCCCCAAAACAAAAACTGGACTGCGAATCTCCATCCCCAAATATAGAATAATCTGGGATGGGATCAGTTGGGACTTTTAGGTTGACCAAAAGTCCAAACTCCCTGGCTAGACTCAACGTCCAATGTAGATCCTGCAGACAGCGAAAACTGGATGATGCTCTGAGAAGCCAGTCGTCCAAGTACAGGGAGGCTCGGATCCCCGATAGATGGAGGGATTTTGCCACATTCCTCATGAGCCTCGTAAACACGAGAGGAGCAGGACTGAGGCCAAAGCACAGGGCTCGAAACTGGTACCCCACATTCCTGTAAACAAACCTCAGAAACGGTTGGGAATCCGGGTGTATAGGAATGTGGAAGTATGCCTCCTGAAGGTCGAGAGAGACCATCCAGTCGCCTTCCATAAATGCTGTCAAGACAGCCTGGTAGACTTCATCGTGAAGTTTGTCTTGACAATGAACACATTGAGCGCACTAGCCTCTTACGTACTCATGCAGTGGACATGGCTGCCAGATCATTGGAGCCATCCCTGAGGGACTTGTTCCTGCAGAGAACGTGGCTGTCAGATCAATGGAGCCATCCCTGAAATGATATTTTAATTATAAAATAAATTTTTGAATATACTTACCCGGTGAATATATATCTGCAACTCTGTTGCTCGACAGACAAACTCTACGGAAAAAACTCGCCAGCGATCGCTACACAGGTTGCGGGTGTGCCCAACAGCGCCATCTGTCGACCAGATACCCAGCTCTTATGTAAACAAAGACTCAATTTTCTCCTCGTCCCACTGCGTCTCTATTGGGGAGGAAGGGAGGGTCATTTAATTTATATATTCACCGGGTAAGTATATTCAAAAATTTATTTTATAATTAAAATATCATTTTTAAATATTTAACTTAGCCGGTGAATATATAGCTGATTCACACCCAGGATGGTGGGTAGAGACCAGTAATATATGTTTACATTTTATGAGCTAAGAGTTTTTTATTTCATTTTAGAAGTTATCAAAATAACAAAAACAAAATAAATAGGTACCTGGTAAGGAAGTCGACTTGAACAATTACTCTACCTTTTAAGTACGTCTTCCTTACGGAGCCTCGCGATCCTCTTAGGATGCTGATCGACCCCTAGGAGCTGAAGTATCAAGGGTTGCAACCCATACAACAGGACCTCATCAAACCCCTAATCTAGGCGCTCTCAAGAAATGACTTTGACCACCCGCCAAATCAACCAGGATGCGAAAGGCTTCTAAGCCTTCCGGACAACCCATAAAAAACAACATTTCAAGAGACAGATTAAAAGGATATGGAATTAGGGAATTGTAGTGGTTGAGCCCTCACCCACTACTGCACTCGCTGCTACGAATGGTCCCAGTGTGTAGCAGTTCTCGTAAAGAGACTGGACATCTTTCAAGTAAAATGACGCGAACACTGACTTGCTTCTCCAATAGGTTGCGTCCATTATACTTTGCAGAGATATATTTTGCTTAAAGGCCACGGAAGTTGTTACAGCTCTAACTTAGTGCGTCTTCACCTTAAGCAAAGTTCGGTCTTCCTCACTCAGATGTGAATGAGCTTCTCGTATTAACAATCTGATAAAGTCTGACCAAGCATTCTTTGACATAGGCAAGGATGGTTTCTTAACTGAACACCATAAAGCTTCAGATTGGCCTCGTAAAGGTTTAGTACGCTTTAAATAGAACTTAAGAGCTCTAACAGGGCATAAGACTCTTTCTAGTTCATTGCCTACGATCTCCGATAAGCTGGGAATATCGAAAGATTTAGGCCAAGGCCGAGAAGGCAGCTCATTTTTGGCTAGAAAACCAAGTTGCAGCGAACAAGTGGCTTTTTCCGACGAAAATCCGATGTTCTTGCTGAAGGCATGAATCTCACTGACTCTTTTAGCCGAGGCTAAGCATACCAGGAAAAGAGTCTTAAGAGTGAAATCTTTCAGGGAGGCTGATTGTAACGGCTCCAACCTGTCTGACATGAGGAATCTTAGTACCACGTCTAAATTCCATCCAGGGGTAGCCAAACGACGCTCCTTGGTGGTCTCAAAAGACTTAAGGAGGTCTTGCAGATCTTTATGTTTGGAAAGATCTAAGCCTCTATGCCGGAAGACCGATGCCAACATGCTTCTGTAGCCCTTGATAGTGGGAGCTGAAAGGGATCGTCCTTTTCTCAGGTATAAGAGAAAATCAGCTATTTGAGCTACAGAGGTACTGGTCGAGGATACAGAAACTGACTTGCACCAGTCTCGGAAGACTTCCCACTTCGATTGGTAGACTCTAATAGAAGACGCTCTCCTTGCTCTAGCAATCGCACTGGCTGCTTCCTTCGAAAAGCCTCTAGCTCTCGAGAGTCTTTCGATAGTCTGAAGGCAGTCAGACGAAGAGCGTGGAGGCTTTGGAGTACCTTCTTTACGTGTGGCTGACGTAGAAGGTCTACCCTTAGAGGAAGACTTCTGGGAACGTCTACTAACCATCGAAGTATCTCGGTGAACCATTCTCTCACGGGCCAGAGGGAAGCAACTAACGTCAACCTTGTCCCTTCGTGAGAGGCGAACTTCTGCAGTACCTTGTTGACAATCTTGAACGGTGGGAATGCGTAGAGATCCAGATGTGACCAATATAGGAGGAAAGCATCTATATGTATTGCTGCTGGGTCCGGGACTGGAGAGCAATAGATTGGAAGCCTCTTGGTCAGCGAGGTTGCAAAGAGATCTATGGATGGTTTACCCCAAGTGGCCCAAAGTCTCTTGCACACATCCTTGTGTAGGGTCCATTCGGTAGGAATTACTTGCCCTTTCCGACTGAGACAATCTGCTATGACGTTCAAGTCGCCTTGGATGAACCTCGTTACTAGGGAGATGTCTTGACCTTTTGACCAGATGAGCAGGTCCCTTGCGATCTCATACAACGTCAGTGAGTGGGTACCTCCTTGTTTGAAGATGTACGCCAAAGCCGTGGTGTTGTCCGAGTTTACTTCCACCACTTTGCCTCGAAGGAGAGACTTGAAGCTTTTCAAGGCCAGATGTACTGCCAACAGCTCCTTGCAGTTGATATGCATGCTCCTCTGACTCGAGTTCCACAGTCCTGAGCATTCCCGACCGTCTAGTGTCGCACCCCAGCCCACGTCCGATGCGTCCGAGAAGAGAACGTGGTTGGGAGTCTAAACAGCCAGGGGAAGACCCTCTCTTAGGTTGATATTGTCCTTCCACCAAGTCAGACAAGACTTTATCTTTTCGGAAACCGGGATCGAGACCGCTTCTAGCGTCTTGTCCTTTTTCCAGTGAAAAGCTAGATGGTATTGAAGAGGACGGAGGTGTAGTCTTCCTAGTGACACAAATTGTTCCACGGATGACAGCGTCCCTACCAGACTCATCCACAGCCTGACTGAGCAGCGTTCCTTCTTCAGCATCTTCTGGATGGATAGCAGGGCTTGATCTATTCTGGGGGCTGATCTTCTTGTTGTTCAGCAACGTCCTCATCAGAGGGTTCCTCATCCGAAAACTGATGAGGAAACGGCAACGGAGTGGGCAACGTCTGGCTCGCTGAGTCCGGTCGCACTGGTGCATGCGTGACGGAGCCGGACGCAACATCATGGAACTGCTGCACAGTCTGTGAACTGTCAACAACCATGGGTGCGCGAGGAAGCACAGCGTCCACCCGAGACTGTCTAGACCGTCTGGGTTGTGCAGTCAACACCATACCGGGTTGCTGAGGTTGACGCACTGCGTCAAAACAAGTCACCTCTGCTGGTTGTTGAACGTCCTGAACGTCAACAACCACCTCCGAGCGTCGCTTAACGTCAACGTGCGGCTGGCAACCCACACTGGGTCGCATCGGTGGAGGAACCACCTCAACTGGCAGACGCGAGAAGGTTACCTCAGCGTCAACAGGACGCACAACCGACCGGTTGGAAGGTTGTTGGCCAGAAGGTTCGGCAGCAACCTTCTCCGCATTAAAGTCCTCTATCAAGGACGCAAGCTTGGACTGCATGTCTTGCAGCAAAGCCCATTTAGGGTCTACGGGAGCAGGTGCGGCAACAGACGGGGTTAGCGACTGAGGCGGTACCGCTTTCCATCCCTGAAAGCCTTGTTTATGCATGACATAATTGTACAGCAAAACTTCAAAGGCTCGAAAACAGCTGTGAAGTTGACCTGTAAAAAACTTGGAGCGTCTCCTGGCCAGGCGCCAGGGAGAGTCTACGAGATTTGAGAAGTCTATCTGGGCAGAGGCATGAACTCCCAAGCCGAGAACTTCTCTCGTGTCATATCAGACTCTCGCTCTATAAGCCAGTTTAAAAGAAGGGAAAGCAAAGGCTGTATCCCCCAAACTCCTCCTGGTGATAAACCAGTCGCCTACCCAATGTAAAGCTCTCTAGGAGAGCGAGAGAGCACTAGCTTAAAAACAACGGCTTCGAAGTAGCTAGGCCTAGTGTAAGCTCTGACGTTTAGGCGAACGAGGAGCAGCAGTTACAAAAAGATCCGGACAAAGATCCTTAAAAAAAATCATCATGATTTAATTAAAGTCCATAGAGGGCTAAGCAGCTTTAGGCTCCTCTCCATCTGACAGAGTCCTCAAGGGAATATCAGTAGGAGGGGGAACAGCAACTTCCTCATCTACAGGAACCTTGTCCGATAAAAGCTGAGTCTCAAGCAAGGGAGAGACCTACCGTGGTGGCAATGCTTTACAAGCAGAGTCCACACTCACTGGTGCATTAGTAGTGGACCAGGACGCAACGTCATGTAACTGCTTGACAGTCTGTGAACTGTCAACAACTGAACTGTCAACCACAACAGGTGCGTGAGGACGCACAGCGTCCACGAGACTGCTTTGACTGCCTAGACTGAGCAGTCAAAACAACTCTGGAATGCGGAGGTTGACGCACAGCGTCAAAACAAGTCAACTCCGATTGTTAGCGAACGTCTTGAACGTCAACATCGAGTGTGGTTCTAAACAACCTGACTGACGTGACTTAGCTACGCCAACGTCAACAGGAAGCACAAAGCAACGTTAGGTTGGCTGAAAGCCAGGATATCGATGAGATAAACGGCTAGACTCAACGGACTAATCGGCAGAATAGTCTTCCATAAGGGAGGCAAGCATATTCTGCATGTCTTGCCATACAACCCATTAAGGATCAACGGAAATGGTTGTGGTAAGAGACGAGGGTAACGTCTGTGACCGCAACACTTTGCCAACAAAAAAGACTCTCGGAGTCTGTGTTACGCTTTTGTTAGGCGGCGAGCAGTTATCCGATGACTGCATAGGGTCAGAGCTGTCCTAATGGCTGTAACCAGGACGCTGGACCTGTCCTGAAAGGACTGACTTTCGCTTAAGGGCTTCGAAACCTTGTGACAGGTTTCTTATGCGAAAAGCCTTCGGATGACGAGGAGAAAAAACGTCTCTCTCGTCTTATGGTAGGGGAGATCTTGGTAAGATACACCCGATACCATAGAGGGAAACGTCTGTTCGTTGATCAAGGCCTCTCGAACCCATAAGTCGTTCGACATTACTTCTCCCCTGTTTGGGAGCTTGCAAGAGGTCCCGGACTAGGTGAACGACAGGCACGAACAGACGAACCCTCGGACGCAACACTGTAACACTTTGCGCAATATCACTTTATCACTTCGATTTTCTGTTTTGCACTTATTTCACTGAAATCGAACCTTTCACTGATTTCTACCTGAAGCACGCAATTCTACCCTTATCAAAAGGTAGTAATTGCGAAATCAGTCGTATAATGCAAGCTCATTAATACCAGCAAAAAACAGAAAACATATTTTAAGATAAAAATTTCAGTGGCTGGGGAAGAGACTAAACACTAGTTCCTTCAAAACTACGTTTTCAATCTCTAACCGCACATAGCCTGGGGACGAGAATAAAAACTAAAAACGTTTTATCCTTTCTCCCCGTACCGAGACTAGGGACGAGAGCAACTCGAGAACAACGTTACCCGCTTGAACGGAACGTTTTCTCTCCTCTCTCTCCCTCCGTCTCTATCTCTCTCTCTCTTTCTCTCTTGATTTCGCACCTAAGAGAAGAGCCCAATTACATTTCGTCAAAAAACATGTTATTTGACCAAAGGAAAAAACTGAAAGGTTTTTCAATTAAAAAGTTCCTTTAAAATAGAATTTAAAACATTTAAGCTTAGAAAGAATGAACAAAACGTCAGAATCGATTTACTCTTTCTGCAAAGTGAAACCGTGATACACTCTCTCTCTATCGTAACGATAGAGCGCATGTTGAACGTCCTGAACGTCAACAACTGCGTAGCATAAATAAACTAAACGTTAATTCATCTTTGAAAAAGGTACGAAGACTATTCAAAGAAATTCTTTCATAAAATATTTCATTTAAAAAGTTTTAAATCCTTAGCTCTTTAAAAGCTATTTACGATATAAAGGGCTCAACGTTGATTAACTTCGGTTTCCAAGTTAGGACCGCCTACTCTCAGGAAAGGTCGCATATAAACAAAACATTAAAATTTATTTTTTATGTTTATTATAAATGGAAAGTTAATCGAAGAGGAAAATCTATAATTAATTTATAACGTGATAAGATAATTACTAAAAGCCTAAACACACTTCCGTCTAAGGGAAGGGTCGGCCATTTAAAAGTGAAAGAAAGTCCATACTCTCTTTGTCACCAAAATTAAATCTATCCAAAACGAGTTCAAGATTTAAGATGAAGATAAAACACCTGCACTGCGAAAGCTCAAACCAGAATATAGTACTTCACCAAATAAGATGGGAAAAAACTCCAGGTTTCAACAGCGAGTAAAGTACGTCTTGTCGACACGTCGACAGAGAGAAAATTGAGTCTTTGTTTACATAAGAGCTGGGTATCTGGTCGACAGATGGCGCTGTTGGGCACACCCGCAACCTGTGTAGCGATCGCTGGCGAGTTTTTTCCGTAGAGTTTGTCTGTCGAGCAACAGAGTTGCAGCTATATATTCACCGGCTAAGTTAAATATTTAAAAAGCCTTGTTTATGCATGACATAATTGTACAGCAAAACTTCAAACGCTCGAAAATAGCTCTGAAGTCGACCATAAAATCTTGGAGCGTCTCATGGCCAGGCGCCAGGGAGAGTCTATGAGGTTTGAGAAGTCTATCTGGGCAGAGGCAGGAACTCCCAAGCCGAGAACTTCTCTCGTGTCATATCAGACTCTCGCTCTATAAGCCAGCTTAAAAGTAGGGAAAGCAAAGGCTGTCTCCCCCAAACTCCTCCTGGTGATAAACCAGTCGCCTAGCAAATGTAAAGCTCTCTTAGAAGAGCGAGAGAGCACTAGCTTATAAAACAACGGCTTCGAAGTAGCTAGGCCTAGTGTAAACTCTGACGTTTAGGCGAACGAGGAGCAGCAGTTACAAAAAGATCCGGACAAAGATCCTTAAAAATCATCATGATTTATTTAAAGTCCATAGAGGGCTAAGCAGCTTTAGGCTCCTCTCCGTCTGACAGAGTCCTCAAGGGAATATCAGTAGGAGGGGGAACAGCAAGTTCCTCATCTGAAGGAACCTTGTCCGACAATAGCCGAGTCTCAAGCAAGGGAGAGACCTACCGTGGTGGCAATGCTTTACAAGCAGAGTCCACACGCACTGGTGCATTAGTAGCGGACCAGGACGCAACGTCATGTAACTGCTTAACAGTCCGTGAACTGTCAACAACAACAGGTGCGGGAGGACGCTCGGCATCCACTCGAGACTGTTTTGACTGCCTAGTCTGAGCAGTCAAAACAACTCTAGACTGCGGTAGTTGACGCTCAGCGTCAAAACAAGTCAACTCCGTTGGTTGGCGAACGTCCTGAACGTCAACAGGAGCATTAGGAAGCGGCCTAACGTCCAAATGCGGCTGAAAATCAACACGTAACCACATCGAGTGAGGCTCTACATATCGTGACTGACGTGACTTAGCTACGCCAACGTCAACAGGACGCACAAAGGTTCGTTTGGGCGGCTGAAGGCCAGGATCTCGATGAGATAAACGGCTAGGATCAACGTGAACCTTATCGGCAGAATAGTCTTCCATAAGGGAGGCAAGCTTATTATGCATGTCTTGCCGTACAACCCTTTAGGATCAACGGGAATGGTTGCGGTAAGAGACGAGGGTAACGTCTGTGACTGCAAAACCTTGCCTACAAAAAGACTCTCGGAGCCTGTGTTACGCTTTTGTTTAGGCGGCGAGCAGTCTTCCGATGACTGCATAGGGTCAGAGCTGTCCTAATAGTTAAAACCAGGACGCTGGACCTGTCCTGAAAGGACTGACTTTCGCTTAAAGGGCCTCGAAACCTTGTTCCACGGTTTCTTATGCGAAAAGCCTTCGGATGACGAGGAGAAAATCGTCTCTCTCGCCTTATGGTAGGGGTGATCTTGGTGAGATACACCTGATACATAGAGGGAACGTTTGTTCGCTGATCAAGGCCTCTCGAACCCATAAGTCGTACGACATTACTTCTCCCCTGGGCTTGGGAGCTTGCAAGAGGTCCCGGACTAGGCGAACGACAGGCACGAACAGACGAACCCTCGGTCGCAACACTGATAACACTTTGCGCAATATCACTTTATCACTACGATTTTCTGTTTTGCACTTATTTCACTGAAATCGAATTTTTTAACAATTCACATTAGGTATGAATAAAACTGATTTCTACCTGAAGCACGCAATTCTACCCTCATCAAAAGGTTATAATTGCGAAATCAGTCGTATAATGTAAGCACATTAATACAAGCAAAAAACAGTAAACATATTTTAAGATAAAAAGATCAGTGGCTGGGAAAGAGACTAAACACTAGTTCATTCAAAACTACGTTTTCAATCTCTCACCGTACAGTGCCTTGGGACGAGAATAAAAACTAAAAACGTTTTATCCTTTCTCCCCGTACAGAGACTATGGACGAGAGTAACTCGAGAACAACGTTACTCGTATGGGACGAGAATAAAGATCGGAACGTTCTCTCTCCTCTCTCTCTCTCCGTCTCTATCTCTCTCTCTCTCTCTCTCTCTTGATTTCGCACCGAAGAGAAGAGCCCACTTACGTTTCGTCAATAAACAGGTTATTTGACCAAAGGAAAAAAACTGAAAGGTTTTTCAATTAAAAAGTTCCTTTAAAATAGAATTTAAAACATTTAAGCTTTGAAAGAAGAATGAACAAAACGTCAGAATCGATTTACTCTTTCTGCAAAGTGAAACCGTGATACTCTCTATCGTAACGATAGAGCGCAAACTGCGTAGCATAAATAAACTAACGTTAGTTCATCTTTGAAACAGAACAAAGCCTATTCAAAGAAAATCTTTCATAAAATATCTACTAAAAAATATTCATTTAATAAGTTTTAAATCATTAGCTCTGTAAAAGTTATTTACGATTGAAAGGGCTCAACGTTGTTTAACTTCGGTTTCCAAGTTAGGACCGCCTACTCTCAGGAAAGGTCGCATATAAACAAATCATTAAAATTTATCTTGATGTTTATTATAAATGGAAAGCTAATCGAAGAGGCCTAATAAAGGCGGTAGAGATATAAAATATATATAGAGGAAAAATGTTATTTTTATTAGTAAAATAAATTTTTGAATATACTTACCCGATAATCATGTAGCTGTCAACTCCATTGCCCGACAGAATTCTATGGAGGGATACGCCAGCTATCACAATACTAGAAGGGGGTGTACTTACCAGCGCCACCTGTGGCCAGGTACTCAAGTACTTCTTGTTGACACCTCCTCAATTATTCCTCGGTCCACTGGTTCTCTATGGGGAGGAAGGGAGGGTCGATTAAATCATGATTATCGGGTAAGTATATTCAAAAATTTATTTTACTAATAAAAATAACATTTTTCAATATTAAACTTACCCGATAATCATGTAGCTGATTCACACCCAGGGGGGTGGGTGAAAACCAGTGTACAAGATTAAAGGATAGCTAAGTATCCCATATTTCATATAACAGTTATCTCAAATAACAATGAAATAATAAGTACCTGGTAAGGAAGTCGAATTGAACCGTTACTCTGCCTCTTTTTTAAGTTCGTCTTCCTTACTGAGCGCAGCGTTCCTCTTGGAGGCTGAATCAACCCAAAGGTGCCAAAGTATATGGGGTTGCAACCCCTACTAAAGGACCTCTACAAAACCTCTAACCCAGGCGCTTCTCAAGAATGAATAGACCACCCGCCAAATCAAAAGGATGCGGAAGGCTTCTTAGCCTACCGTAACAACCATAAAAACAACAATAAAAGCATTCAAGAGAAAGGTTAAAAAAGGTTATGGGATTAAGGGAATGTAGTGGCTGAGCCCTCACCTACTACTGCACTCGCTGCTACGAATGGTCCCAGGGTGTAGCAGTTCTCGTAAAGAGACTGGACATCTTTAAGATAAAATGATGCAAACACTGACTTGCTCCTCCAATAGGTTGCATCCATTATGCTCTGCAGAGAACGGTTTTTATTAAAGGCCATCGAAGTAGCTACGGCTCTTACTTCGTGGGTCCTTACCTTCAGCAATGCAAGGTCTTCCTCCTTTAAGTGAGAGTGGGCTTCTCTAATCAGAAGCCTTATATAATATGAAACCCCATTCTTGGACATGGGCCTCGAAGGTTTCTTGATGGCACACCATAAGGCTTCTGACTGTCCTCGAAGAGGTTTAGACCTCTTAAGATAAAATTTGAGAGCTCTGACAGGGCAAAGAACTCTCTCTAGTTCGTTACCTACCATGTTGGAGAGGCTAGGTATTTCAAACGATCTAGGCCAAGGACGTGAAGGAAGTTCGTTCTTTGCTAGGAATCCAAGCTGAAAAGAACATGTTGCAGATTCGGTCGTGAAACCAATGTTCTTGCTGAAGGCATGAACCTCACTGACTCTCTTAGCTGTTGCAAGGCAGACGAGAAAAAGAGTCTTGAGGGTAAGGTCCTTGAAGGAAGCTGACTGGAGAGGTTCGAACCTAGGTGACATAAGGAACCTTAAGACCACGTCTAGGTTCCAGCCTGGAGTGGATAGACGACGCTCTTTAGACGTCTCAAAAGACTTAAGAATGTCTTGAAGGTCCTTGTTGGAAGAAAGGTCCAAACCTCTGTGGCGGAGAACTGAAGCCAACATACTCCTATACCCTTTAATCGTAGGGGCTGAAAGGGATCTCTCATTCCTAAGATGTAGAAGGAAGTCAGCTATTTGGGTCACAGAGGTATTGGTAGAGGATATTGAATTGGCTCTACACCAGCTTCGGAAGACCTCCCACTTAGACTGGTAGACTCTACGAGTGGAAACCCTTCTCGCTCTGGCAATCGCACTGGCTGCCTCCTTCGAAAAGCCTCTAGCTCTAGCGAATCTTTCGACAGTCTGAAGGCAGTCAGCCGAAGAGCGTGGAGGTTTGGGTGCAACCTGTCTACGTGAGGTTGACGTAGAAGGTCCACTCTTAGAGGTAGAGTCCTGGGGATGTCGACTAGCCATTGAAGTACCTCTGTGAACCATTCTCTTGCAGGCCAAAGGGGAGCAACCAGCGTCAGCTGTGTCCCTTCGTGCGAGAGGAATTTCTGCAGAACTTTGTTTATTATCTTGAACGGTGGGAATGCGTACAGGTCGAGATGGGACCAGTTCAGTAGAAAAGCATCCACATGAACTGCTGCAGGGTCTGGAACAGGGGAACAGTACAGCGGAAGTCTCTTGGTTATGGAGGTGGCAAACAGATCTATGGTAGGTTGACCCCACAAGGTCCAAAGTCTGTTGCACACACTCTTGTGGAGGGTCCATTCCGTGGGAATGACCTGATTCCTTCTGCTTAGGCGATCTGCTGAGACGTTCATATCGCCCTGAATGAACCTCGTGACCAGAGTGAGGTTTAGACCTCTTGACCAAATGAGGAGGTCCCTTGCGATCTCGTATAGGCTCCTCGAATGGGTCCCTCCTTGCTTGGAGATGTAAGCCAAGGCTGTGGTATTGTCTGAGTTCACCTCCACCACTTTGCCTAGCAGGAGGGACTTGAAGTTCAACAGGGCTAAATGAACTGCTAGAAGCTCCTTGCAGTTGATGTGGAGTAATCCCTGTTCTTCGTTCCACGTTCCCGAGCATTCCCGTCCGTTCAAGGTCGCACCCCAGCCCGAGTCCGATGCATCTGAGAAGAGATGAAGATTGGGGGTCTGAATAGCCAACGATAGACCCTCCCTGAGAAGGAGGTTGTGCTTCCACCACAGGAGAGTGGTCTTCATCTCTTGGGTGATTGGGATAGAGACTGCTTCGAGAGTCGAACCCTTGTCCCAATGAGCTGCAAGATGGAATTGAAGAGGGCGGAGGTGGAGTCTCCCTAGCTCGACGAACAGGGCCAGTGATGAAAGGGTCCCTGTGAGACTCATCCACTGTCTCACCGAGCAACTGCTCCTCTTCAGCATGCTCATGATGCACTCTAGGGCTTGGCTTATCCTGGGGGCCGATGGAAAAGCCCGAAAATCCTGACTCCGAATCTCCATTCCCAGGTACACAATGGATTGGGAGGGAATGAGTTGAGACTTCTCTATGTTGACTAATAGACCCAGTTCTCTGATTAAGTCTAAAGTCCATTTGAGATTCTCCAGACAGCGACGACTCGTGGAGGCTCTCAACAGCCAGTCGTCTAAGTAGAGGGAGGCTCTGATGTCCGATAAGTGTAGGAATTTTGCTATATTCCTCATCAGATGAGTAAAGACCATAGGAGCTGTGCTTAGGCCAAAACACAGGGCTTGGAATTGGTAGACAACCTTTCCGAAAACGAATCTCAGGAAAGGTTGGGAGTCTGGATGAATAGGAACGTGAAAGTAGGCATCTTTCAAGTCCAACGAGACCATCCAGTCCTCCTGCCTGACCGCTGCTAAGACCGACTTCGTCGTCTCCATCGTGAACGTCTGCTTGGTGACATATGCGTTGAGCGCGCTGACGTCCAGCACCGGTCTCCAACCTCCTGTCTTCTTGGCCACAAGAAAGAGACGGTTGTAGAAGCCCGGGGATTGATGGTCCCGGACTATAACCACTGCCTTCTTCTGCACAAGTAGCGACACCTCCTGGTGCAATGCTAGCCTCTTGTCCTCTTCTTTGTAGTTGGGAGAGAGGTTGATGGGCGATGTGGTCAGAGGTGGTTTGAGGCAGAATGGAATCCTGTAACCGTTCCTCAGCCAACTGACAGACTGGGCGTCTGCACCTCTCTTCTCCCAGGCTCGCCAGAAGATCTTGAGTCTGGCTCCTACTGCTGTCTGGAGATGCGGAGAGTCAGTTTTTACCTTTAGATGTCCTGGAGCCTTTCCTGGACTTGCTCCTGTAAGAGTCTGGACGGGAGCTTCCTCGGCTGGGGGCTCTACCACGAAAGGGCGGTATGAACCTCGTAGCAGGGGTATCAGCCACTGGTGAGCGATAAGTCTTGGGGACTGAGGTAGTAACCTTAGACTTACGGGCCGATGAGGCTACAAGATCGTGTGTGTCCTTTTGTATCAGGGCAGCAGACAAGTCCTTAACCAGCTCTTCAGGGAAGAGGAACTTCGAGAGCGGAGCAAAAAGGAGTTGTGACCTTTGGCAAGGTGTAATGCTGGAGGAAAGGAAGGTACACAGCTGTTCCCTTTTCTTCAAAACCCCTGATACAAACATCGACGCAAGCTCACCAGATCCATCCCTAATGGCCTTATCCATGCAGGACATTAATAGCATGGCAGAATCCTTGTCCGCAGGAGAGGTCTTCTTGCTGAGGGCCCCCAGGCACCAGTCAAGAAAGTTGAACATCTCAAATGCTCTAAACAGTCCTTTCAGTAAGTGATCAAGGTCTGAGAAGGTCCAGCAAACCTTAGAGCGCCTCATAGCAGTTCTCCGAGGCGAGTCCACCAGACTTGAGAAGTCAGCCTGGGCAGAGGCAGGTACTCCCAAGCCTGGTGCTTCTCCTGTGGCATACCAAACGCTCGCTTTCGAAGTGAGCTTAGTCGGCGGGAACATGAAAGAAGTTTTGCCAAGGTGTTGCTTAGACTGCAGCCACTCCCCTAAGATCCTTAATGCTCTCTTAGAGGACCTTGCTAGGACTAGCTTAGTATAGGAGGACTTAGCTTGTTGTATGCCCAGCGAAAACTCAGATGGCGGAGAGCGGGGAATAGCAGAGACAAAGTGGTCTGGGTAAACCTCCCTAAGCAGAACCAAGACCTTACGAAAGTCAATAGACTGTGGAGAAGGCTTGGATTCATCCACGTCTGACGAGGGATCCAGGTGTGCCTCCTCATCATCAGACGCCTCATCACCAGAGTGTAGCGAAGATATCGGACCAGAATGCTGAACAGCAGAGTCAGAACGAGTAGGAACAATAGTAGTGGTTTCCTCTTCAAGTAACTGTTGAGGGAGAACCTGAGGCTCAGACTGCAAAGGCTGAATAACAGACGAAGCAGAAGGAAGGCGCATGGGTGGAGGAGGCTGACTCCTAGCATGAGTGGTTGAACCCAAGGGTTGCGCTTGCTGAGCGGTTGGTGGAAGCGGAGTAGCAAGTTCCTGTTCCTGTGGTGTGAGCGGAGCGTGATGAGGTTGAGGCTGCGCAGAACAAGGTAAATGTCTCGCAAGCTGAGGCTCCTGAGGCGCAAGGCCAAGGTGTAGTGGAGCTTGCCTTGTGGATGGTTGAGCTCGCTGCAGCGAGAGCTGAGGAGACTGACTCATGGACGGGAGAGGTTGTTGTACCTCAGCCAAGAGTTGCACCACTGGTGGAGCAGCAAAGGGAGGCGGAGGAAGAGAGGTATAATCCTCCTGATCCCATAGCAAAGGTTGCCTTAAAGAAGGCGGAGGCTGAACACCACTGGGAACAGCAAACTCAGACCGTGGCTCAACATCGTACGCCTGGCAGGTGGTACTGCGATCAGGCGGAGCAAGCGCAGGCGGAGCGAGCGCAGGCGGAGCGAGCGCAGGCGGAGGGAGTGTAGGCGGAGGAGGAGGTGCAACACTCTCAGCCCGACACTCACGCATCAAGTCCGAAAGCTGTGCTTGCATGGACTGTAGTAGAGTCCACTTAGGGTCGGCAGAAACTACAGTAGGCTGAGGTAAAGCCTTAACAGTCGAGCTCTGTTGTGGCAGAACCTTACTCCTCTTGGGCGGAGTGCAGTCGACAGATGACTGCGGCGAGTCAGAGCTGAGCCAATGACTGCAACCTGGCTGAGCACTCGCGGACTGGACTCTGCGTTTAAGTGGTCTCGAGACCTGAGACCAACGTTTCTTCCCTGACAGATGATCAGCGGACGAGAAAAAGACGGGCTCAATTGTCTGCGGGTGGGAGTGACGGTCTTTGGAAGACACGCCCGCAACCACCGAGGATACTTCTGTGCGCCTAACAAGGCCTGCCGAACCCTTATGCCCTTCGACATTGCTTCTCCCCTGGGCTTGGGAGCTTGCAAGAGGTCCCGGACTGGGAGGACGACTGGCTCGCACAGAAATATCCTCACGCACCACACTGGCACTGACACTAGCACTTGGCACTGCACTGACACTAGCACTCGTCACAGCACTGGCACTAACTCCACCCACTGCACTCTTGACCTTAAGTTCCTTAACTTCGGCCATCAGAGACTTATGGTCACTTACCACTGACTCTACTTTATCGCCTAAGGCCTGAATAGCACGCAAAACAACAGACATATCAGGCGGAGGGCAAACAGTAGGTTCGGGGGTAGCCACTACAGGGGTAGGAAAAGGTAGGGGATCATGAGGTGAGGAAAACAGTGAAGAGTGAGAAGAACTCCTCCTAACTCTACCTCTCTCTAACTTAGATGAATATTTTAAAAGACGGACAAATTCCAGTTCCGAAAGTCCGGCGCATTCCTCACATCGATTTTCTAACTGACAGGGCCTGTCCCTACAGTCAGAACAAGCGGTGTGAGGATCTACCGAGGCCTTCGGAATACGCCTATTGCAAGACCTACATCGTCTATGGGAGGGGGCTTGCGAAATGTCAGACATCTTGAATCCAAAGAGTTAGCCAAAGGGGTTTCCAAAATCAAGCAAAAGATCGTTAACCGTTAATCAGGACTATATAAAAGCTATCTAGCTAATATAAGAAGGTTTCCAGTAATGCGACAGCCGAAATCTGAGAGAATACTTCACCAATTAGCCGTGAACAAACTCGAAGATCATAAGCGTATCCCAGAACGTCTTGCCGGAAGCACGACAGAGGAATAATTGAGGAGGTGTCAACAAGAAGTACTTGAGTACCTGGCCACAGGTGGCGCTGGTAAGTACACCCCCTTCTAGTATTGTGATAGCTGGCGTATCCCTCCATAGAATTCTGTCGGGCAACGGAGTTGACAGCTACATGATTATCGGGTAAGTTTAATATTGAAAAATCTATAATTAATTTATAACGTGATAAGATAATTGCTAAAAGCCTAAAACACACTTCCGTACTAAGGGAAGGGTCGGCCATTTAAAAGTCAAAGAAAGTCCAAAATACAATCCAAAGTCATCAAAAATTAAATCTATCCAAAAACGAGTTCAAGATTTAAGTTGAAGATAAAACACCTGCACTGCGAAAGCTCAAACCAAAATGAAGTACTTCACCAAATATGTTGAGAAAACTCCAGGTTCTACAGCGAGTAATGATACGTCTTGTCGTCAAGGTCGACAGAGAAGAATTGAAGGGTTTGTTTACATGCAAGAGTGGTATCTGGCCGATAGTTGGCGCTGGTGGGCACACCCGCAACCTTCATAGCGATCGCTCGCGAGTTTTTTGAGTGTGTTTTCTGTCGAGCCGCTGAGTAGCAGCTATTATATATTCACCGGCTAAGTTAAATATTTAAAAAAAGGTTTCTCAAATTCAAAAGCCTATACTGCACCACTTATTCCTATTTAGCATATTCTAAATATCAAGACCATTTTCTCTAATACTAGTAATGTACCTTTAATGCCTTATCTAGTCAGCACTTCCTTGATCATCCTTATAAAATTTATCCCAAATTTCCCATTATTTTCTCCCCTCTCTTCATGTGAGATGACCACCTCTATCATACAGCATGTTTGCAAATCTTGAGAAGGTATTTGTCAGAGTACCATAACAAACGATTAAGTTGGCTTTATGAAGGCATCGAGTACCAAAAAGACTTATTAAGCTAGATAGAAGACAGTGACTTGTGCTTCTGAAGAATTTGAGATAATTTATACTTTGGTGTCTAATAAGGAGAATTTGTGAACCCTTTACTATTCATTATACTGAGGAGAGAAGTTGCAGAGTACAGAAAAGGAGGCCCTTGGGTGCTACCCTTTCAATTGACCTTGTGTTAGGAGCAAAACTAGAAGAGGAAGTGGATATGTTATAAGGTTGAAAGAGTGGAAAAAGGAGATGAAATATCAACACCAGCAAAGAAAAACTTTTGGCAACTTCAAAGGTAGCATAAAAAAAAAAAAAATAGTCAAGAAAGTGACCAATCAGTTTATCTGTGACAGATGTGGGGATGAATGGAGTACTGTGCATTAAATTTAACAGATGGTGTAAACAGATACTCATAACTGAAATGTATTAGGTAAAGACATTTTTTCAAGTAAAAATGTTTAGGAAGAACAAATGGAAAAGAAAATTATATAGGAAACCATATTGTGGTAAAAGGGCAGAGCTTAAAAGGAGGTAGATAATTGGTTACCTAGACACAATCAACTGTAAAGAAGGGATTGAGAGAACAATAAGAAAATTTGTAGCTGCAGTCTAAGTGGAAAGGAAAAAGATAGAGAGACAACTAGGTAACTAAAAGCATCCCATTAATAGAGCAAGCAAGGGCTTACAATGAGTACCAACACTGCCCTATACAGTACTATTACTACTCTGTGCAGTAGAAACTTGGGAACTGACGAAGATTCATGGCCCAAGTGCAAGTGATCGAAGGATGGGGCAAAGTAGACTGACATCTCAATGATTGGAATAATTTGGAAGACCAGTAGAAAGGTTCAGGATATCTAATGGAGGTTCATTCAGGAAGTGAACAGGTCAAGGTGCGCAAAGAGCTAACGTAAAGTTTGACACCATGAAGGTAAAATCGGACGTAAATTAGATGATGATGATAAAGATGATGACTTAATAAATCAGAGAATAACTCTACCAGGATATACTGAGCATCACGTTTTCCTGTGATTTTTACGCATACTGTAATATGCTGTACTTTACTGTAAGTAAATGATACTAGTATACAGCAATGTGATGAATTCTTCCAGAATCAGATACAAATGAAAATCATTCTACCCTGAATTGAATGAAAATGAAAATTACTTTTCTCATGACTTTCATGAACAGCATACATTATAGGTGTTTGCTTTCGGATGGAATCCTTGGTTAATGTTTATCATATTGCACTTTTACATAAATTCTAAAGACATGTACTCTTATGGTTACTCAATGTAAATGATTGCATCAACCTTTGATAATACTGTATACATGATTACAAAGCTTTCTAACCATAATCTCATCTTCATAAACGAATTTCTTAACTTTGTATGTCCCAAATATGATCTAAATTAAATGCAATGTAAAGTATACTTATAACATATTAATTCAAAATAAAAAAGTATGAAAGTTTGATTGAAGATAATGGCTGCTTCAATGGCATTAATTCTATAAGACACCTTTTCTATAGATCTAATCTTCTTCTCAACAGGACTGAAATTTGCCAGTAACTGTGCCCCGTACATGTAGCCAAGACTGTAATCACCCAGTAAAAAGCGGCAAATGGGTACCGTTTGCAGCTGCATTGACAGCTTCAATCGTCTTGTTGATCTCTCTTTTGATGTCTTCAGTAGGAATATGGGTGAGAAGTTTGAATTTCGTTGCATCCGCGAGAATACCATCTAGTTTCTTGTGGTCTTGTTTGGTGTTGATGAGCACAAAGGTGGCGGTCTTATCAGCTCGCCAGACAGTGATGTTCTCGTTCGCCCTTAACTCCTTAGCAGCATTTCTCAGTATTGTCGCTCATCAGCACTACAGAGTGCCCTAATAGGAGCTGATGGAATTGCTTGAGAGTGAGAATGGGTGCCCTCATTTCCAAGAGGTTTATGTTGCACTGTTGCTCGGATTTGGACCAAAGCCCGAATGCCATGAGGTGTAACGGATGAGCCCCTCTTCCCCCCACCCTTCTTTTGATATGTCTGTAAGAGCAACCAATCCAGGTAAGGAAAGAGGTCTACTTCCCTGAGCAGGTTGGTGTCTGACACCCAACAACTCAGGTCTCTCTTCTGCGCAAGACCTACTGGCACCCAGGAGTTTAGTGGGTTAAGGTGCTGAGACCAAAAGGTATTCAGCTGCCACTGTAGAGAATGAATGCATAGATGGCTGTTGGGAACCAACATATTTAAAGAAGTTAGGTGTCCCAGTAGTCTTTGCCCAGGTCTGCTGGCAACTTGTTCCACAAAAGAAAAGGTTGAGCTGCCTCTCTCACTCTCTCTATACGTTCCCTGGACCGGAAAATTTTGCCAAGTTTGGTCATGATTTTTATCCCTAGGGATATTATCTCTTGAGAAGGCTGCATGTGGGTCTTCTCATAATTTACTAAAATCCCCAGATCCAGGCAAAAGGCAAGAATCCTGTCTCGCTGCCTACTGTGAATCTCAGATACTTCCTTGAGGATAGATGAACAGGGATCTAAAAGTACACATCCTTGAGGTTTAAGGATATCATGAAGTCCTGCGGTCTGATGGCCTGTCTGACCGCTTGAGCTGTCTCCATCTTGAACAGGATTGGTTGGGCAAACTCGTTCAAGCCTGAAAGATCAATTACTGGTCTTCAGCATCCAGATGCCTTTAAAACAAGAAATAACAGACTGTAAAAGCTTTGAGACTCTTCTGCGACCTCTTGGAGAGTGTTATTCTCTAGCATGGTCTGGACTTCGGCTCAAAGGGCCTGTTCCTTTGCAGATCCCTTTGTGTATGAATCTGATATCGTTGGATGGAGGGTCAGAGGAGGGCGAGAGTGTCTTAACGGGACAATGTACCCCTCTCTGAGTAGGGAGACTGACCAATGTTCAGCACCGTGGAGCATCCATCTTTGCCATCTACTCTTCAGGCATCCCCCTAACGGTGAACTTGTCGAGGGAATGCCCTCCCTACTGGAATCGTCCTCGTTTGCCTCTGTCACCTGCCCTTAACCCTATTCAAGCCCTTAGATTGAAAGGGCTGTTTGAGACTTTGAGGTTGTGCTGCCTGTTTGTTCTGCTACAAACTCTTCTTTGATCCCGGGCTCTTCGCCCGAGAAGATCCCTGTGGTGGCGGAACCGCAGAGTAAAAGGGTGAGGTCATAGTACTATCGAGGAGGGAGTCCTTGCTCGCCTTCCTCCATCTGTCTGCCACTGCCTCAGTGTCCTCCACATTGAAGAGAGAAGGACCGTCCATTGAGGAGTTCCGTAATGTTGTCCCCTCTCTCTTTGGTACCTGCCGCTGGAATTTTGAGACCACCGCGTTGCGTCGCCTCAAAACTCAGTTGACCAACTGGTTCACGATGTTCTGTATTAGGAACTCCAGAGTTCTAGCTCCTGAAAGGAGGAAAGCTGACAAAGCTTCCCTCTTAAGAAGAGCAGAGAGGTCATCTTCTTAACGAGGTATCCTACTGTCCAAAAGTGAAGCCATGAAACGGATTGCAGAGAGCACTTTGCCACCCATTCCATATTGGCAGCATCAGCTGCAGAGAAGTGCACAGGCAAGGATGCCAGTTTGGCCAGAGAAGAGTTTGGCGTGAGAGCTAGAATCGCCAGACCCAACAGTAGAGGAGGGGGAGTTAACTGAGAGGAGTTAACCGACCGGAGGGAGAGGGACTGTGATGCTCCCGCCACCTGGACGTAAGCCCTCTTCTTCGCCGCCTTAACCTACTTTGACTAGGGTAAGGCTACCTAGTCTTGGTAGGTCTTGGCGTGTCCTGGAAGAGGCCCAGGACCGTGTCCTTGACCTCTGGTGGACCTTGATCCGGTTCCCCTAGAGAATTGAACTTCCTTATGCAAGAGAGAACTTGCAGAAAGAGATGGTCTGCGGTTTTCTGTTCTAGAGGAGGGATCTTGGGGCTGGCAAATGACAGCAGTGCCCTGTCAGTGTGTGCTGAACCATCAAATAGTTCATCCTCCTCCTCCAAGCTAGTACCCATAGCAGCCAGGGGAGGGTCAAAGTCATCACCAGAGTTCCTTCTTGTAAAGGAATCAGCTCTCATAGGCAGTCTGCTGTTCCAGTCATACGGAAACAGACACTGGGGCCGACTGAAGTTGACGCTCTCTCATAGAGTGCCAATTCTTGGGGATGGTCTTTGTCCTTCTTTCTCTTGGACGGGTATTAAAATCTGCAAGAAAGGAAGAACTCTCCTTCCTCAAAGTCTCTTTAGGCCCTGCACCTTCAGAGGGAGAAGGATAGGGAGGAGGAGCCCCTGCCACTACAGCAGGAGGCTCTGGCTGGTTCAGATCTTGCAGCGACAGCCTGTAGTTGTCTACAAAAGAAATCTCCCTGGAAGATCTCGATCCTCTGCTCGTTCGTGGAAGAACTGTGTCCGCCGACAGGGGAGTGTTTGCCCTCTGATTCTGCTTCATCCTCGGCAGGATGATGGGAATCGCCCCAGCTCTCCCAGATAGGGTCCTGGTCAATGGATGCCTCTGTATTCAGATACCTCTGATACCTTGTGGACACCTAGGACTGGGGGTGGCACAAGGAGGAACCTGCCTAGCAGAGCTACTATGTCTAGGATCAGTAGGATCTTAACTCCCCTTAGAGGAAGTTGAAGCCTCTAAAGGAATGGTCGGAATGTCCGGAGTGGAAAGGTCAGAGGAAGATTGGTCGATTCGGATACCGCTTGCTTCACTACTTAGACAAGGTTGACGAACGAGGCAACATCTTTTGAGAATGGAACTGTTCCCGGTTGAGCCAACGAACCTGTTTCCTTGGCTAGGTGTAGTGCCAAGGAATGGAAGGGCACAAGAGGATGTTAACTTGTGCCCTTCCCTAGGTAAGTGGGCGCTGTCCGCATGCCTAAATGAACAATTGGTCTCCACAGGTAAAGCTCCTTATCATGCAAGGGAACAGGTTGTTCCTCTCAGAAGGTAGACCGAAGACAAGGTCAGTGCTGGGGAGGCGAGAGCTGATAAGGTGCCCTTGTGCACACACTCCTCTCAGCATACACAAGTAAAGTGTAGTCTACCTGTATTTACTTGTCTACTTGCGCGTAGGGTACAGAGCGCACTAGCGAGGTAGAACTTGCCTGAGCTCTAAACATTGCTTCTTGCGCTTGCAAGTCCTGATGGAAAGACTCGCCTAAGAGAGCAATACGCATAGCAGAGGTAGAGCACACGCACCTCCGTCAAGCAAATAAGCTCTCAGGCAAACAAGCTTCCCCGCCCACCTCGCTAGGTGGTAGGGTGCGCAATGCTGTGCAAGATTTGTCCACAATATCACAAATTTTAAGTAATTTGTATTTTTCCTAACATACTTACCGAGAACTACTTTCTTAGGAGGTACTGTACCTGGAATCTCCTCTCAACCGACCAGAGTTTTGTGTAGTCTACCCTACTTCCATTTTTTGTGGGGACTAACTCAGGCGTAAAGAGAACGTGCCCTGAGGGTAGTCCTGAGCTAGGTCGGCGTTAGCTTGGGTCTCGCTCGTCAGTAAGTTCCTGGATGGTACAAAAGGTCTTCAAGGGCAGTAAGGCACTCGGGGAAGGTAGGGAGGGCCATTACCCGAAAGTAGTTCTCGGTAAGTATGTTAGGAAAAATACAAATTACTTAAAATTTGTGATTTGTTCCAACACAGAGACTCACCTCGAACTACTTTCTTAGGAGACTTACACTTTAGGAGGTGGGAGTGTCTTCCTGAACTTCAGACCAAGCTAACCAGACGTCCAGGAACCTAGATGTGAACTAGGTTGCAAAATATATACGGAAAACAAAACGTAGGGAAAACTACACAAAGAGCTCATGTTAGTGTCTAAGTACTTACCCTTTAAAAAATTCCATGATGCTGAGTCCTGTGGCGAAGTTGTAGAGACGTGTCTTCTTCGGGTTGTATGTGGGGTTATCTCCGAGTAGGGAAAGGAAAAAAGGGACAAGGGTGAAAGGGAACGAACCTGTGCCTCTTGGTTTTGCTATCCACGATTGTACCTGGGGCTTCACCGTTAAATCGCTTGGAGCGCGGAGATGACTGTCCCAATAGAGAAACCGTCTAAAGACCTCCTCGACCAATCCTTGAGGTAATGCGTTGTGAAGGTCGACTGGTTCGACCAGGTGCCTGCTCTAAGGATCTGGCCCACTGCCATGTTCCTCTCAAAAGCCAGAAAAGTACTTAGACCCCTAATGTCATGGGGCCTGGGATTACTTAGCAGGGGCAGTCCCTCATCATTATAGGCCCTGACAATAACCCGTCTCAGCCAAAAGGAGATGGTATTCTTAGATACCTGCTTTTTCTTTACACCCGTAGAGACAAAAAGATTTTTGATACCAGGGCGGAGATGGGCAGTCCTCTCAAGGTATTTTTTCACGGCACGGACAGGGCACAACTTCAAATCTTCTGGATTCCCTGTCCTAGGAATAGCCGGCATTGAAAAGCCCTCGAACTTAGGGTCCCAGACCGCTGGATTCTGTGTCTTTGCTACGAAAGAAGGGACGAACTTGAGGGAGATCTCCCTCTACCCCTTCGAATGAGAGATGTCGTAAGACAACCCATGGATCTCTCCTACTCTCTTAGCAGAGGCCAAGGCCAACAAGAACACCGTCTTGAGAGTGAGATCCCTGTCCACTATGTCCTTCAGGGGTTCGAACGGTTGACCACTTAACATTTTCAATACCCTTGCCACGTCCCACTGCGGCACCCTGGAGGCCTGCGGAGGGCAAGCTTGTTCGAAGCTCCTGATGAGCATAGATATGTGCCTAGAGGCGCCCAGATCAATGCCCTTCAGAAGGAAGACTTGGCCCAAGGCTGCACGGACTCCTTTGATGGCCGGAATTGACATGCCCACTTCGTCTCTGAGATGCACTAGAAAATCCACAATATCTGGGACCGAGGCTTTGAGAGGCTTGATGTTCTTTGAGGCACACCATTTCATAAAAGTAGCCCATTTTGCTTGGTAGACCGCTGCTGAAGACCGTCTCAGATAACGTGACATCTCTGCAGTACCTGTTGAATACCCTTCCTTCCTCAGGAGCCGCTCGATAGTCTCCAGGCGTGAAGGCGAAGAGACTGAGGATTGTCGTGGAACCTTTGAAAGTGTGGCTGCCGTAGAAGATCTGGCCTGTCGGGCAGAGGCCACGGGGGGAGACATGCCAGGTCCCTTAGATCCGCGAACCACTCCCTCTCCAGCCACCAGGGCGCTACCAAAGTCATCTTTAAGTTTCGAGCCGTCCGTACTCTGTTGAGCACTTGCCTGATCAATGCGAAGGGGGGAAAAGCGTACATGTCGAGGTTGTCCCATTTGTGTTGAAAAGCATCTTCCAACGCCGCCTTTGGGTCTGGGACAGGAGAACAAAATACGGGGAGTTGTGCGTTCAGTCTGGTTGCAAAGAGATCCATCACCTGCGAGCCCCATTTTTGAATGATGAGTCTGGCTACTTCTGGGAGGAGGGACCACTCTGTTCCCACTACTTGTCCCATCCTGCTGAACCCGTCGGCTAGGACGTTCTTTTTGCCTGGAATGAACCTTGCTGAAATCACGATCTGTTCCGACTCGGCCCAATCCAGGATCTCCAAAGCGAGATCGCACAACTCCTTCGATTTTAGACCTCCGTGTTTCTTTATGTACGCTACTACAGTGGCGTTGTCGCACATCAACGCCACTGTGTTTCACCTCAGAAGATCTACGAACTGTAGGCAAGCTTCTCGGACTGCCTTCATCTCTAGGACGTTGATGTGCTGACCTTTCTCCTCGTCCGTCCAAGCTCCTCTCGTTGTCTCGTTGAGATGTGCCCCCCATCCCTCTTTGGAGGCTTCTGTGAACAGAAGCATCGGTTGCGAAGGGCATCCCCTTGAGGGTATTCGACCGACACAGCCACCACTCCAGGGAGTGTATTGTCTCCGGCAGGACGGGAATTAATTTGTAGGGCGAGTCCACTTGGTTCCAGAGCCCCTTCAGGTTCCATTGGACGCTCCTGAGTCTGAGCCTCCCTTGGGGAACAAGTTTCTCCAATGACACTAGGTGCCCTATCAACCTTTGCCAGTATTTGGCTCTCCTGGGTTGCCTCGAAAGGAAAGGCAGGAGGATCCGTTCCAGGTTGTTCAACCGTTCCTCCGACGGAAAGGCCCTCACTAGACGGGAGTCCAGCATCATCCCCAAGTAGGTCATCCTGGTGGAGGGAGACAGATTCGATTTCTCCAGGTCGATCGTGATACCCAGATCCTTGCAGAATTGAATTAGTTTTACTCCTTGCTCCTTCAAAACTTCCTCTGAGGAGGAAAGGAGTAACCAGTCGTCCAGATATCGAATGAGGCGAATACCCCACTCGTGAGCCCACACAGAAACTGTCGTGAAGACTCTCGAGAATACCTGGGGAGCTGTCGACAAACCGAAGCAGAGGGTCTTGAACTGCAGGATCTGGGAACCCCACTTCACCCGTAGAAACTTTCTGCTTGAGGGGTGGATCGGGATTTGAAAGTATGCGTCTTCGAGGTCTATGGACATCATGTAGTCCCCTTCCCTCAAGGACTGCAAGACCGACTTCGGGGTGTCCATTTTGAAGTCCGTCTTGCAAACAAACTTGTTGAGGGCTGACAGGTCTATCACCGGTCTCCAACCCCCTGTCGCTTTCTCCACCAGAAAAAGACGACTGTAGAAGCCTGGGCCCGGATGTAGGACCACTTCCACCGCACCTTTCTCCATCATAGTGGAAACTTCCTCCTGAAGGGCCGCCCTCTTCAAGGGGTCCTTGGGTGCTAGCCACTCCGCCAGACTGGCTGGGATCAAAGGTGGAGGTTCTGTTAGGAACGGGAGTCTGTACCCTTCCTTCAGTACGGATACTGTCCAGGGCTCCGCACCGTGGGCCCTCCATGCTTGCCAAAAATGTCTGAGGCATCCCCCAACCTGAGGCTTAGGCAGGAGTGGGGGGCCTTCCACTCTATCTCCTTCTGGAGGAGCGGCCTGAACGCCCTCTCCTGGACGCTGAGTAGGCCATCCTAAAAGAGGCAGACGCTGCTGGGGCTCCTCTACGGGGGGGCTGCGGTGGTTGAGCCCAAGAGGTAGATGGAGCATCTCTCCTCGTCTGGCTAGGAGAGGCATGAGAAGTAGAGGGGCCATCCGATGTCGTCCTCCTGTAAGTGGGCCTCCTCACGGAGTGGGGTCTGGGTGCACCCACTTCCTTCCTTTTCAAGACCTTTGCCATGACCTCCTCCAGCTGTTTCAATGGAAACAGGGAGTCACCCCACACAGGCAGGCTCCTCAAAGCCCTTGCCTCTCTGTCAGGGATTTTCCAAGAAAGCTTGGCTAAGACTGTATCCCTTTTCCTAAGCACCCAGTTGGCTGACAGGGCAAGAGACTGGAAAGTCAGGAACTTTAAGGTCTTTCCCCCGGAGATGATGAGTTCCTTCAGGAGGTCTTGGTTCGTAGGGTCTGTCAAGTCGTAGGTGGCTTGAACACCTACCAGAGTGGAGGCCCACCAGTCCAACCAGGAGCCGACGTGGACTAAGTACTTGGACATCTCCTCCATCATCGAAGCCTCCGACTGTGAAAAACAAATCGGGGCTGATGCGGCTCTGTCCTCCGGGGCACCCTGACTCAACACTTCAAGGGAAGACTCCATTTTGCAGGCTCCCGGTCACTGCCCCTCTGGTACATAAAACCTACTCTGGGACCTGAGTCCCTGGAGTAACTTTGAGGAACTCTGGGACTTGGGGGCTTCGGCATTGCCCGCCACAACCTTGTCCACGTGGGCGCGGCCCAGGACCAAATCCCTGGCCACAGGCAGCGCCAGGGAGGGTTTCTGCTGCACGGGGGCCTCCATCAGTCGATTAAGGCTGGAACGCCAGGCATCCTCGTCGGCGGGAACAGGTTCCTCGATCCGGTGATGCCTCCGTATAAGACCTATCACCCTCCGATATGCCGAGTCCTCGGTTGGGGAACCTTCACTGTCGCCAGCAACACCCTCCATCTGAGGCCGAGGTGACGGTCCGACGGGCACCCCCACCTGTCGCTGTGGCTCGGACTCGACGAGCACCTCCCCGTGGTGGTAACAGTCTGTGCCGACGGGAACCTCTGCACTAGACCTGGGTGTCGGGACGGGAATCGCCGTATCGGCGAGGACTACCATCCGTAATACGTCTTTGGGCAAAGAGGGCGAGACTTCCGTGGGCTGGCCCGACGGAGGAAGCCGTCCCTGCGAGTCCAAGGGCTGAGTCAACTGTGCTGACCCGACTAGGCTGCCCGTCCGAAAACGCGACTCCCCCCGCTGGGCGGGTTGAGCCAGAAGCTCCGCGGCCTTACGCCTACCTGAAGAGGCCTTCTCGCTCTGTTCCTTGCGAGGGTCATACTTATGCCTGGCAGAGGGCCTCCGTGGAGAACCGTCTCTGGGCCGGCGACTCGGAGAACGTGGAAACTCGTCGAAGTCCTCGACCCTCCTGCGGGGAACGAAGACCCATTCACCTTTGGGGGACCTACTCCTCCTGTACTTCCTCCTCGGGGACCTGGAACGTCTTCTGCTATACCTTGAACGTGACCTCGAACGGGAGCGCCTGCTCCTGGATCTCTCCCTCCTCCGACGGCGCCTCCTCCTCGCTTCACCCTCCGAAGAGACCGATGAGCCGGCCTCCGAAGACCCCGACGATACTACGTAACCCGACCGACGGGCGGGCTCGGGGGCAACGGAGGTCTTCGCGAACTGTTGAGTTCCGGAGGTCAAAGGTTGCAAAAATGAGTCAGGAACCGCCGACAGAGGGGCTGGAAGGGAGGTCGTCCGCACCACGCTGGGGAACCAGGAATCTAGGCCATCCTCCATCCTCAACGGGGACCTACCTGGGGTTTTCGGGAGCTTCCACCCAAAGGGCTCCCCTACCGTCGAGTCCAACCTATCCTGGACGCCATCAGCTACTGAGGTACCTGAAATGTGGGCCCAAGACGCGGGCGAAGAGACAGGAACAGTATTACTCCACATGGGGTCATCGGAGGAGACGTGCCCCCCAATCACAAGGGCAGAGTCTCCAAGACCCCCAGATAAAGCACTTTCAGGCCCCCCCACTAGCCTGTAAAGATTCAGCAACCCCTACATCATGAATATTAGACTCTTGGGGAAGAGCCATAGGCACCTTCCCCGCAATGGACTTACCTCGTCCCCTACCCTGGGTAGGGGAAGAAGGAACAGAAACCTCGTCAGACCTCCCACCTGGCGACGGCTATGGCGAAGAGATGCTCGCCTTCCTGGGGGACCGTTTAGAGGACTTCTTTTTCTTCGTGCTAAAACGAACCCACTGGATCTCACTCCAACTAACACACTCCGGGCACGTATCTGTCGGCGAGCACACTCTACCCCTACAGGAAGAGCAAAGGGAATGCGGGTCAACCTCCGGCTTGGATAGGAACGCTCCACACGACTTCCTGGCTCTAGGCCCAGGACAACGGCGGGTTTGCTCCATCACAACACAAAACCACAAGACACAGGAACGCAGGGAAAGGATAAGGAATACACTTGGGGAAGCACAAGGGAATCACGCGAACACGCGAGAACACAAGGGAAAGCACAGAGATACCACGCGGGAACCACGTGGGACACACGAGTCGGGGACACAAAGGATCGCAAGAGAATGGAGAGCGACGGGATGGTATCACGACGCGACCAGAGAACTTACTGACGAGCGAGACCCAAGCTAACGCCGACCTAGCTCAGGACTACCCTCAGGGCACGTTCTCCTTACGCCTGAGTTAGTCCCCACAGAAAACAGAAGTAGGGTAGACTACACAAAACTCTGGTCGGTTGAGAGGAGATTCCAGGTACCTCCTAAGAAAGTAGTTCGAGGTAAGTCTCTGTGTTGGAACAAACTTAGGTTAGCCCGATCCTCTGCTAACACATCATTGAGAAAAACTTTCCTGCTTGCCTTATCCTCTGAAGGGGGAAAGACGAGCTGCCTTAGTTTCCCGTAAAGCTGAGGAGGGAAAGGCAACTGCCGAGATCTTGCACACGGGCGGTGAAGCAGATTCTACCTCACGATAGGTAAAAACCAAGGCACAAGCTCCAGAGAGTTTGGCCTTACACAGCAATGAACGCTACGTTGTGTCCTACAGGCATGACGGCAAGGAGGAGGGATCGTCGCAAATAACCGCTTTACCCCATTGTCATCCACTTTTGAAAAGCTGTGCTGCGATGAACTGGAGCGGGGTATGGAAGGATCCAATGCCCTTCAGTGGAACCCCCGGGGGGAAACAACTCAGAAGAAGGCCGTCTTTCTAGCGGACAGGAAGGGCGATTAACCCCTTTTGCCCCTGTCGGCAAATCTCCGTAGAGACGAGAAGACTGCATAACAGAGGCTGATGAAAGAAAGCTCTCCCTCGGAAGGAAAGGCTGCCCAACACCTGGAGATGGACCTTCGGGTAGCCCACTCTGCTTCCCCATCCCGGTGGAGCAAACCCAGACAGATGATCTACATCACGAACTGCCCCCAGAATGTAGGCAAAGATAGTCCCAGGGTTCACCTCGGAGGGATCCTCCGACAAGTCACTTCGAGGAGTACTTGTCAGCAACTGCTCATACCCACCCATCGAAGAAGAGCAAACGTTTGGGCGAGTAGGTGCCAAGGACAAGATGGTCATATGTGCAAGAGACTCTTTCAGTCCTTGACCAACGGAATCTCGAGGGGGAAGATGGGAATGAACCCCTGTGGAGGATGAGTGCTCCAGTTGCGCACCCAATCGCAAGACCTCCTTTAACCTTTCCTTGTACGTTGAATCCGTGAGCCCCAAGGAAAGCCACAGCAAACGCACAGCATCGTCAAAAAGCAACTTCCCTACGGCGGCAGTCAGCGTTACTTCCCTAGGGGAAGCAACGGAGGTGCCCGGAATGTAGGGTTGTCCCGGAGTCACAAGGGCGCCACTCGTGCTTGACCAACCCCCAGGGGAAGCCGATTGAGCAGAGTCAAGATAGGCAGAGCCGACGGAGTTCGATGACGAGTTTTTTTCTCTTTTAAGGATGACCCCGAAAAAAAAGAATCCTTCTTAGCCTTCTTCTTCGGTCACATGCTAAATCTTGTACACTGGGAGGGCGACCACTCCCGACAAACCTAGCATGGAGACTCCTGCACGTAGGAGTCACCTACACGCAGGGTAGAGGCAGTGAGGATCAGTCTCCTCCGCCAACATGAAAGTGCAGCAATGGCACCCTTCATTGCCAGGATCAACCAGCATGGTTATGATCCTCATGGACAGACACACCTGTTAAAGAAAACGTTTAGAAGGAAATTATTAGCTTTTTAGGACAGTTATTGGGAAATTTTTATTTGGTTTTAATGGGAGAGCAAGACGTCTGTATTCTACCGAGCAGAAATAAAAAGTGACAGTTGTTTACTAGTGCTGGTGTGAGCTGGGTGGCTGGTCTACCCCCGTTTTCCCCTTCCTGCTAACTAGCAGAGGGTAGATACATCTGGTTTCAGCTATCGCCGAAATAATACTATAGCACACAGAGCGTTTGTACGTAAATACAGTAGTGCCGGAGCAAATAATTTTTCATTATCACTTTCTATGGAGTCCTTCATAGCTGTGTTCATTGTACTGCAATACAAATAAATCCTTGCGGATTCATATGTATGTTAGTACGCCTAATCAACACTAATTATTTATTGATTTTGTTCTGATGTAGCTCGCTTCATTCGCAGATACACACATTATTTCCTATGACCCGGCGAGTGGAACATGTTCGCTATGGACGTTAGCCCCATGGGATAGTATTTTGGTGTTATCTAATTTATCTCTTAGTTCAGTTCTAAAAATTTGAAGGGGTGAGTTATAGCTTTGAGCTACATCCTCTGTTTGAACATGGACTTAGCTTCCACTTCCCATTGTCAGACAAAATATATTAAACCCACATTTCTACACTAAACTTTCATTATTAACATGATAAATAAAATAAGAGCTGTAATTATACTGTATATTTCAAGACTGAAAGCAAATAACCAAGAGATTTAAAACATAAAATGTAACCTTTTTTGCTATTCTGACAAATACCTTACGACAGATGCACCACCTACCAATTTTTTTCTGAACAACCAGAAGGGAGGAAGCTCCAGAGGCCTGTGCCAAGAGGAGTAAAGGAACAAAATATGAATTTTTTTTTTGAAATCTGTAACTCTGTTAATAGAGGTTTCTACCAGTAGTATACTGTAAGGGATTTAAAATGAGAGTATTTGGAAAGATCTATTTACTTATGCTAGTTCCAGTGTCCTAACTAATTCTGCACTGTTCTATAATGAAACTGGTTTCTATTAGCAAGGGTAAATACTTCCCAATGCATACTGTATAAAGTAAGCAATTGGAATGGAGTAAAATGTCTCGCGGAGTATGTATGATGACAGCCATGCCCCATTACTCTCTTGTTTTATGCCCTAAGAATACGGCTGTCTGAGGGGAGTCGCAGGTGGGGCATTAGCCTAAAGTTAGGTAGGAAGGTAAGTAAGGACATGGCTTGAAGGTTAGGTTAGGTGGGGAAGTTTGGGTCAGATGGCGTTCTGTGCATGTGGGAGGGTCTGTCCATCTTTATACAAAGGCTTCAAGGTCTCGGAGCCTTTGTATATCAGGGGCAAGTTCCTCACGCGTTCATTAAAAATGGACATCAACTAACTTAAACTTTCCCCCTTAACCATGTCCTTACCTACTTACCTAACGGGAGGGGGCTAACGCCCTTCTGCGACTACCCTTACACTGCCGTATTCTAAGTTAGACATGATAATACACAAAGGTGGCCGCTATCATACATACACCCCTCGGTCTCTTTAAGGTCGCCTATATAGCATGTATGAATTGGGGATACAGCACACAAATTTGTTCGACTGTATACTCCTTTGGCCTATACCTTTGCACATAATTAATTTAGCTTAAACACCTGATCTAAACTACATGGTAAAGTTGCCCAAATAATTCTTAATCCTCTTGGAAATTCGAAGAAAATAAAGTATTCAGGTGTAATTTCATGTCTTGAACAATTTTGATGACAATATCTGTCGGGAAGCCGTATATTTTTCCGTCATAAAGACGGCTTCTAACTAATAATGTTTGATATTTAAAAATTGGCTAAACTACATTGGGGTATCCAAAAGATTCCTACTTCGATCTACTCCAAGTAAAAGAAATAAGAAATGCCCGATAAAAAGAATATTTAAGCTACTTACTGTGAGCCCAGCTCCTCCAAATATGTCCCACTGCAATGTCAACTAGGGAAAGAAAATCACTTTCAAATGGCTTAATCAAACTTTAGTTGAAGGTCTCATGACCTGCGAAAATCAGCTGTTTACTTTGTTGTCTTTCCTTGAGCTGGTAAAAATAACATTGATCTCGATATGAGAAAATGGGTCCACTCCACAAGTTGCAGGTTTGGCCATCTTACCACTCTCATTATTTCAATTTTCAAATTAAGACATTAAAGATAGTCTGTTTTGTTCTTATGAAATTATGACAGTTTATCATGTGATATTTATTTCCTGGAATATCCATAAACACTATTTTTTTCATAATTTTGTTCTTGGACTACATATAGTGCCAATCTACCTCAATTTTCAAAGTAAAACATCAAAGAAAGTATGCTTTGTTCATATGAAATTAAGACAGTCTATCATATGATTTCTATTTCCTGGAATATCCACAAAAACTACTTTTTTCATAATTCTGTATTTGGACTGCATATATTGCCCATCTATTTCAGTTTTCAAAGTAAGACATTAAAGAAAGTGTATTCTTTTCGTATCAAATTCTGACAGGTTATCGTGTGATTTTATTTTCTGGAATATCTACAAACACGTTTTTTTTTTATAATTATGTACTTGAAGTTGGACCACATATAGTGCCTATTTAGATTTTTTTTTATGTTCAGTGAGTGTAATACTATGAATTTGATATGCATGGTAAGATATCTGATTGTGACAACGAAGCATGAGCTTGTGTTATCATTTGGCCTCTTCTGTCTGTTAAGATTGCCTTACCTTATGTAAGACACGGGCTCTTGCGTTGGCAGCCCGTAAATTGGCATCTTCACAATACTGATTAATTCATAAAACTTTCCGATAACCACCAGAAGGTAAAAAATCCCCAGTAGTTGTCGGTCATTCATGGTATAGCCTAGTTGGCAACTCGGCTTTGAAACCGAAGATAATGATATTGCAATAAACTAGATGCTTTATGGTGCAGCCTGGGCATTTCTAGCGATTTGAACAGAGATTATATTCTGGTGTAATTTGCTCTTCCAGTGTAGTTTTTTTTTATATTAAGTAAATGGCTTTATGAGTTGTTTGACATTGAAGTTGTAATTTTTTTTCTATCAAATCATAAAAATAAACTTTTAACATCTTAATATCACTTACTCAATTAGCAAAAAAAAAGGGGGAGGTATTGACAATTCAAATTGCTGTTAGAAACATCATTTATTACAATGAACATATACCATCAATTTATTATTCAACTGACATTTATAATTCAAACAATATTCTCGCGAAATTTTTAAATTGTGGTCATTTTGATACACAGGCAACGGCCAGTTACGCATTTAGAATTTTTCTTCGGAATTTAGCAATACAATTGGGTGTTTTGCAGTGAACTCGCCGACATCTTTATGACCTACATCAAAATGGCCGTGAATGTACTCAAGTGCAGAACAAGCTCCGTAAGCTTTTATCTGTACTTGCACCTCAGACAAGACTTGGTGTTCTTGAGGTTGTGTGAGCTTTCAAAGATGATGATTAAATACAATATATTAGTAAACTGCCATTGGATCACGATTATTGAAGCCACTGGATTTAGGCCATTTCTTAGGCTACTATTTTTCAATTATGTATTTATATAGGACATTATTTTCTCCCTAATTTTTGTTTGGGAGATTCTACCCCAGGTCCTAAGTCAACCACCACTGGCTACTTCCTTTTTAAGCAGCTGTTGTGTTGATGGGAGCGCTACTCTCGAAAGATCTGCTTCTGGGTGCAGAAAGAAATTTACTTCGGTTTCAGCAGTAAAATCAGCTGCTGTCCACATCATGACTCATGTACCCCACTCGATAAGAATTGTTTTAAATTTATTGGTTATTAATTGCCTCTTTGGGGCTTCTAAATCAATACTATTAATTATAGTATTTATTTGTTACCTTTCTTAGCTTTTTTCTTATCGAAACTCTAATCTATGGGAAATTCTTTTAGGTTTGTTCTATACGATTATTGCCTATTTCAAGTAGCAACAACAACATACGTAATGATAATGATAATTATTATTGCTATAATCTGAGGAAACTTATTTCCATTGAAAATTTTGCAATTGTTTAAAAAATACTTTAGATTTGTTTATTGAGAGCATCTGTTGTCTTCATTCTTGAAAAGAACAATTGTGTATACACCAAACAAAACCAATAGTTTTAGATGCACTCCCCGGTCTTCATATACCCAATGCAGTACAGACAAGAGTGTAGCGATTCTAGCGAAGTAAATCTACTCAACAAAGTATACAAGATAACAAGCTTGTACGTACACAGATAAAAGCATTTCGTACCCTTGTTGTTATCATTTCTTTTAGAGAACATACTGAATAAGAGGAAGACGCTATTGATAAAACGTGCGCGCTATGTCTTTTGATCCTTACATTTATCTATTATAATTTTGTTGCTATTCTTAGAACATTTTATTTTTCATTTTTTTCCTTTCCTCACTGAGCTATTTTCCCTGTTGGGGCCCCTGGACTTATAGCATCCTGCTTTTCCAACTAGGGTTGTAGCTTAGCAAGTAATAATAATAATAATGATAATAATAATAATAATAATAATAATAATAATAATAATAATAATAATAATAATAATAATAATACTAAACGAAGGACGAAAATTTATTTACAAAAGGCAGTTACGATAGTTACCACATTGTCTCAAATCTGGCAGCTATGCCATTATCTACCTCCTATCTTCATTGGTATGAAGCCTAGAAGAAGATAAAGGAATTGTTCATTTTGATAACAATTAATTATAAAATGTTTATTTTAGGAGGGAGTGGCCTAGAAAATGAACTTGCATTATCGGATAAACCCCAGTCATGATAGACAGCAAGCCATTTAAAAATCAGTACTAAACATCCTTCTTTTCTTCTTGCTTTGATAATTTTAAAGGTACAGGGGCAAGCATAAATGAAAATCAAGCTTAATCTTTAAAGGAAAGTCTTACCCAAGACCCACTTACCATTTAAAGTACGATGAATCTTGTCACCAAAAGGATGCCTTAAAAGTCCCATCGATCCTCCCTCGTCATTACTATAAAAGGGATTCTTCAAGTCTACCCAACATTTGATGTCCAGAAGAACCAGTAATTACATTAAAATACACAATAACTAAGCAGTTAAATGCTAACTAAAGCCTTATCTTTGAAATATTTTCTGCTACTCTAGCAATTTACTTATAGACCTTATTGTATTCTCCCCATAGGAAACAATTGATGAATCAACTTTAATTCATACCGCTCAAAAATAAGTTAATCTTCATAAGGGTTTTCAGTAAAAAGGGATTTAGTAAACACAGTGGAGTATGTTGACATAGGATCTGTAATTTACAACTTGCAGATGACATCCTTATGTTAAGGTCACTAGAGTACTTACGACCGGGTACGAGGACGGCAAAGTCGAAGGGTAACTCATTTATCACCAAATGGCAACCTAATTGTTGCTGCCAACAAGGAATTTCTATTTCAGCACCAAAGAAAGTAACTTACATAACAGTTATGTTATAGCAACGATTGCCCTAGAGAATGAACCGATTCTAGACCCAGCACTAGTTTTGCACTTGCTTGAAGTTGATCTAGTATTCTAGTCAGTCGTTGCAACAGAATTTTTCCGAGCAAAGTCGACGAGACGTTTGCCATATTACTTTCGTCCTGTGGGTGGTTAGTGCCGTCAGTGCCCCTCACACAGTGCACTGTAGGCCTTACTTGAGAGAGAGAGAGAGAGAGAGAGAGAGAGAGAGAGAGAGAGAGAGAGAGAGAGAGAGAGAGAGAGAGAGTTTCGCTCTACTTACAGCAACATCATGTTGAATAACAAATGAGTTCCACATTGAAACTGGTCATAATAAATCAATCTGCGTTACATTTATTTATCCTTTAAGTATCCATGATTGATTATATCATGAGCAAGGAGTGTCATTATAAATCATAGATATTTTACAGTTTACACATTACAGGAAAATCTCATAACAAAAAGAGGCTTTGTTAGGTAAAATACATGTTAAAATCAAAGCTTCTAACCCGGATTTATGTTTTATATATACAGTATGTATACAAGCACACATACGTGCATATATATATATATTTATGTATATATATATATATACGTATATATATATATATATATATATATATATATATATATTTATTTATACACACACACACACATATATATATATATATATATATATATATATATATATATATATATATATATATATATATATATATATGTGTGTGTGTGTATAAATAAATAAATATATATATATATATATATATATATGTATATATATATATATATATATATATATATATATATATATATATATATTCATTTACACACACACACACACACACACACACACATATATATATATATATATATATATATATATATATATATATATATATATATATATATATATATATATATATATATATATATATATATATTAAATAAACCGTCAAATTAAGTGAAAATAGTGGGTTTAATTTTCAAGTATTTTTCCAACAGCAAATCATAAAACTAAGGAAACTTTTAAGGACAAAACTAGCGAGAAAATGCTTGTTACTCGTGGCATAACAATGGCTTATGAGAGAGCTAACAACAAGACTAAAATGCTAATTAATTTAGTGTTAAAGGTATATTGCAATGGCACCTCAGGTACTCGCGTGGATTTTTTGTTGAGGCTTTGAATATATTTTTCTTTTATTTCATTTTGATTTTTTCCTCCGCACAGTAGATGATAATTGTTTAGTCTTCAATGTTATCTTGTTTGAATAGAAGTTTCCCATTTCAGTTCTTTTCGCTTCACATAATGAGGAAATATAAATTTTTCGTTATCTACACACACACACACACACACACACACACACACATATATATATATATATATATATATATATATGTATATATATATATATATATATATATATATATATATATATATATATATATATATATATATATATATATATACAGGTACATATATACATATATGTGGACAATTTTTATGTGAATGGCTGAGTGGGAACTTAGTCCAGGAAAGTCTCCCTACGGCAATTACCCAAAGCTCAACAGGGGAGGATAATGAGCACTTACTCTCGGGACGCAAACGCCCTGCTAATACTTTACTGCCATAGTTCACTAACCTTTCACTCTAAAATACAAAAGGAGGCAATTTTACTGTCCAGAGGCCGGAGAACTCCACACGTTAATTTGGAAATTATTTATGGCCTACTCTAGCTTTGTCAGGGCTAGAGTCATCTCACTCTAAGGCTCTGTTTCGACTCCGTCCCAGTGACCCCAGTGAGATGCTGTACAGGTATCTTACGTTAATGCAATTAGAGACAATAAAAAAAAGGGGGAACAGTGGAGTATAAAAGTATAAAAGTATAAAGTAAAGTTAAATGGGGACCTTCACCTTCAAAGCACTAAGTAAAAGAGCGTACACTCGCTGATACCAACTTACCTGTTTAGAGTAGGTTACTCTCAACACCTTGGGTACTTCTGACCCGTCCCATAGTATAAATTAGCTAAATTCATATAATGTGGTTAAAGATACCAAAATGTGTAATCTATTCCAAATGATTTATTACAGAAAAAGGAATGGAAATAACTCGATGATTTTAACACAACAAAATTAAAAATTGGAAAAAATATCAGTAACTCAATTATAAGTTTTACATATGATAAAATGAATAAGTGAATTTACAACACAAAAAACTTGAAAACGTTAAACGGAATTAACACGTGGATTAAACCTCAAACAGAATAAATAAGTCAAAACATTCTGATCAACAATTTGTGCGGTAGGATGCTGTGAGGTCCCAACATGTGGTCAGTGACCTCAAGCAATTACCAAGATCAAAAAAATATGAATACATTAATTTCCATGCACGCAGCCCGAAAGATGTAATGCCAAAATAATACCTAAACTTAACTTATGAGAAATTGAAACTTATCTAAAGGGGGAATGGCCATTAGTTAAACTCACAAGATTTTTATATGTTGTGGGCGCCCGTGTCCTAAATGTGGCGGTCTTCAGTTTGCTCACTAGGCCTACAGCACTTATTCTGCAGAGTCAACGGCCCCCTCCAAGCTCTCCAACTAGCCCCCAAGACTGGAACCGACGTGCTGTAGAATTAGCAGCTATGCACTAACACTGGTCATCTGCTTGACCTCCTCTACGTTTCTTGGCTAGTTAAGGTATAAGGGGGCAGGCTAGTGATGGAGAGTGGGACACGAGGTTGACATTGGAGCCTGACTTGGCAGCTCCGTTTCGTACCGTGGCCTGTATGTTTGTGAGGTCGAGTTCAGGTCAGCTGCGTCCTCCTTCCTTCCCCCAAAAAAAGCATATCTTGGTGCGTAGGCCTACAGTCTTGAGGTGCCAACTCTCATTTAGGACAGGCTCAAAAATCTTGTGCCTTGTGAATTTCAAGCAACACACTTATTTAGAATACAAGGAGAAATCTTGCAACTCCAGGGGGCAAAAATAATCCTAATTCTAAACAATTGGCATACAGAATAAAAATGAAACTAAAAGGTAATTTAGCAAATCGGGCTCACGTGTGTGGACAACCATACCTCCTAGACTAGCAGACTTGAGTTGTAATTAAGAGATTTGAAATACTGTACCTAAACACTTACGGTAGAATAATGTATACAAAAAACACAAAAGTATTAATCTTGGGACACTCGTTTAAGAAAGACACATTACTCACATTTTTCCCTGCCGTGACGTCACGAACAATAACAAAGTCTACGTATAAACTATGAAGAAGAAGAGTAGTGAAGAAAATTCTTCACAATATATATATATATATATATATATATATATATATATATATATATATATATATATATATATATATATATATACATACATACATACATATATATGTGTATATATATATATATATATATATATATATATATATATATATATATATATATATATATATATGTGTGTGTGTGTGTGTGTGTGTATGTGTGTGTGTGCGTGTGTGTTCATATAAAAAATATCTAAAAATAAACCAAAATACGTACATAAGTAGCTAGACAAATACTGATAAAAAGTTTATCATTTTGAAGTGTTAAGCACAGAGTTTTACAATAAAAAAAAGTATTAGAAAGATTTACTTTAGAGTTGTTACCGTTCTTAAATATTTATTCTAATTGTTAATTACTTCTCTTATAATTTGTTTATTTCCTTTTCTCACTGGGTTATTTTCTCCGTTGGAGCCCTTGGGCTTATAGCATATTGCTTTTCTAACTAGGGTTGTAGCTTAGCAAGTAATAGTAATAGTAATGTTTGTTTTACCTACATAGTCTGTCAAACGGTTATCTAGTGCATGTGCAGAGTGGTCCTCCCTGTACAAACTTATACGGTAAACATTTTACATCAAATGGGACGACAGATTTAAGGGCTTTATTTGAGACTAAAATTTAATGCTTTAACTTGAAAAACTTCGGTGGCCACATCAGAATATAATCTTATTTAATGGGTAAGTTCATTATTCTTGATTTTGGCTTGAAACTTAAACCTTTGAAACTGTTGTAAGATTTTTCCCATTATCAAGAAGGCTATGCGTGGCAAAGAGGAAATGTATAAATCCCACATTATCTAATGTAGGATAAATTTGGCTCATAGGATTTGTAACAAAATCAATGTTCAGTTAATTTTGGTAGAACAATTTCGCACGGTAATATCTGTGCATAAATTCATCTATATGATTCAATAATTCACTGATGATATAGCAAGAATACAACGTTATTATCATATCATAACATATGTCAACATTATAAAAAGTTACGCATTGAGATTATAACATGAAATATTTAAAGAGTCACCCATAAAAATATCTCATAGAAAACTCTTCCACTTATATGATAATAGAAAACGAACGTTTGCAGTCGCAACAATGAACAGCACAGCTTATGTGTTGCTTTTGACAAATATGGCAACGCGAGGACTTTTGACGAGCACTTTGGCGTGATGTTTAATTGTGTTCGTGTGTGTGTGCTTTCTTTTATCAAATGCTTAAGAAAGGAAGGGATTGCCAGCCTTCATTCAAGGAAATTTTTGTTGGTGTAACTTAATTAACTTACGAATTCCTAGCAATTTTAGCTGGTTATAACGACGAAATACTACATACCCAATTGATATATGTGACGATATAGGCCTGGAACAAATCCCCTTCCCCACTACCACCTACCTGCACTAATCAGTAATGACGCAAAGAAGAAGTAGAAAAACACACCTGGTGTCACACCTACAGGGCAGGCACGTTTCACGGATCTATTGAGCAAACAAGAAGCGGCTGAATAGCAACTGAGGGTGAACAGCGCTTCATAAATGGGAGAGTTGCGTCTTGCCTCTACGGTTTTGAATAGAATTCCATTATCAAAAGAATTTCTTATATGTGATGCTGTGGCCGATGCCTCTGATGTGTATTATATTTTCATTTACTAGCTTTTGAACATGGAAATAAAACAAGTGGTGTTTATTTTAAAAAATTTCAAGATCTATAGTATGAGAATTAATGGTCAACGACAACAAAGTTCGCAATTCTCTCTCTCTCTCTCTCTCTCTCTCTCTCTCTCTCTCTCTCTCTCTCTCTCTCTCTCTCTCTCTCTCTCTCTCTTGCATTCTGTTTGTTTATGTGAAATTAACTTGGACATATGTACGGGTCTTATTCTTTTAAATTACTTAAGTGTAGGATCCATTACTGCCTTCAATTTGCTTATTTTATTTAACCTTTCTCGAATATTCACAACAGCAGTGAATGGACGAATAGAAAGATGGAAAAAAAATCTTGTTCTCTTTATTGGTGTTAAAGCTAATTCTCCAGTTTTGGGGGAATTTAACCAGGGGATTAACTAGAAAGGAAAGATAGGCATTTTGTATTTGTCAAAAGGATACAACATAGAGGAGTGTGCTCTGAGTATTGTGGAAGCGTGATATGCTTAGGATATATATATATATATATATATATATATATATATATATATATATATACATAAATGTATATGGATACACACAATATATATATATATATATATATATATATATATATATATATATATATATATATATATATATATATATATATATGTGCGTAAAAATCACAGGAAAACGTGATGCTCAGATGCAGAAGAACCACAGGGAAAATGAAAATACGGAATATACACTTAAGTCCTGACTAGTTTCGTGATACTTCCTCAGAGGACTGATCAGTCCTCTGAGGAAGTATCACGAAACTAGTCAGGACTTAAGTGTATATTCCGTATTTTCATTTTCCCCGTGGTTCTTCTGCATATATATATATATATATATATATATATATATATATATATATATATATATATATATACAATATATATACATATATATATACAGTATATACAGTATATATATATATATATATATATATATATATATATATATATATATATATATATATATATATATATATACTGTATATATAATGTATATAAATGCATATATCTATTCACACAAATATATATATATATATATATATATATATATATATATATATATATATATATATATACATATATATGTGTGTGTGTGTATGTGTGTATACATGCACACACACGTATGTATATATATATATATATATATATATATATATATATATATATATATATGTGTGTGTGTGTGTGTGTGTGTGTGTGTGTGTGTGTTCAGTTACCGTGTTCAACAGGGGTGGCTTCCTAAAAATAAGACAACGACTACAGACATATATTACTACTCAAACTACGGAAATGCAAATAACATCTAAAGCACTAGGTACTTCGTGCATTTATACAGTGTGCTCACCAGGAGTACATCGTACTCCTCTACACATACTGCATACAATCTATTTTACTATCTATATACTTCTTTTTCTTAACACCAAAAAACACACTATCATAGATCCCACTGCGAAAAGTATCATTGCATTCATAAATTTTCAGGAATGATTAGAATTTTCATGTTCCATCTCTCCATAAGTTTGAGGAATCCCAGGATCTTTCTACAGAGCTATAATGGGTGAGTTATACTCCTTCGATGCTCAGTCCTTCAGTGAACTCCGAGGTACTCCTTTGGACAACTCTTTCAGTGCCCACCCCTAGACTTACCTTTAATGAACACTTTCTTGGTACAGACTCGTCCCAATTTTTCTCACACAGCCATTGCTCCATGTTTCTCCAATCCTTCAGTGGATTTTCCTTGGCACTAAATTGCTCAGCTCACGCTTTTCAACAAGTATTCTGGGGGGGGGGGGGTTCTCTCCAATGGCAATTCCTTCAATGTGTCCTTTACAGTGTACTCATTCCTTCAGTATGTCCTTTAGAGTATACTCATTCCTTCAGTGTGTTCTTTACAGTGTACTCATTCCTTCAGTATGTCCTTTAGAGTATACTCATTCCTTCAGTGTGTCCTTTGCAGTGTACTCATTCCTTCAGTATGTCCTTTAGAGTATACTCATTCCTTCATCGTGTCCTTTATGGTGTACTCATTCCTTCATTGTGTCCTTTACATTGCAATCACTCCTTTAGTATGTCCTTTACAGTTGAATCAATCCTTCAGTATGTCCTTTACAGTGTACTAACTCCTTCAGTATGTCATTTACTGTGTACTCACTCCTTCAGTATGTCCTTTCCAGTGTACTCACTCCTTCAGTATATCCTTTACAGTGCACTCACTCCTTCAGTATGTACTTTACAATGTACTCACTCCTTCAATATGTCCTTTACAATGTACTCACTCCTTCAGTATGTCCTTTACAGTGTACTAACTCCTTCAGTATGTCCTTTACTGTGTACTCACTCCTTCAGTATGTCCTTTACAGTGTACTAACTCCTTCAGTATGTCCTTTATTGTGTACTCACTCCTTCAGTGTGTCCTTTCCAGTGTACTCACTCCTTCAGTATATCCTTTACAGTGCACTCACTCCTTCAGTATGTACTTTACAATGTACTCACTCCTTCAATATGTCCTTTACAATGTACTCACTCCTTCAGTATGTCCTTTACAGTGAACTAACTCCTTCAGTATGTCCTTTACTGTGTACTCACTCCTTCAGTATGTCCTTTCCAGTGTACTCACTCCTTCAGTATATCCTTTACAGTGCACTCACTCCTTCAGTATGTACTTTACAATGTACTCACTCCTTCAATATGTCCTTTACAGTGTACTAACTCCTTCAGTATGTCCTTTACTGTGTACTCACTCCTTCAGTATGTCCTTTCCAGTGTACTCACTCCTTCAGTATATCCTTTACAGTGCACTCACTCCTTCAGTATGTACTTTACAATGTACTCACTCCTTCAATATGTCCTTTACAATATACTCACTCCTTCAGTATGTCCTTTACAGTGTACTAACTCCTTCAGTATGTCCTTTACTGTGTACTCACTCCTTCAGTATGTCCTTTCCAGTGTACTCACTCCTTCAGTATATCCTTTACAGTGCACTCACTCCTTCAGTATGTACTTTACAATGTACTCACTCCTTCAATATGTCCTTTACAGTGCACTCACTCCTTCAGTATGTCTTTTACTGTGTACTCATTTTTTCAGTGTGTTCTTTATAGTGCACTCACTCCTTCAGTATGTCCTTTACACTTTCACTCCAGCACAATCCTGCTCAAGCGCACCGCTTCAGTGGGAACTCCAGAATGTTCTCCAGTGCACACTCCCTCCAAGCGGACAGTTTTAATTCACTCTCCCTCGGTGTGAATTCTTCAAGGCATTAGACCGAGCGCCTTTTCTCTTCTTAGGAGAGACGAGGACCTCGTAGCTAAAAGCCAGAGTTGCCAGAAAGTACCCGATGGGAATGATGTAGAAAGCAGCCTGGAAATAGAACCAGTTCTAGGGATGAATTATGTTTTATGGGCTGATTAAACGAGTTAAAAATTGCCCCAATAGTTATTTGGAAGAAAGAGAGATGGGTGGAACTGGTGTTCTAAATTTTTGAGTTTTTATGTGCAAAATATTTTCATAATTGCTTTATGGTAAGAAAAAGAACGAGTTATACTGATGCATTCTAAAGTGTAGGCTGACATAAGTCTTTTTAAAGTTTATATATGACATATCTGTTTTGATGTTGTTATTGTTTTTGAAATAATTGTTAATTTTTTTCTCATATCTTTTATTTCCTTATTTCATTTTCTCACTGGGCTATTTTTCCCTATTAGAGCCCTTGGGCTTACAGCATCTTGCTTTTCCAACTGCGATTGTAGTTTAGCTAATAATAATAATAATAATAATAATGATAATAATAATATAGGTTGGTTACCCATATGGACCTTATTCTTCCTAGTTATTTATATTGAAATAAAAGGAGCAAACGGTTCTAGTGTATTCTAGAGTGAGGGATAGTTGAACATGTATAAGAAAATTATCAGAATTGTTTAAATGGTATAAAAAAATCCCGCAGTTTAGTTTGTCCGTCATTTTATAGATTCTTAAACCTATATCAAAACTTCACGAGGCTATCTTACATTTTTAGAAAGAGAGAATTCATATTCTGGGTATCAGTGAACAAAAGCGAACGGATTATTATTATTATTATTATTATTATTATTATTATTATTAACAGCTATGCTACAACCCTAGTTGGAAAAGCAGGATGCTGCAAGCCCAAGGGCTCCAACAGGAAAAAATAGCCCGGCGAGGAAAAAAAGTAAGGAAATAGATAAACTACAAGAGAAATAATGAACAATTAAAATAACATTTTCAGAACAGTAACAATATTAAAAAAGACCTTTCATATATAAACTATAAAAAGACTTAAGTCAGCCTCTTCAACAAAAACATTCGCTGCAAGTTTGAACTTTTGAAGTTCCACCGATTCAACCACCTGATTAGGAAGATAGAAATCTGGTCTCTTGCTGTATGAGACGAGATTGGAACCAAAAAGCCACGAAGCAAGTTACACGAACATAAACACCATATTTAATTCTAGGAGAACACTCCAGAATCAACCCATTGTTCTCTATTCTTGGGTAGTGCCATAACCTCTTTACCATGGTCGTCCACTGTCTTGTGGTAGAGTTCTCTTTCTTGAGGGTACATTTGGGCACACTATTCTATCTTATTTCTCTTCCTCTGATATTTTTCTTTTTAAGTTTTTATGGTTCATATATGAAAGATCTATTTTAATGTTACTGTTACTAAAATATTTTATTTCATTTGTTCATTACTTTTATTGTAGTTTATTTATATCATTACTTCCATTCCTTACTGGGCTATTTTTCCCTGTTGGAGCCCTCAGGATTATAGTATCTTGCTTTTTCAACTAGGATTGTAGCTTAGCTAATAATAATAATAATAATAATAATAATAATGATAATAATAATAATAGTAATAATAATAATACCGTTATAAGACTCAATATTTATTACATTTTTGTCTTCTATAATACCGAGACTAACCTGAAGATGACGTAGGGAGATCGCTTTTGGCCCGACATCACCATCATGGACTTGGTTCTCTGTGTGTTTCCTAATTTCGTCTTCGAGCCATTTCGTGATGAGACCAGAAGCAACCATACGAGATAGCCTATAGAAAGAACAAATTTAAGAACAAAATAGAACATTGTTTATGTATAATATCCAAGAGATTTTGTAGATTTGAGAACAAAGCCATCGGAATATTATTGGGAGTTGAATGGCAGGACAAGATTAGAAATGAAACTATAAGAGAGATTATTGAAGTGCCCTTTGTGAATGAGATCATGGTGAAGGGTAGATGGAGATGGTTTGGGCATGCTCTTCGCATTCCCCAAAGACAGGTTAGTTCACCCAACTATCAGCTGGGCTCCACAAGGTACTAGAAGAGTTGGAAGACCCAGGTCTACAAGGCTGAGGACTATAAAGCGTGAAGTAGATGATGATGAATGAAGAAGTATTGATTTAAAAGCTCAAGATAGAGAGGACTGGCGAAATTTAACCGAGGCCCTTTGTGTCAATAGGCGTAGGAGGAGATGATGATGATGATAATTTTTTATGTTAATGTGTGCATAAAATCAAATGAAATAAATTAGACTCGGGGTCCAAATCCTAACTGGTTTCTGAAATGTTTATTTTTTGATATCTTTAAGATGTCTAAATTCACTGAGGTTTTAGAGAAAATGCACAGCTTATATATTTGAGTATCTCAAACGAGAAAATTTTAAGTGATTACTCGAGGATGAATCTCTATGATATATATATATATATATATATATATATATATATATATATATATATATATATATATATATATATATATATGTGTGTGTGTGTGTGTGTTTGTGTGTATTTTTCTGTTCTGTGTAGTCACTCACGGGAGCTTAAATAGATAAGGGAATTTGAAAGATTAGCATCTCAAGGGTCAACAAACAATAACTTGTATTTCCTTTACGGTTCTATACACTTTACTCTAAGCACATAAAATGGTATGGAGTTATAGACAATTTGGGAAGCCATACCGATAAAAAGAAAGTAATAGGTTAAAGAGTAGCCTAAGAGAATTCATTCTTAAAGCTGGTTACCTCATCCTAACATACATTGTGTCAATAAAACTTATCACTACTGTTGGAATTCCATCCTAAATAAATATGAATTAAGGGAACTTATTCCTACAACTAGTAACCATTCATAACTTCATTTGTATTGAAAAATAATTTCTAGTACTATAACCCCACACTAACGCCCTTTGCATTTAGGAAACCCATTCCTGCAACTAAAAGTTCACCCCAACATCCTTTGCATAAAGAAATCTCATTCATACAGTTACTAATGCCGTCTTAACGCCCTTTGCATTCATCTTAGTTATTATTTCCTCCTACGCCTATTAACGCCGAGGGCCTCGGATAGATTTCGCTAGTTGTCTCTATCTTGAGCTTTTAAATAGATTTTCTCCATTCGTCATCTCATACTTCACGCTTCATAGTCCTTAGCCATGTAGGCATGGGTCTTCCAACTCTTCTCTAGTACCTTGTGGAGCCCAGCTGAAAGTTTGGTGACCTAACCTGTCTTTAGGGAATACGAAGAGCATGCCCAAACCATCTCCATCTACCCTTCACCATGATCTCATCAACATTTGGCACTCGAGTAATCTTTCTTACAGTTTCATTTCTAATCCTGTCCTGGAATTCAACTCCCAATATTCTTCTGAAATTTTATTCTTAGACTGCACTTGGTAACTCTATCCTTTACGCCCTTGCATTAAGAGATAAAATTCTTACAGCTGGAACCCCATCCTAACTGCATATGCATTAAGGGAACGTATTCCTACAGCTAGTAACCCCATCCAGACGTTCTTTGTATTAAGATAACTCATTCTTACAGCTGGTCGAACTTAGGGATGAAGGGCGCTCCTCGGAAACACGAGATGCCGTAGAACTGAGGAGCAAAAGTCTCCTTTCCAAAATGGAAGCGTCTCTGTCCTCTCTGGGCTGCTCGAGTTCTGGACCCACTTAATCCGTTTAGGATGATGTATTTTTCTACCATAATCTGTGAAGAATAAATATCACTGAAATTTTGTCAAAAAATCTCATGATTGATTTCAGTGTTTCAAGATTACATAGGGTGGATAATAATAATAATAATAATAATAATAATAATAATAATAATAATAATAATAATAATAATAATAATAATACTATAAGTAAACTTGTCAAGATCGGTGCAATAGAGTATGGCTGTTACACATTTCGAGAGGTGCCAAGTGTGTCCTCTCGTCATCAGATAAATTCTGGCTAAGGGGTTGGTTAGCAGGGTCCTTATATAAACCGTAATTGGCACGTCACATGAGACGCTGGTCACTGATTGGTCCTCGTGGGTGGAGTCCGTATCTTGTCTGGAAAGGAGCTGCTCTACCACGGGCTGAGGCGCTCGTCAGGAGAGACTCCGTTGCAGTCAAGCTGATATTCCGCTCAAAATAGTCGGAGTTGGGTGGAGTCAGGGTTAAGGGAGGACCAGCCGCCAGAATGATGTGCTGATTGTCTGAGCAGGGCTCAAAGTCAGGTATGCTGTTCGGTCACCATCGTCATTATTATGAGGTTAATTGGAGGTTTTCCTGGATGAGCAGGGTTCCATGATCCTAAGCCTTCTGCCGTCAGAGGCACTGCCATTGATCTTTGTATTCATTATGATGTTCTCTCGAACCACATTCTTGTTGTGAGTGAAGAGCTGGTGGCTCCCTCTTCGACACGGCAGGATAATCTTTTGGAGTCTCATTGTTGTCATTTCAATGTAATAGCTAGGACATCCACGGACTGAGATTGATAGGAATAAACAGTGTTGGACCTCTTCAGAAAGTCCATCATGGGAGGTGCTGGATTGTTATTCATAATGATGGATCTGCTCTTCATGGTCTGATAGTAAAGTGACTGAACAGCCTTCCTGACTCTGAGCCTTATTCAGGCAGTGAATGAGGCTCTGAGAGCCCTGGCTGGGCCTACCAAAATCCTGACTTTACCCAACTCCGACAATTGTGTGTGGGATATGGGCCTGACTGTGATGAAGCCTCTCCTGGCGAGTGCCTCAGCCAATGAGATAACAGCTATCATCCTAGACCAGATATGGACTCCACCCACGAGGACCAATCAGTGACCAGCGGATGATGTGGCTAGCTAACCTTGGCGTATATAAGGACCCTATTCATTATACCCCAACAACAAATATGCCTTAGCCAAAATTTACCTATTGATGAGAGGAGACACTTGGCGTCCTCTTGTAGCTCATAGCAGTCATACTTTATTGTACCGATCTTGACAAGTTTACTTTTAATGCGATTACAGATTTTTTTTTTTTTATCCATTTTGCTCTCCCCTATTGACTAACATAGCATAGTTAATAGCAGAACGCAGTACTGACGAAAGAAGAAAAATACGAGCAATAGAAAAGCTCAACGGAAAAATTAATGCTACTTAGGCAGCGATTAGCTTCAATGAAACTAGCCTAGAAGAGGGTCTCCTCCCAAATAATAATAATAATAATAATAATAATAATAATAATAATAATAATAATAATAATAATAATAATAATACCAATAATAATTTAGATCAAAATATTTCACTTACCCTGTCAAATCCCTCTTCGGCGTATTTCAAAAAGCTCCTGGATCTATCTTTATGGTTCAGCAATGCATATGTCTGTGCATATACGTTTCCTCTCGATTCCTGTAGCAGGTTAGAATGTAGTTACTAAGATGAAAAAATAAGGCAATACTATGATCACAGAATGAAGAGATTGAAATGATAAGATGATATAATGGATAAGATTAGAAGCCAAGGTGATATGGTGGAAGTTAAGAGGAATTTCACCTTTTTTTTATGGCAAAATTTTTATGTGTACACTCACGGTTGAGGTACTTGTGTACTCTGTTAGAAATTTGTCGTAAAAACGGTAAAAATTCAGGAATAAATGTTGCCTGAAATTTACCGTATTAAAAACAGATATATTAACGTAAAGGAGTTATATTACGGCCATCGACCCGTAAAAGATAATAACGAAGCATGGTAAAATTACGGTCGCCTGTATTTTACTGAAATGCGGCTCAGAGAAATATATTTTTACGGAGAATTTCCTATTAAAATAAAATTTTTTTTTGACATTGTACCCTTGTTTCATTATACCATTTGGGACTAAATATCCACAGTTATCATACTCCCATTTTTATTATTATCATTATCACTTGCTAAGCTACAACCCTAGTTGGAAAAGCAGGATGCTATAAGCCTGAGGTCTCCAATAGGGTGAATAACCCGGTGAGGAAAGGAAATAAAGAAAAAGACAAGACAAGTTTAAGAAGAATATTAACATTAAAATAAATATTTCATTAGTCTCGATGGCTTAATTATATCTTTATTACCTTAAAGAGTTGATCGAAACTGGAATCTTCAATCAAGCCGATTGTAGAACCGGCTGCCACGGCTCTCGGGAGATCGACGAGAGAGTCAATCGGCTTCTCAAATGAAGGAGTTACTAAGGAAGCCGTTAGGATACCGGAATACTCGACTGTTAGGATTTTGAATGGAAAATGAGAAAAAGGATCAGTATTATTATTATTATTATTATTATTATTATTATTATTATTAGCTAAGCTATAACCATAGATGGAAAAGCAAGATGCTATAAGCCCAAGGGCTCCAACAGGCAAAAATAGCCCAGTGAGGAAATGGAACAAGGAAATATATAGACTCTATTATTATCATTATTATTATTATTATTATTATTACTATTATTATTATTAGCTAAGCTACAACACTAGTTGGAAAAGCAAGATGTTATAAGCCCAAGGGCTCCAACAGGGAAAAATAGCCCAGTGAGGAAAGGAAATACGGAAAGAAATAAACGATATGAGAAGTAATAGACAATTAAAATAAAGTATTTTAAAAGCAATAACAACATTAAAACAGACATTTCATACATAAACTATAAAAAGACTTATTTCAGCCTGTTCAACATCAAAGCATTTGCTCCAACTTTGAACTTTTGAAGTTCCACCGAATCAACTACCCGATTAGGAAGATCATTCCACAACTTTGTCACAGGTGGAATAAAACTTCTAGAATAATGTGTAGTATTGAACCTCATGATGGAGAAGGCCTGACTATCAGTACTAAAATCAGCATATTATTTACTTAACATATTTTCATGGAAATGTGACGACCCTCTTTTGAATAAAGCATTTATTAAACGTGAAATATATGATATCTGATTTTTCTTTTTAATTTGGACGTGCAAACTCTTACAAACTATCCATTTTCTGTAATTTAGCTTTTTTTTTTTTTTTTTTTTTTAAATTAGGCATCTCATGTTTCCTCTATAAGGGTGTATCTAAGTTTGTTTCCGATATGATAATGTGTATTTGCCAGCAAGAGAAATGTTGGGAATAACACTATGAGACAAAAAAAAAAAGAAAAAAGAAAAAAAAGTGCAACATGGATACGAGTCCGAACTAAAGTAGAGGGTAGGCTATTCTAACAGCATAAAAGAAAAAGAAATGGACATGGGCAGGAAATATAATGAGGATGACAGAAATTAGACATGGATACAAGAGCAAACTAAAGTACACTAAAGATATTACAGTCACCAACCCGTAAAATTTAATAACAAAGTAGGGTAAAAATTACGGTCGCTTGTATTTTACTGAAATACGGCTGAGAACAGTATATTTTTACGGAAAAATTCCGATTAAAATTATGGTTTTTTTAACAATGTAGAGGATATTCTAACAGCATGCAAAGGAAAGAAATGGACATAGCTAGGACATATGATGAGAATAACAGAAATTAGATGGACATTAAGAATAACAGAATGGTAAAGAGAAAGGGCCAGTAGAGAAAACGAGAATTTAAGGATGCATGTATGAATTTCCCACAGTTCCAAAGAGCTATGGAAAGAATAATTATTTGAATAACACTAAGAGACAGAAAAAGAGTAATATGGATACGAGTGTAAACTAAAGTAGAGGATATTTTAACAGCATGAAAGAAAAAGAAATGGACATGGAGAGGACATATGATGAGAATGACAGAAATTAGATGGACATTAAGAATAACAGACTGGGTACCTAGAGATTGTAAAAGAATCAGGGGAAAGAAGAGAGGAATGACGGACTATGAAAGTTTGCAGGTGTGGACTGGCACAGAAAGACTATAATGACCATAAGCAGGTTCAAGTGAAGGACATGTCTGAGGCCTTTGTTCTGCAGTGGACTGGTAACGGCTGATGATGACATAAATTTTATTAGACGGATGTATACAGGAAGCAGATATATCGCAGGCGTAAAGGGATTGTTGTGGCCTGATTGGTAACGTCTCTTCCTGGTGTTTGCCAGACCGGGGTTCGAGTCCCGCTCAGACTCGTTAGTGCCTTTAGTGTCTGCAACCTTACTATCCTTGTGAGCTAAGATTTGGGGGTTTGGGGGAACCTATAGGTCTATCTGCTGAGTAATAAGCAGACAATGATCCTAGCTTGGGTGGAGAGGGGGCTTGGGCGTTGATCATATAATATACGGTCAGTCTCTAGGGCATTGTCCTACTTGCTAGGGCAATGTCACTGTCCCTTGCCTCTGCCATTCATGAGCGACCTTTAAACCTTTAATGTGTAAAAAAAAATTAGTGCTTTTGGGTGAGTAAGAAAAAGAACAGAAAGCAAGATAAATGCAGTAAAATAGATATAATTTCTTATGGTTTTATGATGAAAAATTTTGAGTTTTATACAGGATAGGATCGCATTTAAACACAATTAGGTCAGAAAACGTGAAGGTTTATAAAATGAAAAGTAAATTCAAAGTTTAGAAGATTTTTTTAAAATGACTATCATGGACTATCATATAGAATACAGACACAATCACGCCATAAATGGAAAACTTATATGCATTACCTAACTATAAAAACAAAGAAACAGAATAAATAAGAAAGGAAAATATTGGTGTAAAATGATTGAAATTCTTTGCTCTACGGGTGAAAACTACATTAGTTCAAAAGGCAATAACATTAGAAAAATGTTTCCCAGAAAATAAGAAATAAGGGCAAACATCAAAAACACTACTTAGGCAAAAACCATTACTTTTTAACCTAGTTGAATACTATATTCCCTATCACTTCCTTAGCGAAAAATTGTCAACTCTTTATCGTTAACTTCCAAAGGGTTATTATGTAAAGGTAATCCTCCAAAAGCTGTTTCCGCACGTTCTATTATATACAATCGATTAGTTTTCTTTCAACAGAAAGCCTAAATCAAAATAGTATTAATATGCATGAAAAATTCTCCCTACCATCAAGGATGATCAGCTAGTAGCAAATTTGTTGAGAGAGAGAGAGAGGAGAGAGAGAGAGAGAGAGAGAGAGGAGAGAGAGAGAGAGAGAATTTCACAATTCACAGTATTTCAGTACTAAAACTGATTAAAGTATAAAAGTAACTATTACAACTCTTGACTAGATACATGTATTTAAATAGCACATGCTTTATACCTAATTCATTACATTAAAGCTATGATTTGTACAAAAAGAAAAAAAAAGAAAAAGAGACAAGATTTATGAAAAGTTAAAGATGTCTAGCTTCAGTATCATCTGAAGAGAAGCTTACCAGAACATCACGCAGGCAAGCCCAAGCTCCAACTGTAATGCCCATACACAACAGTAACCTCCCTAGAAAACTGTTTAAAACTCAATACCCTATGAACAAAAAAGCAAAGTTACCCTACAAATGAAAAAATGAAGTTTTGAATGTCTGGTTGTAAAATTCATAGAGTTCACGAAGTATGACGTAGGCCTACTATACATCTGTTATGTGATTTGGAGAATACCATTAAATATGTTAAATCTTTTAGAAAACGACGAATGTAAAAAAACAAGGCATATGGGCAAATGATACATATAAACAATCCCTTAAAGCATATAAATTCACGACAGTATTTTAGTAATAAAAGTCAGAGAGAGAGAGAGAGAGAGAGAGAGAGAGAGAGTGAGAGAGAGAGAGAGAGAGAGAGAGAGAGAGAGAGAGAGAATAATTTCACAATTAACAGTATTTCAGCAATACAACTCAGAGAGAGAGAGAGAGAGAGAGAGAGAGAGAGAGAGAGAGAGAGAGAGAGAGAGAGAGAGAGAGAGAGAGAGAGCCTTACCTTACCTTATTTTTTGTTTGGGTTCCCCCAGGTCCCTCAGTGTGAGGCACCTCGTATATCCACCAGAGAGTTGCTAATGCATCTTCCGGTGTATTTTGCATCTTCCAGTCTTGGATGGTCTGGGATGCATCTTAGGTATTTATCGAGCTTATTCTTAAACACATCTACGCTCACTCCTGATATGTTTCTTAGATGAGCTGGCAGCACATTAAATAGTCGCGGCATTATCGATGCTGGTGCGTAGTGGATTAATGTCCTGTGCGCCTTTCTCAGTTTACCTGGAATGCTTTTTGGCACTATTAATCTACCTCGGCTTGCTCTTTCTGATATTTTAAGCTCCATGATGTTTTCAGCAATTCCTTCTATTTGCTTCCATGCTTGTATTATCATGTAGCGTTCTCTTCTCCTTTCTAGACTGTATAGTTTTAAAAATTGCAGTCTTTCCCAGTAGTCAAGGTCCTTAACTTCTTCTATTCTTGCAGTATAGGACCTTTGTACACTCTCTATTTGCGCAATATCCTTTTGGTAGTGTGGGTACCATATCACATTGCAGTACTCGAGTGTACTACGCACATAAGTTTTGTAAAGTATAATCATGTGTTCAGCTTTCCTTGTTTTAAAGTGTCTGAATAACATTCCCATTTTTGCTTTACATTTAGCCAACAGTGTTGCTATTTGGTCGTTGCATAACATATTCCTATTTAAAATTACACCAAGGTCTTTAATTGCTTCCTTGTTTGTGATTGTCTCATTATTAGGTCCCTTGTATGCATACACCATTCCTTCTCTGTTTCCATAATTTATTGATTCTAATTTATCGGAGTTAAATACCATAATATTTATCTCCGCCCATTCATATATTTTGTTTAGATCTCTTTGTAGTGAGTTCCTATCTTCATCACAAGTAATTTCTCTACTTATTCTTGTGTCATCGGCGAAACTTCTCACTACGGAGTTTTCAACATCACAGTCTATGTCTGAGATCATAATAACAAATAGCAGTGCAGCTAATACCGTACCTTGTGGCACACCAGATATTACCTGGGCTTCATCTGATTTCTCGTCATTTGCAACCACTATCTGTTTTCTGTTTTGCAGGAATTCTTTTACCCATTTTCCTATCTTTCCCACAATATTATGCTTTCTCATTTTTTTCTCCAATATGTTATGGTCTACCTTGTCAAAGGCTTTTGCAAAATCTAGATAGATCACATCTGTGTCTTTTTCATTTATCATATTATTGTATATGTTTTCATAGTGTGCTATCAGTTGGGTCTGTGTACTTTTTCCAGGTACGAAACCGTGTTGACCCATATTAAACAAATTATTTTTGACCAAATGGTTCATTATTTTCTTTTTTATTACCCTCTCATACACTTTCATAATATGTGATGTTAGACTAACAGGTCTATAATTGCTTGCCTCTAGTCTTGATCCACTTTTGAAGATAGGGGTTATATAAGCTAATTTATGTTTAACATATATCTCGCTCATATCTACACTCTGTCTTAGCAGTATGCAAGCGGCTTCGCGATAGTGTTTGCAGTTTTTTTTTAACAAAATCGCTGGAACTCCATCTGGTCCGGCTGCCGATCCATTTCTAATTTCGTTTATAGCCGTGACAATATCTGCTTCATTAATATCTATATCCGTTTAGATATTCAACATTTTCTTCTCTCATTTCTGTTTCATTATTCTCATTCGCAATTCTTGGCGTGAACTCACTCTTATATTTTTCTGCTAATATGTTGCATATTTCCTTTTTTTCATTCGTTAGCCGTCCTTCAATTCTTAGAGGGCCTATTTTCTATTCTCCTTTTATTCATCTTTTTTTGCATAGGAGTAAAGTACTTTGGGGTTTTCTTTTTATATTTTGAAGTGTCCTTTCTTCTAAGTCCCTTTTTTTCATTTTCTTTCGACTGTATAATCTTCTTGTTCTGCATTTTCTATCTTACATTTTATTTCCCTCATTTTCCACACATTTTTTTCTTTTGCAAGATTTTTCTTCACTTTCTAATTTTCTGAAATAAGATCCTTCTGTCTCTTGGTATGCACGTCTTTTGTTTATTGTTTTTTTTTTCGGTACATATTTTTCAACAATTTTCTCCAGTATTTTGTACAGTATGTCCCGTATTTACCTGTATATTATCACTTATAAATACATTTTTCCATTCTTTATTCAGTTCTTCATTTATTTCTGACCATTTTATATTCTTACTGTAAAAATTATATTTTCCATATCCTTCCCAAAGTTTTGTGCTTTTATTAATTCTGTGATCGCTTGCTTTGGAATGAACTATCAATTTTATGACATTGTGGTCTGAAATTCCCGTGTTATACACTATTATTTCTTTAACATAATTCACCTCATTCACAAATACTAGATCTAGGACATTTTCCTTTCTTGTTGGAATGTGGTTTATTTGTTGCATATTATGTTCTAATAGCATATCTTGAAGCTTTTCAAATTGCCTCTTATCTGCTGCGCTACTATTACTCTCTTTTTTATATGTATACATACAACCACTTTCTTCTATCTGTTCTTTCCAATCCACGAAAGGAAAGTTAAAATCTCCGGATAGGAGTATATTCCAGTCTTTATGGTTTCTACATATATCATCTATTTTTTCTATTATTATGTCAAACTCCTTAGTATTTGGGGGTCTGTAAACTACAATATTCACTAGTTTTTCAAATTCAAATTCTACCGCAATCAATTCACATTCTGTGTTGCTGTATTTTTCACAGACTTTTCCTTGATTTATGTCTCTTCCATATATTGCGGTTCCCCCTTGATTCCTATTTTTTCTGTCTGATCTATAAGTTTGGAAACCCTTTATCTGGTCATCACTGCCAGTCTCTTGGGAATACCATGTTTCACTTATATTTAATATATCTATTTTTTTCAATTTGGGTTAGTTCTTCTAGGAACTCTATTTTCCTTTTTGAGTTACTCGTGACTAAACCCTATGCATTCATCACTATTATGGTTTGTGTTTCATTCCCATTATTTAATATTGGTAATAATATGGATTCTCCCATGCTTCCTTCCTGTTCTGATATGATGTTCTTTTCTTCATTTCTCGGAATTCTGCCATTAAAAAATCCAACTTTTCCATAATATTTGTTCTTTCGCCTTCATACTTATTTTTGTGTGTAAACCTGCAATTATCCCCATATCTGCACCAACCCCTGGCATTATATATGCATTCTTTGTAGTTGGGCTCTATTTGTGGAGATTTAGGTTGAAAGGCCTTTTTTGGTGCATAGTGCGGTATATACGCGGCCTGCTTTTTTGTTTCTTTTTTTGTTTCATTTTTGTTTTTCTTTTCAGTTTGCTGAGTTTTCTTACTCTCATTCATAGTTGCAGGATGCATATATCGACATTTTTTGTTGAAACTGCATCCTTTTCCTTCTTTTAGGGTTTTGCATATTTTTGGATGGAGATCTCTGCATTCGTCTCCATATCCGTCTAAATACGCACATTTACCATATATTTCATAATTATGGCATATCTTAGGATGCTTGTAGTAGCATCTTTCGCCAAATTTGCAATTCCCTCTTTTCAGCCTATTACAGACTATATCTTTCTTTTCTTTTTTTTCTTGTTCTTGCTCTTCCCTAAAAGTATGTAGGTCCGGGTAGAGTCTCTTGGGTCTATTATTTGTTTCCATCTGATAATTTATTTCTTCATAAGTATGTTGTTGGATGGCATCATAA
>NC_090729.1:119786712-119791712 GCF_036898095.1 Palaemon carinicauda
AATTGGCCCCGATATGACAAAAAGAAGTTTTTGACCTTTTCGTGACTTTGGCTTTGAATTTTGACCCAACTATTCCCAAAATCCAATTAAATAGTTCTTGGATCATGGCCAATCTTCCCACGAAATTTAATGAGATTCAGTCAAATAGTCTTTGAGTTACGCGAATCACAAAGACATAGCCAGATATGCAAACAAATAAATACACGGCTATCAAAACATAACCTTCGCAACGAAGTTGGCGAAGGTAATAATATAAAGAAGGATATCTACACAATTAGATGAAAATCCCCCTGCACAGAGATCACATAGAGTTAAATTTTCTAGGCAATCATGTGAATTTCGTTTTGAATTACTACAACAAAAAATGTCACGGATCAAAATTAATGATGAATATTTTAATTGGATGAAGAAAGGGCTTACTTTGTTAATACTTAATGGTATGAAATTTACAGCTGAATGAGCTGTCTATCTTGTAGGACTATAGGTATTAATATCAGATTTATAGTTCTCTATGATTTTATTGAATAAGGTTAGACAATGACACCTAAACTTACACTTTGCAAAGTGGCTAAGGTAAAATCAAGACCCTCTTAGTAGGTCCTGGGTAAAATTATACCCTTATCAGTCTCATCGTACACATTTGATATATGGGAAGTCAAGTTGCCTCAGCAAATCAATGGATTCTTTAGCCTGTGCTGATATGAATGTATGGTCGAAAGAGGCTTATGAGGAAACGTGGTCCTAATGGTCCCCTATGCGCTATAGGGGTCCTAATTTTGCCCATTAGTGGTCCATCCGAATGAGGCCATTCTTCTTCAGAAGCTTGTTTACACTGGTTTATATAAATGATGGTTCGCCGTTGTTATCTTCCTTTCAAATTAAAGATACTTGCTGGCTCTTATGCATCTGGCAAGCGGTACATTACTTGATAATCATTTATGTGATATTCTTTAATTTCAGATGAGAAACAACATCTATAAAGTGAAGAGTGTTAAAAATATAATCAAATTCCGAAATAGATGAAATTACTTTTGGTCAGTTGGCATTGTTAATGACTGAAAAATGTTAATGATAGTCAAATAACCATCAATAATATCGTTAATGAATGTACCGATTCAAAGTATAACCTTCATTTGAAGATTAAAGGATCTTTCGCTAAATGGTCAGGTTATCTTCCACAGCTCCGATCAAAATTCATGCCAATGATTGAGAGCTCAGCGTTATTCTTAACGTGAAGAATTACCTCACAAAGTTAGAAACAAATAGTATTCTTCTCTTAAAATGCACCTACTATTTATAACAGTAGTTACAGTTTTAAAAACTAGAGGGGGACTCATTAGATCGGAGACCTCCGCCGCGGCAGCTTATTTCTCGACCTTTTGCTGAACCTTGACCTTAACCCATGACCATGACATTTATTAATTAGCGGGGATTTTCAAACACTCAAATATGAATCAAGTTTGAAGTCTCTGTGACAACGATGTCCAAACTTATGGGTGATTGCGTGAAAAGGACATTTTGCTTGTCCGTAATATTGATCTTTGACCTTGACCTTAAAAAATCTAATAATTTCCAGCTTTTTACATAACACTTAATCCCTGTAAGTTTCATTACTCTACGATTAAAATTGTGGCCAGGAAGCTGTTCACAAACAAACAAACAAACACACACACGTGTAAAAAGAAAAAAAAAAAAAAAAAAAAAGCACACACAGACAGTGGGTAAAGTATAACCTCCTTCCAACTCCGTTGGTAGAGGTAATGATTTTTCATCGGACATTTACACTCTTTAATCTATCCCCACAATTCCTGACTCAATTTAGCTTGCAACTCCTGAAGTGAAATCCTTATCATTCTTGGATTATCGAACATCAACACTTTTACTGAATAATGCAATAAGTCCTACCATTCCTGGACATTTCGCAGATGGCAATATCAGCCTCCCTACGCGACACGAGACCGATCATTCCAACCACCTTGCCACCATCTGCCGGGCCGCCCCACTTGCCATCTGGAGGAAGAACCAGCTTGTGCCTGGTGGGAATAATTATGTTAAAATATATGGGCTCTTTAATGCTAGAGCAAATAGGACTACAGGGAAATCTGAAATATTTTACAATCTAAGATACCCACGAATTTCCATTATTTTCAGAATTGTGCAATCAAAGATACTAATGGATTTCTTTTATTTTCAGAATTGTAGTCTAAGATCTCATGAATTTACGCTATTTTCAGAATTGTAGTCAAAGATCTCATGAATTTCTTTTATTTTCAGATTTGTAAAATTTGATATACTTATGAATTTCCATTATTTTCAGAATAGAACAATCTAATATACTCATGAATTTCCATTATTTTCAGAATTGAACCATCTAAGATACTCATGACATTCTTTTATTTTCAGAACTGTACAATCTAAGATACTCATAAATTTCCATTAATTTCAGAATTGAACCATCTAAGATACTCATGAATTTCCATTATTTTTAGAAATGTACCATCTAAGATACTCATAAATTTCTATTATTTTCTGAATTGTACCATCTAAGATACTCATGAATTTCCATTATTTTCAGAATTGAACAATCTAATATACTCAAGAATTTCCATCATTTTCAGTATAATGTGAATTCAATAAACTCACGTGAAATTTAAATAGTCGCCCAAAACATTCAGGATAGTGAAGTCGACTCCTGACACTCCTACATCTCCGGACTTTCCTCTTTTGATGTTGAAGAAAGGCGAGTCCTCTTGGGCTGTGGCGATGAGCTGTCGACCGTGGAAGTTCGAATACAGGGCGTTTAATGACGGGACAATAGGGGGCCTGGCATGACCTTGGCATGTGTTTCTTTCCAGTGACCATACGCAAATGTCTTGGAACCTGATTTTGAGTATGATTATTGTTATTGTTATTGTTATTGTTATTATTATTATTATTATTATTATTATTATTATTATTATTACTACTACTACTACTACTACTACTATTATTATTATTATTATTATTATTATTATTATTAAAATCCAGTCAAAGGTCCCAATAACTAGAGCGATTGTATGTCAACGGGTGGCTGGTGCCCTGGCCAATCTACTAACTACAAAACATTCAAAATTGGGAATCGAATACGTATGGCAAGGCTACTTTTGAGTAGGACAATATCTCATCCACTATGATAAAAAAAAAAAAAACACTTTTAATTCAGGGAAATAATTATTAACCTTTCGGCTAAGACCGTGAGGCAAGGATTCTAGGAAAGTAATCCCTGCAAGAGAACTAGGCCATTCGTTCGAGAATTCTTTTCTCTAGGTAAATGTTCATTGCGAGTATATCTTAAATTGCCAGTGAGGATATGGCTACAAAATAAAGATTATCTATTTAGTAAATGCGAAATATTCATTGGCATTGAAGTAGGGATAATGGAAAAAAAAAATTGTAATGAGATTATTTCTTAGACAGTAGGTTTGAATTATAGGACAAGTGTGGCTTTCGTGTGAAGAAAAAAAAAAACAGTAGTTACTAATACAGTAAAACCATAACTATGGAGCAAGGACGTACATATGGACCCAGAGCGCCTTGAACGTGAGAAAACGCTATATAACAGACTATTATATATGTCCATGCCTGAAAATCTGTTGGACAAGGGTTCGAGGTCCGCTCGAACTCAATAGTTTCTAGTAGTGTCTGCAACTTCACTATCCTTGTGAGCAAGAGATGAGTGATTGGGGGGAGCCTATAGGTCTACCTGCTGAGTCATCCGTAGCCATTGCCTGGCCCTTCTTGGTTCTAGCTTGAATGGAGAGTGAGGCTTGGGCGCTGATCATATTTGTATATGGTCAGTCTCAAGGACATTATCCTGTCCCTTGGCGCCGTCATTCATAAGTGACCTTTATAGGCTATGAGAAAGCTTTTGATTTTGTCAAAAGCTCAGCAGTAATGAAAACCCTTCAGAGACTAAATCTTGAGATCTTTAAACTAAAACCAATGTGATACATAGGCTTCCGAGAAGAGAGCATGTTCATTGCTGTGAAAGCAATGCTTATGAGACATAGATACTTCTAAGTAGACAGGATGTTTGTTGAGTTAAAAGTTACGAGATATATGACGCATAACTATTTCTAAGTTGGGGTATTAAACTTTAACCAAAAAATGCAATTATATTAGGAAAACGTTCGTTGATAGCGTAATTATTAAGAAAAGATTGCTTCTGTGTAAAGAAAATGGATTTAACAGTAATAGCAAGCTTACCTTATACTGGCATAAATATTGGGGAAATTATAGATACAGAGTATATCGATTATAAAGTTATTACACAAGTACACATACCAACCGACTTGCCTATAAGTCTTACGTCTTCTAGAAATTAGATAATTTTTTTTACCCTTTTTTTTGTAGTACAATGTTTGTTTTGGCTCACCTTATCCTGCCTTTCTCGTCAAATCTTGAAGACTGCAACGTGAAATCCATTTCCGATGATATTTGAACGAAGGTGACCTAAAATAGAAAAGATTAGATATGAATCGTTGTGGTTTTGTGGTTAATTTCGCAGTAAATTTCAGTATGCCAAAGTTTGGCGCGTAATTGTTTGCGGTCGTACGTTTGTGAAGCTAAAAACTCTTACAATATTTTACACACATTATATATATATTAACAAACACACACAAAGACACAAATATGCATATATATATATATATATATATATATATATATATATATATATATATATATATACAGTATATACTGTATATATATATATTTATATATATACATACATACATACATACATATATATATATATATATATATATATATATATATATATATATATATATATATAAATATGTGAGTGGGTATCTCTCTCTCTCTCTCTCTCTCTCTCTCTCTCTCTCTCTCTCTCTCTCTCTCTCTCTCTCTCTCTCTCTCTCTATATATATATATATATATATATATATATACATATATATACATACATACATATATATATATATATGTATATATATACA
>NC_090729.1:119799212-119811712 GCF_036898095.1 Palaemon carinicauda
CAATATCACTATTCTTTGCCTCTCCCATTCATGAGGGGACTTTAAACCCTTTAAACAAACCAAAATAATTCAGTCAGGATGCCAGAAAACCTCAAATCAATTAATCAATCACTCATGTTTAGAGAGGAGATAATCCACAGAAAAAAAAAAATGGAAAATACGTCAATAGATACGCGAATGAAAAACCTTGTGCAATCTTTTGATGGTAACGATAAATAAACTTTCCTAAAGGCAAAAACCCCCCCCCTCTCTCTCTCTCTCTCTCTCTCTCTCTCTCTCTCTCTCTCTCTCTCTCTCTCTCTCTCTCTCTCTCTCTCTCTTCTTCTTCGGTTTTATGGTTTAATTTTCAGGGACAAAATGCTCTTCTCAGACCAACTTGACTAACTTTTTTTTTGTGTAATGTGTTTGATAAAAGGAAATATTATATATGTAATTTTTGTTGCTTTTAACATGAGTTACCCCTAATTTCTTGATTGATATGTTTGATGAAAGGCAATGGTATAAATATTTTTTTTTTTTTTGCGGGTTTATACATGTGATTTTTATATTTTTATAAAAAAAAAAATATTCTTATATTTTATTTTTGTTCATTCTGATCAGTTAAATTAATGTTTTCTTAGAAAGTATATTAATGAAATCTGGAATCAATATTTTTTCGAGACCGAAATTTTTAGGTCCGAATTTTCTCGAGTCCAATATTCTTACAAATTTTCTTAGACCGAAATTTTCCTAATTTGTCGTGTGATATGTCTAATAAATGGTAATATAATAAATATATTTTTTCCTATGATAAACATTGGTTTTTTATTTTTTATCAATATTTCTATTTTTTTGTATTGATTATGATCAGTAAAATTAAAGTTTTCATGGGCTGTTTACTTATAACTTTGAGGACCGTAATTTCTGGAAAAAAATTTTCTGGGACAGAATTTTCCTATAGAAAATGTTCTGGGACTGCATTTTATAGGACAAAATTTTCTTGGACAAAATTTTCTGGGACTAAATTTTCTGCTGACCGAATTTCTGGGACTAAATTTTCTGCTGACTGAGTTTTCTGGTACCAAATTTTTCTGAATCCAAATTTTTTGGGACAAAATTTTCTGGGACCGAATTTTCTGGGATAAAATTGTCTGGGGTCGAATTTTCTGGGACCTAATTTTCTGATCACCTAACATGAATTATGATTAGTAAAGATTCTTCTATTGAGTTAAACATTTGGAAAATTGCAACGAACTTACCCAGGAAAACAGCAATCCTGACGAATCTTGAGAGCATTTCTGGGTCACTTGTGCTGTCTTGGTTCTGGAGGAGATCCTGGTTTTGGAAGAGATCTTGGCTCTGGAAGAGGGATGTCTTGGTGATGGTGTCATACCTGTGGGGTGAATACTGTATTGTCTCTTTATACAATTATCAGTGAATCTTCACTCGCATCTCTCTCTCTCTCTCTCTCTCTCTCTCTCTCTCTTACCCAGTCAGTTACGTAACTCATTGCTCAGGTCACTGAGCTTGATGGTGTTATACAGGGTGGTCCAAAATTAGGTGGACAATATGTGGAATAGGTTTATGCATCGGCTATTGGATTTTACTTCACAATAAAATTTAAGGGCTTCTGTATTATTATTCAAAATAAGATCTAATTGCCAATGTAATAATTGTGTTAGTAAATATAATTTTATATATATGTAATCCCAAAATAAATGTAATCATTTACTGTCCATTAACTTTTAGATCACTGTCCACCTACTTTTGGACACCCTGTATGCTGCCATCCTCGCCCAGGAATCACATTTGTGGTTTTACGTCGTAATACGATAACCTAGAGAGAGAGAGAGAGAGAGAGAGAGAGAGAGAGAGAGAGAGAGAGAGAGAGAGAGAGAGAGATTGTAAGTTGAAAAGCAAACATACTAAAACAGCTATGCACGAACAATCCTGAAAGCTGAATAACATTATTTTGATATAAACTTGAAATTATTCCTTCAATAATTCACTGTCGGAAAAATTATTTTTCTTTAGGATTTGTGCAATATTTGCTTTTCATTAATTTCGTAGTAATGCACTAAAGAAAAAAAATCATATCTTTGAATAATAAAATGTGGAAAATATAACTATCAACAATTAAAGAATGTGATATTTTGAAAAAAATATAGAAATGTATGGAAAACAAAAGCTAAGAATTAATCTTTGTAAATTATAAAAATGTATCTTTTTAAAAATTGTAAATAGGTTGTAAAAAGACATAATTATTAAAAAAAAGGAATGATAAAAAAATCAAATAAAGATAAAGAAAAATTATAGGAATAATAAAAATTGAAAAATAATCTTTGGAATTTATAGAAATGTATCTTTTTAAAACTGCAAATGGGTTGTTAAAAGACGTAACAATTAAGAAAAGGAATAAGTGAAAAAAACCGAAGACATAAAAATTATAGAAAAAATAGATGTTAAAAATTAATCTTTGAAAATTATAAAAATGTATCTTTTAAAAAAATGGTAAATAGATTATTAAAAGACGTAACAATTAAGAAAAGGAATGAGTGAAAAAACTAGAAACAGATAAAAATTATAGGAAAAATAAAAGTTAAAACTTAATTTTTGGAAATAAATTGAAATTATAAAAGAATTCTCTTTTTTAAAATGGTAAATAGATTATTAAAAGACGTAACAATTAAGAAAAAGTAATGAGTGAAAAAAACTAAAAATAATTAACGAAAAATGCTAGAAAAAATAAAATATATAAAAAAAGTTAACATTAAAATTAACTGTAAAACATAGAAAATAAAACAGAATTATTTAGAAATTATAATGATGCTAAATTACTTTAAAATATAAAAGTAATCTATTAACAATAAGATTCCGTTAATAGCACAAACATACAATATTCCTCGCGTAAGAAGACAATCCAGAGTTGCTCCTGTGAACCCTCGCTTTTCGCGTCTCATTCCCGAAGACGTTGTGGAGCTGACTGAAGCGAAAATCCTTTGGTGGAACGCGAGACAGCTCATTCACAGCGCTTGTCCAATCGTTAATGAGAAGAAGAGGCAGAGAAAAATCATGGAGAAAGAGAAGAAGAAGAAGAAGAAGAAGAGGAAGAATCATGGAGAAAGAGAAGAAGAAGAAGAAGAATCATGGAGAAAAAGAAAAAGATAAGGCAGAAGAATAAGCAGAGAACAATCATGGAGAAGAAGAAGAGGAAGAAGAAGAAGAAGAAAAGGAAGAAAAGGCAGAAGCATAAGCAGAGAAAAATAATGGAGAAGAAGAAAAAGAAAAGGCAGAAGAAGAAGCAGAGACAAATAATGCAGAAGAAGAAGAAGAAGAAGAAGAAGAAGAAGGCAGACAAATAATGAGAGAAAAATCGTGGAGAAAAAAAAAGGCAGTATATAATCATGGAGAAGAAGAAGAAGAAGAAGAAGAAGAAGAATCATGGAGAAATGGAGAAAGAAGAAGAAGAATCATGGAAGAAGAAGAAGAAGAATCATGGAGAAATGGAGAAGAAGAAGAAGAAGAAAAAGAAGAATCATGGAGAAAGAGAAGAAGATAAGGCAGAAGAATAAGCAGAGAATAATCATGGAGGAGAAGAAGAAGAAGAAGAAAAGGCAGAAGAATAAGGAAAGAACTATCAATAAGAAGAAGAAGAAGAAGAAGAAGAAGCAGAGACAAATTAAGGAGAAAAAGAAGAAAAAGAAAAGGCAGAAGAAGAACAACAACAAGAACAAGAAGAAAAGGCAGAAGAATAAGCAGAGAAAAATAATGGAGAAGAAGAAAAAGAAAAGGCAGAAGAAGAAGCAGAGACAAATAATGGAAAAGAAGAAGAAGAAGAAGAATAGGCAGACAAATAATCAGAGAACAATCGTGGAGAAAAAGAAGGAGAAAAGGAAGAAGAAGAAGCAGAGACAGATCATGAAGAAGAAGAAGAAGAAAAAGAAGAAGAAGAAGAAGAAAAAGAAAAGGCAGACAAATAATCAGGGAACAATCGTGGAGAAAAAGAAGAAGAAAAGGCAAAAGAATAAGCAGAGAAAAATCATGGTGAAAAAGGAGAAGAAAAGGCAGAAGAATAATCAGAAAAAAATCGTGGAGAAGAAGAAGAAGAAGAAGAATCAGAGAAAAATCGTGGAGAAAAAGAAGAAGAAAAAACAGAAGAAAGGCAGAGAAAGAAGATCGAGGAGAAGGAGAAGAAGAAGAAGAAGAAGAAGGATAAAAATTCCGAAGAAGAAAAATAGGAAAAATGAACTTCAATGCTTCGGTAACCTCCTGACTTCATTTCAAATTCCAATGAATGGCGGTACTAAATGTTATTTACGCGCCGGTATGAACATTGTTATGGTATCCGTAAGATTTAGATCAGAATCATCACTTGTTCGATTCATTAATATTTCTTATGGATTTCATTGCGTAGCATGGAACTTTGGAAAAATTTTTCTCTGAATTTTTGCGCAATAGAGAATATACACACACACACACACACACACACACACACACACACACACACATATATATATATATATATATATATATATATATATATATATATATATATATATATATAATGTGAAGACAAGTAAGTAATTTTACCTTACATTTGAAAGTTTTATATTGATGTTTATGTTCTTAAAATAGTTTATTTTGATTATTCATTACTTCTCATATAGTTTATTTATTTCATCATTCTTTCCTCACTGTGTTATTTTTCCTGTTGGATACCTTGGGCATATAGCATCCTGTTTTTCCAGCTAAGGTTGTAGCTTAGCTAGTAATGATGGTCAGTCTCTAGGGCACTGTCCTGCTTACTAGGGCAATGTCACAGTCCCTTGCCTCTGCCATTCATGAGTGGCCTTTAAACCTTTAAACGGAAATAGAGAGGCTTGTGAGGTCAACTGCAGTAGGCCTGAGTTGAAGAACAATCTTCCTGTGTTGATTTTTGTATTAGACAACAACTTAAACTCTTGCTTTTACAATCAGCCTATCAGTGTACACTTACAAGGAAAATGATGAATAGTGTACCAACCGTGTGTCACACGATCGTACATAGTTCATTTTGTGTATATATTATGCTTGTATCTTCGCTGTCCCCTAGCACTAAAAAGAAACTGAAATAACATGTCTGTTTTTCTCTCCGTTAACTGTTAACCGCTGTGGTGTCGGTTGAACAGGAAATTTCCTGTTGCATTGAACCTGAAATAATGTGTCTGTTTTTCTCACCGTTAACTGTTAACCGGTGCGGTGTCGGTTGAACAGGAAATTTCCTGTTGCAATGAGTTTTTGTATATAAAAGCGAGTGTTCTGTAATAAAGTCACTCAGTTGCTTTCATCCTGTCCATGAGTCACAACCTTCTCTCGGCTCGTCACAATAGACATCATAAGACTAGGGGAAAAAAGAGATGTAAAAGATGAAGGTAAGCTTGTTATTTCTTATGGGTAGAGAGTATAAGAAATGGTTCTTGTGACTCTTAATATATAGGAATTATTTTTTGTGTTGATTTACAGTGATCTCTTTGTTATTCATGAGTTATGGTCCTCTGCTTTTGTTTTTCTTTTCACAAAAAGCCTAATGCTCTTTAGTGGAAGCTTTATCTGCTATTGAATGAACGATATTATTATTATTATTGTTATTCTTATTATCATTATCATTATCATTATCATTATCGTTATTATTATTATTATCATTATTATTATTATTATCTAAGCTACAACCCTAGTTAGAAAAGCAAGATACTATAAGCCCAAGGGCTCCAACAGGGAAAATAGCCCATGGAGGAAAGGAAGTAAAGAGACATAAACGATCCGGGAAATAATGAACAATTATTTGAATAATGATAAAAAATACATGCATTACACTTCCACGTTTAATTGATCATGCATTAGCTTACAATTTTTAATCACACGCAGTAGAAGCTTGGCATAATCAAAACAGCAAATTACACTTGTACACACACACACACACAAACGTTATTTGCATAACGATAACAGATTTCGGACACAAAACACACACCTCATTTGCATTCCTGTTGTTTTATTTAAGTATGACAGGCTGGGAGGAACGTAGAGAGGAGAGGTCCCCTTTTTAGTTTCATTTGTTTTGATGTCAGCTACCGCCCCCCCCCCCAAAAAAAAAAATTGGGGGAAGTGCCTTGGTATATGTGTGTATGTATGATAAGGTAGATTGGTACTACAGTTTAGTAAAGACTATTACAAGTATTTTACCAAATTTTTTAACTGTAAGTATCCTTAACAAACTAACAGGATTTGTTTTGAATACTCGTATTTCTCTAGAGAAAAGAGTTTCCTTATTACAAAAATTATTTTACTTCGCGATATATATATATATATATATATATATATATATACATATATATGTATACATATATATATGTATATATATATGTGTATATATATGTATACATATATATATATATATATATATATATATATATATATGTATACACACATATATATATATATATATATATATATATATATATATATATGTATATATATATATATATATATATATATATTATATATATATATATATATATACATATATATATATACACATATATAAATATGCATTTTTATATATGTGATCCCGAGGTAGAGAGAGAATCCAGATATCAAGAGGATATAATATATAGCTTATTTGAATATGAAAAACAGATCTAAACGTGTAAAATTTATCATGAACTAACTATATGTTTACATATCACTAATAGGCTCCCAAGAGACATCCGAATAATTAAAGACATTAAGGCTTTCAAAAGGATACTGAAGACTTATCCTGCGAGTGTTTTGACAGTGATGATCAAACAGTAAGCGATCAATACGCGTTGGGAAATATTAAATGCTCGAGAATGAACATCCTAAAACGACTATGGAGGTCCTGTAGAGAGTAGGGTTCCCCTGCTGTACAGGACCAGAGAAGCAGCCCTTAAGAGGTCCTGTAGAGAGTAGGGTTCCCCGGCTGTACAGGACCAGAGAAGCAGCCCTTAAGAGGTCCTGTAGAGAGTAGGGTTCCCCGGCTGTACAGGACCAGAGAAGCAGCCCTTAAGAGGTCCTGTAGAGAGTAGGGTTCCCCTGCTGTACAGGACCAGAGAAGCAGCCCTTAAGAGGTCCTGTAGAGAGTAGGGTTCCCCGGCTGTACAGGACCAGAGAAGCAGCCCTTAAGAGGTCCTGTAAAGAGTAGGGTTCTCCTGCTGAACAGGACAAGATAAGCAGCCCTTAAAGTAAGTAAATAAACTAACCCTCAACGGCGATGGCAGAGCAAAGAAATTCACTGCTAATTCGGTTTTCGGATACAAAGTCAACAGCAGAACGAGTCATTAGCGGCTGGGTTAACAAAACCTGGTAAACTGTTCTTATTGATGAAGTCTTATTGGTGAAGATAATTGCGTGTTTGTTCTTGGTGTAATGTGACTGGAATTATGTTTAGCCGTAGTTCTTGTCTTCTGTTTCTGTTTTCGCTTTCATGATTGGGCAAATGGTTTTATTTTTATATTTATTCTTTTTATTAGTGTTTATCTTTTGAAGATGATTGTAATGACAAGTTGAGAAATCTCTCTCTCTCTCTCTCTCTCTCTCTCTCTCTCTCTCTCTCTCTCTCTCTCTCTCTCTACGTGATGTTAGAAAATATGTATGACATATGAATATATGTATATGAGTATAAATATATATATTTATATTTATATTCATATAAATGTATCATACATATTTTCTAACATTTTTCGTTTGGGTTCCCCCAGGTCCCTCAGTGTGAGGCACCTCGTATATCCACCAGAGAGTTGCTAATGCATCTTCCGGTGTATTTTGCATCTTCCAGTCTTGGATGGTCTGGGATGCATCTTAGGTACTTATCGAGCTTATTCTTAAACACATCTACGCTCACTCCTGATATGTTTCTTAGATGAGCTGGCAGCACATTAAATAGTCGCTGCATTATCGATGCTGGTGCGTAGTGGATTAATGTCCTGTGCGCCTTTCTCAGTTTACCTGGAATATTTTTTTGGCACTATTAATCTACCTCGGCTTGCTCTTTCTGATATTTTAAGCTCCATGATGTTTTCAGTAATTCCTTCTATTTGCTTCCATGCTTGTATTATCATGTAGTGTTCTCTTCTCCTTTCTAGACTGTATAGTTTTAAAAATTGCAGTCTTTCCCAGTAGTCAAGGTCCTTAACTTCTTCTATTCTAGCAGTATAGGACCTTTGTACACTCTCTATTTGCGCAATATCCTTTTGGTAGTGTGGGTACCATATCACATTGCAGTACTCGAGTGTACTACGCACATAAGTTTTGTAAAGCATAATCATGTGTTCAGCTTTTCTTGTTTTAAAGCGTCTGAATAACATTCCCATTTTTGCTTTACATTTAGCCAACAGTGTTGCTATTTGGTCGTTGCATAACATATTCCTATATAAAATTACACCAAGGTCTTTAATTGCTTCCTTGTTTGTGATTGTCTCATTATTAGGTCCCTTGTATGCATACACCATTCCTTCTCTGTTTCCATAATTTATTGATTTGAATTTATCGGAGTTAAATACCATCCTATTTATCTCCGCCCATTCATATATTTTGTTTAGATCTCTTTGTAGTGAGTTCCTATCTTCATCACAAGTAATTTCTCTACTTATTCTTGTGTCATCGGCGAAACTTCTCACTACGGAGTTTTCAACATCACAGTCTATGTCTGAGATCATAATAACAAACAGCAGTGCAGCTAATTATTTTCTTTTTTATTACCCTCTCATACACTTTCATAATATGTGATGTTAGACTAACAGGTCTATAATTGCTTGCCTCTAGTCTTGATCCACTTTTGAAGATAGGGGTTATATAAGCTAATTTATGTTTAACATATATCTCGCTCATATCTACACTCTGTCTTAGCAGTATTGCAAGCGGCTTCGCGATAGTGTTTGCAGTTTTTTTTAACAAAATCGCTGGAACTCCATCTGGTCCAGCTGCCGATCCATTTTTAATTTCGTTTATAGCCGTGACAATATCTGCTTCATTAATATCTATATCCGTTAGATATTCAACATTTTCTTCTCTCATTTCTGTTTCATTATTCTCATTCGCAATTCTTGGCGTGAACTCACTCTTATATTTTTCTGCTAATATGTTGCATATTTCCTTTTTTTCATTCGTTAGCCGTCCTTCAATTCTTAGAGGGCCTATTTCTATTCTCCCTTTATTCATCTTTTTTGCATAGGAGTAAAGTACTTTGGGGTTTCTTTTTATATTTTGAAGTGTCCTTTCTTCTAAGTCCCTTTTTTCATTTTCTTTCGACTGTATAATCTTTTGTTCTGCATTTTCTATCTTACATTTTATTTCCCTCATTTTCCACACATTTTTTTCTTTTGCAAGATTTTTCTTCCACTTTTTAATTTTCTGAAATAAGATCCTTCTGTCTCTTGGTATGCACGTCTTTTGTTTATTGTTTTTTTTTCGGTACATATTTTTCAACAATTTTCTCCAGTATTTTGTACAGTATGTCCGTATTTACCTGTATATTATCACTTATAAATACATTTTTCCATTCTTTATTCAGTTCTTCATTTATATCTGACCATTTTATATTCTTACTGTAAAAATTATATTTTCCATATCCTTCCCAAAGTTTTGTGCTTTTATTAATTCTGTGATCACTTGCTTTGGAATGAACTATCAATTCTATGACATTGTGGTCTGAAATTCCCGTGTTATACACTATTATTTCTTTAACATAATTCACCTCATTCACAAATACTAGATCTAGGACATTTTCCTTTCTTGTTGGAATGTGGTTTATTTGTTGCATATTATGTTCTAATAGCATATTTTGAAGCTTTTCAAATTGCCTCTTATCTTCTGCGCTACTATTACTCTCCTTTTTATATGTATACATACAACCACTTTCTTCTATCCGTTCTTTCCAATCCACGAAAGGAAAGTTAAAATCTCCGGATAGGAGTATATTCCAGTCTTTATGGTTTCTACATATATCATCTACTTTTTCTATTATTATGTCAAACTCCTTAGTATTTGGGGGTCTGTAAACTACAATATTCACTAGTTTTTCAAATTCAAATTCTACCGCAATCAATTCACATTCTGTGTTGCTGTATTTTTCACAGACTTTTCCTTGATTTATGTCTCTTCCATATATTGCGGTTCCCCCTTGATTCCTATTTTTTCTGTCTGATCTATAAGTTTGGAAACCCTTTATCTGGTCATCACTGCCAGTCTCTTGGGAATACCATGTTTCACTTATATTTAATATATCTATTTTTTCAATTTGGGTTAGTTCTTCTAGGAACTCTATTTTCCTTTTAGAGTTACTCGTGACTAAACCCTGTGCATTCATCACTATTATGGTTTGTGTTTCATTCCCATTATTTAATATTGGTAATAATATGGATTCTCCCATGCTTCCTTCCTGTTCTGATATGATGTTCTTTTCTTCATTTCTCGGAATTCTGCCATTAAATAATCCAACTTTTCCATAATATTTGTTCTTTCGCCTTCATACTTATTTTTGTGTGTAAACCTGCAATTATCCCCATATCTGCACCAACCCCTGGCATTATAGATGCATTCTTTGTAGTTGGGCTCTATTTGTGGAGATTTGGGTTGAAAGGCCTTTTTTGGTGCATAGTGCGGTATATATGCGGCCTGCTTTTTTGTTTCTTTTTTTGTTTCATTTTTGTCTTTCTTTTCAGTTTGCTGAGTTTTCTTACTCTCTTTCATAGTTGCAGGATGCATATATCGACATTTTTTGTTGAAACTGCATCCTTTTCCTTCTTTTAGGGTTTTGCATATTTTTGGATGGAGATCTCTGCAGTCGTCTCCATATCCGTCTAAATACGCACATTTACCATATATTTCATAATTATGGCATATCTTTGGATGCTTGTAGTAGCATATTTCGCCAAATTTACAATTCCCTCTTTTCAGCCTATTACAGATTATATCTTTCTTTTCTTTTTTTTCTTGTTCTTGCTCTTCCCTAAAAGTATGTAGGTCCGGGTAGAGTCTCTTGGGTCTATTATTTGTTTCCATCTGATAATTTATTTCTTCATAAGTATGTTGTTGGATGGCATCATAAGTTATATCAATGATTTCCTCTGCATCCTTACACATATCCTGTTCATTTTTCTCTTCTTCTTCTTCTTCTTCTTCTTCTTCTTCTTCTTCTTCTTCTTCAACTATTTGCAGCTTTAGTCTCGACTTAATTATATTTTCTATCCAGACTAAGCATGTTGAGCAGAATACCTTTGTGTCTCTAATTTTTATTTTTTGCTGTATTTCAGCACATGTGGGGTGTGTTGGAACATTACAGGCATTACATTTTCTAATCAGTTGTTGAGGATTATTAATGGAATACCATATCTTACATGTATTACACCATTTTGGCATTCTTTTTCCCAATGCATCAATCAGCATATTCACCATATTGGACTTGTTATTGTTCTTTGATGGAATGTGTTGATTGATGTAGACTTTCTTTATAAGTCTCTTTATCACTTGGATCTTCTTTGGAATTTCCTCAATTATTTGACTGATGTTTTCTGCAGATTTGTTCCAGTCTATTGGATCATATTGTTTCAATATGTCTGCGAATATTTTTCCGTCACACTGGTTGGAGTTGCTAGTGACATCTGTCGTCAATCGGTCGAGCTCCTGTTTCGCCAACTCATGGAATTTGGTTTTGCTGACTCCAGCGATGTCTCTCCACGAGTTGCCTGTGTTATACAATGCCATCTTGATCAGATTTTTATTAATTCACAAGATAATTATCCTATGCCGACGATTTATCCCACTTTTCTGCCCTCAAACTAATCACCGACTATTCACGAAAACTTGTAGCTATATTTCACTCGATAGCCTTTTTGTTATCCGCGTTAAATCAGGATATTTTTAGGGACGCACAAGTGTTCACTTCACCGGCACACAAATACAACTCAGAGAGAGAGAGAGAGAGAGAGAGAGAGAGAGAGAGAAAGAGAGAGAGAGAGAGAGAGGATATGGAAGGATTAAAGTTTACGATAGGAAATGTCGGGCATTTTTTATTGTCTTTTTATGTAACTGTGAAATATTCGATCAGAAACATCACCAATGTATGAGCCAAGAGCACAACCTTCTTATTTATATGATCTCTTATAGATTTCATGCTGTTTAATGATGATGATAAGAAAACGCTATCTGAACCCAGAACTTACTGTTGATACCTTAATTTTCTTTTGTGAGCCCCTTATCACCTCTGCCAACGAAGTTGGAAGGAGGTTATGTTTGACCCCCTGTTTGTTCAATTGTGTGTTTGTTGTGTGTGTTTTTGTTTGTGAACAGCTTCTTGGCCACAATTGTAATCATAGAGTAATGAAAATTGCAGGATTAACTGTTATATAAAAAGCTGGAAATAATTAGATTTTGGAAGGTCAAGGTCAAAGGTCAAGGGCACGGTCAAGCAATATGTCCAATTCATGTAATCAGCCATAAGTAAGGGCATCAATGTCACAGAGACTTCA
>NC_090729.1:119816712-119821712 GCF_036898095.1 Palaemon carinicauda
ACGAGAACAGTATTTTTTTACGGAGATTTTCCGATTAAAATTACGGTTCCTAGTTTCTTTTTTAGCAGTGTAAGATATTCTTGAGTCAGGGTTAATATGGAACGTGAAGGAATATGAACCAACTTTTGATGATGTATATTTTCTTGTGGACAAGTTTTTATTGTGTTTGTTAGAAGGTAATTTGTAGCTCTATTGTTGCGACCTTGATCGGCCTACGCAGAAGTAGTAACATACATTTATCCCACCTTTTAGTTTGATTATGATCGTCCCATACCGTTCTGAGAACCTTAGCTGCACTTGAAGAATGTTTCTATTGTTTTAGTTGTGTTAATCATCCTTTCCACCTAGGCCTATTGACGCAAAGGGCCTCAGGTAGATTTCGCCAGTCTTTAATTCAATACTTCTCCATTCATCATCTCCTACTTCGCGCTTCATAGTCCTCAGCAATGTAGGCCTGTGTCTTCCAACTCTTCTAGTGCGTCGTGGAGCCCAGCTGTACGTTTGATGATTCGTGGAGCCTAGCTAAACGTTTGATGCCTTGTGAAGCCCAGCAGAACGTTTGATGCCTTGTGGAGCTCAGCTGTATGTTTGATGCCTTGTGGAGCCCATCTGTACGTTTGATGCCTTGTAGAGCCCAGTTGTACGTTTGAGGCCTCGTGGAGCCCAGCTGAACGTTTGATGCCTTGTGAAGCCCAGCTGAACGTTTGATGCCTTGTGAAGCCCAGTTGTACGTTTGATGCCTTGTGAAGCCCAGCTGAACGTTTGATGCCTTGTGGAGCTCAGCTGTACGTTTGATGCCTTGTGAAGCCCAGCTGAACGTTTGATGCCTTGTGAAGCCCAGCTGTACGTTTGATGCCTTGTGGAGCCCAGTTGTACGTTTGATGCCATGTGGAGCCCAGCTGAACGTTTGATGCCTTGTGAAGCCCAGCTGAACGTTTGATGTCTTGTGGAGCCCAGCTGTACCCTTGATGCATTGTGGAGCACACCTGAACGTTTGATGCCTTGTGGAGCCCGGCTGTACGTTTGATGCCTTGTGGAGCCCAGTTGTACGTTTGGTGCCTCTTGAAGCCCAGCTGAACGTTTGATGCCTTGTGAAGCCCAGTTGTACGTTTGATGTCTTGTGAAGCCCAGCTGAACGTTTGATGCCTTGTGGAGCCCAGCTGTACGTTTGATGCCTTGTGGAGCCCAGTTGTACGTTTGGTGCCTTGTGAAGCCCAGCTGAACATTTGATGTTTTGTGAAGCCCAGCTGAACGTTTGATGCCTTGTGGAGCCCAGCTGTACGTTTGATGCCTTGTGAAGCCCAGTTGTACGTTTGATGCCTTGTGAAGCCCAGCTGAACGTTTGATGCCTTGTGGAGCCCAGTTGTACGTTTGATGCCTTGTGAAGCCCAGCTGAACGTTTGATGCCTTTTGGAGCCCAGTTGTACGTTTGATGCCTTGTGAAGCCCAGCTGAACGTTTGATGCCTTGTGAAGCCCAGTTGTACGTTTGATGCCTTGTGAAGCCCAGTTGTACGTTTGATGCCTTGTGGAGCCCAGTTGTACGTTTGGTGCCTTGTGAAGCCCAGCTGAACGTTTGATGCCTTGTGGAGCCCAGTTGTATGTTTGATGCCTTGTGAAGCCCAGCTGAACGTTTGATGCCTTTTGGAGCCCAGTTGTACGTTTGATGCCTTGTGGAGCCCAGTTGTACGTTTGATGCCTTGTGAAGCCCAGTTGTACGTTTGATGTCTTGTGAAGCCCAGCTGAACGTTTGATGCCTTGTGGAGCCCAGCTGTACGTTTGATGCCATGTGAAGCCCAGTTGTACGTTTGATGTCTTGTGAAGCCCAGCTGAACGTTTGATGCCTTGTGGAGCCCAGTTGTACGTTTGGTGCCTTGTGAAACCCAGCTGAACGTTTGATGCCTTCTGGAGCCCAGTTGTACGTTTGATGCCTTGTGAAGCCCAGCTGAACGTTTGATGCCTTTTGGAGCCCAGCTGTACATTTGATGCCTTGTGGAGCCCAGTTGTACGTTTGATGCCTTGTGGAGCCCAGATGAACGTTTGATACCTTGTGAAGCCCAGCTGAACGTTTGATGCCTTGTGAAGCCCACCTGAACGTTTGATGCCTTGTGGAGCCCATCTGAACGTTTGATGCCCTGTGAAGCCCAGCTGAACGTTTGATGCCTTGTGGAGCCCAGCTGAACGTTTGATGCCTTGTGGAGCCCAGCTGTACGTTTGATGCCTTGTGAAGCCTAGCTGAACGTTTGATGCCTTGTGGAGCCCAGCTGAACGTTTGATGCCTTGTGGAGCCCACCTGAACGTTTGATGATTTGTGGAGCCCAGTTGAACGTTTGATGCCTTGTGGAGCCCAGCTGTACGTTTGATGCCTTGTGGAGCCCAGCTGAACATTTGATGCCTTATGAAGCCCACCTGAACGTTTGATGCCTTGTGGAGCCCAGCTGAACGTTTGATGCCTGGTGCCCAGCTGTACGTTTGATGCCTTGTGGAGCCCAGCTGAACGTTTGATGCCTTGTGGAGCCCAGCTGAACGTTTGATGCCTTGTGGAGCCCAGCTGTACGTTTGATGCCTTGTGGAGCCCAGCTGAACGTTTGATGCCTTGTGAAGCCCACCTGAACGTTTGATGCCTGGTGCCCAGCTGTACGTTTGATGCCTTGTGGAGCCCAGCTGAACGTTTGATGCCTTGTGGAGCCCAGCTGTACGTTTGATGCCTTGTGGAGCCTAGCTGAACGTTTGATGCCTTGTGCAGCCCAGCTGTACGTTTGATGCCTTGTGGAGCCCAGCTGAACGTTTGATGCCTTGTGGAGCCCAGCTGTACGTTTGATGCCTTGTGGAGCCCAGCTGTATGTTTGATGCCTTGTGGAGCCCAGCTGAACGTTTGATGCCTTGTGGAGCCCAGCTGTACGTTTGATGCCTTATGGAGCCCAGCTGAACGTTTGATGCCTTGTGGAGCCCAGCTGAATGTTTGATGCCTTGTGGAGCCCAGCTGAACGTTTGATGCCTTGTGGAGCCCAGCTGTACGTTTGATGCCTTGTGGAGCCCACCTGAATGTTTGATGCCTTGTGAAGCCCACCTGAACGCTTGATGCCTTGTGGAGCCCAGCTGTACGTTTGATGCCTTGTGGAGCCCAGCTGAACGTTTGATGCCTTGTGGAGCCCAGCTGTATGTTTGATGCCTTGTGGAGCCCAGCTGAACGTTTGATGCCTTGTGGAGCCCAGCTGAACGTTTGATGCCTTGTGGAGCCCAGCTGTATGTTTGATGCCTTGTGGAGCCCAGCTGAACGTTTGATGCCTTGTGGAGCACACCTGAATGTTTGATGCCTTGTGAAGCCCAGCTGAACGTTTGATGCCTTGTGGAGCCCAGCTGAACGTTTGATGCCTTGTGGAGCCCAGCTGAACGTTTGATGCCCTGTGGAGCCTAGCTGAACGTTTGATGCCTTGTGCAGCCCAGCTGTACGTTTGATGCCTTGTGGAGCCCAGCTGAACGTTTGATGCCTTGTGGAGCCTAGCTGAACGTTTGATGCCTTGTGGAGCCTAGCTGAACGTTTGATGCCTTGTGCAGCCCAGCTGTACGTTTGATGCCTTGTGGAGCCCAGCTGAACGTTTGATGCCTTGTGGAGCCCAGCTGAACGTTTGATGCCTTGTGGAGCCCAGCTGAACGTTTGATGCCTTGTGGAGCCCAGCTGAACGTTTGATGCCTTGTGGAGCCCAGCTGAACGTTTGATGCCTTGTGGAGCCTAGCTGAACGTTTGGTGCCTTGTGCAGCCCAGCTGTACGTTTGATGCCTTGTGGAGCCCAGCTGAACATTTGATGCCTTATGAAGCCCACCTGAACGTTTGATGCCTTGTGGAGCCCAGCTGAACGTTTGATGCCTGGTGCCCAGCTGTACGTTTGATGCCTTGTGGAGCCCAGCTGAACGTTTGATGCCTTGTGGAGCCCAGCTGAACGTTTGATGCCTTGTGGAGCCCAGCTGTACGTTTGATGCCTTGTGGAGCCCAGCTGAACGTTTGATGCCTTGTGAAGCCCACCTGAACGTTTGATGCCTGGTGCCCAGCTGTACGTTTGATGCCTTGTGGAGCCCAGCTGAACGTTTGATGCCTTGTGGAGCCCAGCTGTACGTTTGATGCCTTGTGGAGCCCAGCTGAACGTTTGATGCCTTGTGGAGCCCAGCTGTACGTTTGATGCCTTGTGGAGCCCAGCTGAACGTTTGATGCCTTGTGGAGCCCAGCTGAACGTTTGATGCCTTGTGGAGCCCAGCTGTATGTTCGATGCCTTGTGGAGCCCAGCTGAACGTTTGATGCCTTGTGGAGCCCAGCTGTACGTTTGATGCCTTGTGGAGCCCAGCTGAACGTTTGATGCTTTGTGGAGCCCAGCTGAATGTTTGATGCCTTGTGGAGCCCACCTGAACGTTTGATGCCTTGTGGAGCCCAGCTGTACGTTTGATGCCTTGTGGAGCCCACCTGAATGTTTGATGCCTTGTGAAGCCCACCTGAACGTTTGATGCCTTGTGGAGCCCAGCTGTACGTTTGATGCCTTGTGGAGCCCAGCTGAACGTTTGATGCCTTGTGGAGCCCAGTTGTACGTTTGATGCCTTGTGGAGCCCAGCTGAACGTTTGATGCCTTGTGGAGCCCAGCTGAACGTTTGATGCCTTGTGGAGCCCAGCTGAACGTTTGATGCCTTGTGGAGCCCAGCTGTATGTTTGATGCCTTGTGGAGCCCAGCTGAACGTTTGATGCCTTGTGGAGCCCAGCTGTACGTTTGATGCCTTGTGGAGCCCAGCTGAACGTTTGATGCCTTGTGAAGCCCACCTGAACGTTTGATGCCTGGTGCCCAGCTGTACGTTTGATGCCTTGTGGAGCCCAGCTGAACGTTTGATGCCTTGTGGAGCCCAGCTGTACGTTTGATGCCTTGTGGAGCCCAGCTGAACGTTTGATGCCTTGTGGAGCCCAGCTGTACGTTTGATGCCTTGTGGAGCCCAGCTGAACGTTTGATGCCTTGTGGAGCCC
>NC_090729.1:119829212-119841712 GCF_036898095.1 Palaemon carinicauda
TTTGCCATAAGTTATCGTTTAAGTAATGACGTCATTGTAGGCCTCGTCGTCATAAATAAAAAGATGTAATTAATGGTCTATTTGTCATTGCTTAAGAAAAGACGTCATTATAGGCTTGCATGTCATAAATGAAAAGATGTAATTATTAGTCTGTTTGTCATCATTTAAGTGATGACGTCATTGTAGGCCGGTTTATCATAAATGAAAAGATGTAATTATTGGTCTGTTTGTCATCATTTAAGTAATGACGTCATTGTAGGCTTGTTTGTCATAAATGAAAATATGTAATTATTGGTCTGTTTGTCATCATTCAAGTAATGACGTCATTGTAGGCTTGTAGGCTATAAATAAGATGTAATTATTGGTCTGTTTATCATAAAGGAAAAGATGTAATCATTGGTCTGTTTGTCATCAAAATGGAAAATCATTCCCACACGGCAGGCCCTGTTAAAAATTTGCATTAAAAAATGTAGATGCATGGCAACATTTATCCCAGGATTTTTACTGTTTTAAAAACGGATATATTGACGTAAAGAAGTGATATCATGGTCACCAACCCGTAAAAGAAAATAACAAAGTCAGGTGAAATTACGGTCGCATGTATTTTACTGAAATACGGCTCAGAACAGTATATTCCTATGGAGAATATTTCCGATTAAAATGGTTTTTGCTTGTAATGCTTGAAGCGCAATATGGCCAGTCATATCCGTCAGGGTCTCTCAAGCAAAGAGAAACCAATCAAATATGATTCTCAGCAAAATACCTGCGTCAGAACGATGCATGTTTTTGAGACGTCTCGTGCATTATTGACTTCCGCCGTGAAGTCCACAGCTCAGGCGCCAATCAGAATTCCTCTTGTGCAAAAAAAGCATTCAACCGGATGAATCTGCTTTCAGAACTGTATGAAAAATGGATTCTCAATCTTCAACGAGACGCGACATAGCTTTATGTCTTAAGGAATGTCTCTAAATCTAGTCTGACGACAAAGATTTTGTTTTTGTAATACACTTCTCTTAATTTGTAAATGCATTTACAAGTAACAAGTCAAAAGAAATGTCTTAAGGAATATCTCTAAATCTAGTCTGACGACAAAGATTTTGTTTTTGTAATACACTTCTCTTAATTTGTATATGCATTTACAAGTAACAAGTCAAAAGAAATGTTTTAAGGAATATCTCTAAATCTAGTCTGACGACAAGGATTTATTTTTGTGATACACTTCTCTTAATTTGTAAATGCATTTACAAGGAACAAGTCAAAAGAACATTGGCCTGGTTAAAGAAGTTTCCACTGGAAGAAATATTCGAATGTAAATAAATGAAAGAACAAAGCAAAGATGTGAAATAATATATAAATAGAAGAATTAAATGGATAAATATCTAGATGAATAAATCATTACTAAATGAATAAATCAATACCAGTGTGCTTTAACGCACCATTGAGCCTAGGAACTCAAACTTAAGACTATGGAAGGTTGAAATCGTTGAAGTATGGCGGTAACATCGCACCCTAATGCTTCCAAGCAAGCATTGACACGCAGGTTTAAAGACCGCTCGTGAACGACAGAGGCAAGGGACAGTGACATTCCCCTATCAAGCATATATACAGTACATATGATCAGCGCCCAAGCCCCTTCTCAACCCAAGCTAGGACTAAGGAGGGCAAGGTAATGGCTGTTGATGATTCAGCTGATAGACCTATAGGCTCCCTCAACCACCCCCCCATCATTAGCTCACATGGATGGTGAGGTTGCAGCGACCAAAGAAACTAACGAGTTTGAGTGGGACTCGAATCCCGGTCTGGCGATCACCAGACAGGGACGTTACCAAATCAGCCACGACAACCCTGGATTATTATTATTATTATCATTATTATTATTATTATAATTAGCTAAGCTACAACCCTAGTTTGAAAAGCAGGATGTTATAATATGCCTAAGGGCTCCAACAGGGAAAAATAGCCCAATGAGGAAATGCAATAAGGAAATAAATAAACTACAAGAGAAGTAATGAAAAATCAAAAAATTATATTTCAAGAACTGTAACATTAAAATAGATTTTTTATATATAAACCGGAAAAAGCGACTTATATCAGCCTGTTCAACATGAAAACATTCGCTGCAAGTTTTAACTTTTCAAGATCCACCGATTTAACTTCCTGGTTAGGAAGATCATTCCACAACTGGTTAGGAAGATATGAAGCTTCCATATAAAACAGATTTCCTTGACACCATTCACACACTGACCTGAATATACCAGCTGGAACAGTCTTATTAGAATCAATGATTTTACAGTTTGAGCCTCAGCCCGCTCTTGCTTTCAGCTGCCAATTCCCAGCCAGTAGGCTACGTCAACACAACTTACGCACGCAGGTGTAGGCAAGAGTAGGTTAAAGATTATGTTAGAAATACAGTTTATTTGATTCTAATGACATTGTTGCAACCATCGTCTTCAACTGTCTTTGTGAATTGTTTCATTTGAATCAGTTTATTTTCAAATTGAAGCTTCAGTCTGCCCCTTTCTTACACTTGCCGAATCACTGCCTGTGTGGACGCAGCATGAGGTCTGTGAACATTGACCAACCACCCACTCATAAAGTTGAACTTCACTCGAGTAACACTCGAGTTTATAGGAGTTTCGTGCTTCAATGTGATTCATCAAAAAGGTGTTAGAATGACCCTTAAACCAAATCTTGATCTACCATTTAAAAAAAAATACTATGGCATATAGCATCTTATTTTATTTAATATGTAAAAAAAGGGTTACAGTTAGTACCATATAAATTGATACACGAGGATGATATTTTGGTTTTCTATACTATATTTAATAAAAGATAAGTTTAAATCTTCAACTGGTTGACTGAAATCAATTTGGAATATTATCATGTTGCTATAAAAAATCAGTATGTACACACACACACACATATATATATACATATATATATGTGTGTATATATATACATATATATATATATACATATATATATATATGTGTGTATATATATACATATATATATGTGTATATATATATATATATATATATATATATATATACATATATATATATGCATATATATATATATATATATGTGTGTGTGTGTGTGTGTCTGTGTGTGTACGTATGTATGTTTGTATGGATTTGGGAGTTCATCTGTCAAAGATGTTCATTATTGGTAGCTTAATGTAAGTGGATTAATGTAAAATCTTTACTTTAATGATTACCTGGGAGTTACCTTTCTATTAGTTTTTGAACTTCAACAAAATACAGAAAATCTATAATAATAGACCTAATGACTTTCTAATATACGTCAGAAACAATAGATACAGTGGCTGTAGTCTGCATGGTAATGTAAGAAGGCCCAAACTTAGAGAATAAAATCTTTCTCATTTTGACTTTCAGTGTACAACAAACACCCCCACCATTCATTCCATCAACATTATCATCATCAACATGTGCAGCAGCAGCAGCAACATGAAGAGACCCAAACAGACCCAAAAAGCCTGATCACTGAGGATGAGGTGAAGCAAAGCCTCCAAGCTGATAAAGGCGAGGAAGCAGAACTAACTTCCTTCGAGATTGTAGATTTCACTAAACCTGGAGACAACTATTCCAATTTCGTAACAAGCATTGAGGTCAAGTATACCTTGGAGGATGAGGAACAAGAGGTGGTCTACGTAGCGAAGGTCAACCCATGTAAAAAATTGGAGGGCTTCGAGGAAATGAGTCACGAATTTTTCGAGAAGGAAATCAAGTTCTACCAGGAAGTAATCCCTGAGCTCAACGCAGTGCTAGAGGAAGCAGGAAAGGAGCCTTTGAATGTACCAAAGTTATATCACGCTAATTTGGAGACGGGGACCGAACAAGCATACTATGAAGACCTGCGAGCTCGAGGCTTCAAGATGGTAGACCGAGTGCAAAGTTTAGATATGGCTCATACTACGCTGGTGCTCCAAGAAATCGCCAAACTTCACGCGGCCTCTCGCCTCCTCCAAGCAAAATGTGAAGATGAACCTTTGGTGGAAAAATACGAAACCGTTCTGAAGGGCTGGGGAAATTTTAATGAAAATGCATTGATGAAAGGGATAGTTAATGGTCACCTTGATCATGCAACTAAGATACTAAGAAAGGCTGGTGGGGACGAGAATGCAGTAAATTGGCTGGAAGGTCTCAAACCGCAGGCTTTTGACATCCTTGGCAAGCCAGCAGAGAATGAGGCCTTTGCAGCAGTGAATCATGGTACACTATGGAGCAACAACTTACTCTTTAGGTATGGATTGTTCTATCTCATCTGATTTATACCAAAGATATCATATACTGCAGTAAATGTTGAAGGTTCTATAAGGATGTAGCTATTTCCTTTAATCCATTAGACATTACCAAAGTTCAAAACCTCTTTAGAAACTTGTATCAGATTATAATGATTAGAAAAATAGAAAGCATTGCTAAATCAAATGAACATTCTTGCTGATGTGTCAACATTATTTGGAGTGTAAGGGTACCTGAAACTAGATATATTGTAAAATGGAGTAAGAATGACAGGTAAAGTGAATTCTAAATAAAAATGACCAAGAACTTGTTAGAGAAAGAAGGTATTCTACAAGAAAGTAGATGCTGAGAAAAATTCATTAGCAAATAGACCTTAAAATAAGAAATGCAAATGTTGAAATGTTTCATTATAAGAACTAGTTTTATTTAATTAAAATTAGTATAATGACAGGTTGTTAAATTTGAGGATAGGACACAGACACATCTGAGAGATGCAAGAGGGAAATAGTTTCGAAAAATGTTGTGTGAAATAATACACTAGTGATAAATCTTATGATGGAGAAATTATCTTTCAGGATTGATGAAAACTATTAAAGATGAGAACAAATCATGTGTTATAGTATGTCAATGGGACATGGAATTATTCAATGTTACTTTGGGCTTTAGACAAGCTTGGATTGTGTGTTAAGAGCTCTTTAATATGTTTGTGACTAAAATGAGGTGAGAAGTTCAGAAAGGAAAGAATCAGAGGGGTAATATGAGACTTTGTATTATAAGAAAACTAAGTATTGATTGGTAATAGTGAAGGAAAGCAATACACAATGGTGAAAGAGTTAGTAAATGCTTGTTAGATGTGAAAGTTCAAAGCAATTACTATAAGGACTAAGGTAATGGGGGGAAATGGAAACCTTGAAGACTGAGCAATGAGAGCTAGTATGTAACCACCAAAAATATGGATGATTTGCACGACACATTGGGGGTAACATTTAACACACAATAGTAGGTTAAATAGGCTATTGCAATTGGCAAAGATTTTTAAGAAAAATGAGCCAATTATTGCTTACAGAAATAAGGCACAAATATAGAAATATAATAATGAAAAAAAATGATTGAAGTGGTTGAGATAAAGATCTTACATTGTGCTATTATAGGCAAAATAGGAAGCGTCTAAATGTTGGAAAACGTTAGACTAGGGGAGAAAGAGTGACCATACTGGTCTAATATCATTACTGATGAGCCTACCATGAATTTTCAGGTATAACGACGACGAGGAACCAGAGGAAGTTATGTTGCTGGACTTTGAAGCCACCTGCCATTCCAGTCTGGTCTATGATCTAAACTTCCTGATGTACAGTAGCCTGGCCGAAGAAGTGCGAAAGGAGCACCTCGAGGAGTTCTTGAATATTTACACTACCGCTTTCCAGGAGGTTATAGAGGCTGGAGGTCAAGAGATGCCATTCAACGAAGAAGAGCTCATGGAAGAATTCAAGGCACATAATATATGCGGGGCACTTTTTGCAGTTTTCACTATTCCTAGTGTCCTCTTGGAATCTGGCGATATACCAAATGGTGCAACAATGGATGGAGATCTGGAGGGAGTTCTTGATGAGTTTTGGGCTAATGTAGATGAAAAAATAGAGACAAGCCCAACTCTTAGGCCAAGGTTTTTGGCAATGTTTGAAGAGTTCATGGAATCGGGATTGATTGGCGAATAGTTGTAAGTGTTTTTCGCTTTAAATGTTTAAGTGTTTTGCACAGGTGCATTGTAATAAGAGTCTGATGTCATTTGTGAAATGGAATATGTTATTTCATGTGAAGCACTGAGCATAGAATCCATAAAGTATTTGAAGGTCTCATTGTACACGTCCATTTATTTAGCACTATCTTACCTCAGTCAAATCAGATGAAATGTTTGAGCTCATATGGCCTCAAGTTCTGTTTATTCAGCTTCTTTGTTTATCCTAGAAATAAAGCAATATTACAAAATTTGTCGCAGGTTTTTCAATAATCGAGAGTAGATGTATCACGACATCAAAATTCAGTACAGTAAACCTTAAAAAGTCTTACTCAAGGTCTATACTGTATTCTATAAACCTTGGTTCTACTGGTAAGGCTACATCTACACAGGTGTAGTTTTACCAGGTGCGGGCAAGACTGGGCTGAAGCCTAAATTTGGAATACACTGATCCCAATAAGGCCAATCCAGGCAACGCCCTCAGCTTCCGGTATAACGGTCCCTTTGGCATCAGTACATTTTAAATAAAGCTTCTCGGCCTGCCACAGCCTGTACCGGCCAAATCAACGCTGGCGTGGGTGCAGCATTAGACAGGAGAGGTGCTCTGTACAAACCATATTGCCGAATCCTCTTCTACCCAGCTTTTATTTGTGTCTTCATTTATTAAATTAGTTTCTCTTTTTCTTGCTGAGGTTTTCGTCTTCGTACCTTCACAGTGTCGCCTGAAAACCTACATAACTGAATGAAATAAAAGTTCATGTAACAATAGATATACTTTCTAGTTCAAGGCGAAAGACAATTCAATGATCAGAATTAAGCTGAGACGAAATAATTGTTTTATTCGGAGTGATTTCCAGGTAGTAGAATCAACAGCTCTTTTGATGTTAATGTGTAAGATTTAAAAGGGAGAAATATTTCTCAAACTTTGCTTATAAACAGCCCTTCGGTAATGTCTTAGCGAACAGATATAAAACTTAAAGATTATTTGATTACATTTAGAAGTTCTGAAAACCATCATATATGGTGCAACCTGGAATAATTCTAATTGCGGTGTGATATCAAGAACCTATTAAGAGTAATGAATATGCATATATGGACGAAAAGTTTTATTTACACGAGTAATACACTTTCAGCAATGTTAGGGATTACAGAGTAAACATATTTTTTCCTTATTGTTCGGTATTGTGTTTCACCATAAAAATCCGTATTGTTTGCAGAACACTTAAAAAAAATCAGTAAATTTAATGGGAAATTCTCCGCAAAGATATATTATTTTCAGCCATATTTCAGTAAAATACAAGGGACCCTAATTTTACCCTACTTTGTTATTATATTTTACTGGTTGGTGACCGTAATATCAGTCTTTTACGTCAATAGATCCGTTTTTAAAACGATAAATGCCTGGCAACATTTATTCCAGGATCTTTACCGTTTTAAGGCAAATTTTTAACAGTGAAAGTGATATGAATTACGTGTGTATGAAAATGAAATTGATAAGAAACAACTTTCGCTCTAACATTCTATCGCGAAAGTTGAGGTGATATAGAAGTCATAATAAACCCAGGATTGTTCTGTTTATGTTATAATTGTACTTGTATTCTTTGTTTGTTTGTCTGTCTATCTGTTAAAAATGAAAATTAAACCAATAGATAAAACATGGACGATTGTTTCCTATTGATTGTTCTTTCAGCCAGATTATAAATTGTTTCATCATCAACAACATAGAATAAATTATCTTGAACTCCAATACTCAATTATTTTAAACCTAAATATTTACCAGATAATTTAAGGAATTGATCAGCTTTTGAGGTTCTTCTCTCAGAGATAAAAAAGAAGAAGAAAACTGCCATGAAGAGCTTGCATAGCTACAGATTATTATTATTATTATTATTATTATTATTATTATTATTATTATTATTATTAGCTAAGCTACAGACCAATTGGAAAAACATGATGCTAAAGCCCAAGGGCTCCAACATGAGAAATAGGCCAGTGACGAAAGAAAATAAGAAAACAAAATGAGAAACATAAAAATAATCAAGAAATGACAACAACAACAACTACAACCACAACAACAACAACAACAACAACAACAATAATAATAATAATAATAATGATAATAATAATAATAATAATAATAGTTATTATTATTATTATTATTATTATTATTATTATTATTATTATTAACCAAGCTACAACCCTGATTGGAAAAGTAGAATGCTACAAGTCCAAGGGCTCCAACAGGGAAAGTAGCTCAGCAAGGAGAGGAAATAAGGGAATATCAAATAAAAAACATATAAATAATTGATAAAAAATATAAAATGTCCTGAGATCAGTAACAACGGTAAAATAAATCAGTCATATTTAAAATATAAAGCAAAGATAATTAAAATTACAAAGAAAATAATTGTTCTGTTGATTACAAATAAACAGAATGAAGAAAATGAGACGAATTCCATTTACTTGAAGAAGAAATAAAATGGACTATCAGATTAAAAAAGGAAAACTACTAAAATATGGAAGAAAGAAAATTGAAAAATTACATCTTTAAAACCAACAAAAAATTATTGAGGGGTTTTTAGTATAACTGGAGAAATCAAAAATATAAAATTCCTAGTTATAAAGTTTCTATTCCACACTGATTTCATCCTCTTCTAAAAAATCTAGGAAATCATGAGGTCATGTCTATTAAAGTAGAAAAAAAAATAATAACATTTTATAATCCAGGCTTGTACAAAGTCTATTCCACAACGATTTCATTCTTTTTTAAAATATAATCTCGGAAATCAAGAGGTCATGTCTATCAAAGTGAAAATTCAAAAATAAAACTGAAAAATAGCATTGTATCATCCAGGCTTGTACAAAGAACGGTTCAGGTCTAAAATTTCCTTTTATTGATGATGCTGGTGACTGGTACAACACATGAACATACGCTACCGGGGTCTAAGCGATGTCAGGCAGGGCAGCCGATCGGGACTATAGTCTACCCACCCACTTCTAAGCGGGTCCTGGGTCTACCTCAAAGCCAAAGCATAGTCCTTAAAAAAGAAAGCAACCGTACTTACCCCATAAAAAATGGGATAAAGGCACGATTATAGACAAAGAATTGATGAGATAATGACTCAAAAAAAGAAAAAAAAAAAAAGAGAAAAAAAAAAAGGGATATATTACCATGTTCCAACCCAAAGACATCCGAGTTCCAAAATTTTGTATATCCTAGCACTCACGGATCACAGACACCTGAATTAGGTCATGAGCGAAAGCTGGTGTTCAAGTATTTCTTGCAGTTTTTGCAAATTAGATAGGTATTTAGAATGTAATAGTGTATGATATATTTTACACATTTTTTTTTTTTGTTAATTCTGTACATAGGTCAAGGAAAGAACTTTTTGTTATTTCGGTTTTTTTAAGAAGACTATTGAGGATAATAACACGATTTTAATGGGAACACCAATGCATGCAGATAAGCTCTATTCATCAGAGTATTTACTGAATTAAATCAGTTTGACATCGGTAAAAAACTAAATCAATATTACACATACAAACAAAACCCCCACACACTCACTTCAGCAGTAATGAAGGCCCTTCAAAGACAAGGAATAGATGAATCTTATGTTAGAATGCTTGATGATATCTATAAGGGAAGCACAGCAATCCTAAAACTACATAACGATGGTAAGGAAATTCCGACTGAGAAAAGAGTTAGACAGGGAGACCCCATCTCTCTGAAACAATTCCCAGCATGTCGTGAAAATTTTCTTAGGAATTTAGATTGGGAGAATTTAGGAATTAACATTAAGAGATTCACCTTAACAATTTTGGATTTGCAGATGACAAATTAGTGAATCAGTGAAGGAATTGTAAAAGATGATAGAAGATTTGAACAGAGAAAGCAGAAACGTAGGACTGAAAATGAATATAAGTAAAACTAATCTATTGTTCAGTGAAAATGCAGAGATGCAACAAATAAGGGTTATGGACGAACCTCTAGAAATTGTTATGAATATTCATGCTTAGGACAGTGTTTCCATAGGACATGAGACCGAAATTAAAAGAAGAATAAGCATGGGATGGGGAGCATTTGGTAAACAAAATGATGTTATGGAAAGTAAAATTCCACTTCCTCGAAAAAGAAAAGTCTTTAATCATATGGTGCTACTATTATCAACTTATGCATCAGAAACTTAGAGCCATAATAAAGCCTTAGAACATAAGCTAGTTAAAACTCAAAGAGCTATAGAAAGAATAATGAAGAAATAACACTAAGAGACAGAAAAAGAGTAACATAGATACGAGAACATACTAAAGTAAAGAATATTCTAACGTGTAAGAAAAAGAAATGGATATAGGCAGGACATATAATGAGAATGACAGATAACACATGGACAAGAAGAATGACAGAATGGGTCCCTAGAGTTTACAAACAAAACAGAGGAAGGAAGAAAAGACGGTGGATTGACGAGCTAAGAAAATTTGCTAGTAGAGACTAGCATAGAAAGACCACAAACAGACGCAAGTGTACGGACATGACATTTGTCGTTCATTGGGCTAACAACAGCTAATGATAATGAAGTTGATGATAATATATATATAATATATATATATATATATATATATATATATACACACACATATATATATATATATATATATATATATATATATATATATATATATATATATATATATGTGTGTATATATATATATATATATATATATATATATATATATATACACACACACACACATATATATATATATATATATATATATATATATATATATATATATATATATATATACACACACACACACACACATATATATATATATATATATATATATATATATATATATATGCATGTGTGTGTGTTCATGCGTGTGCGGTGGTTTGAGTTGTCAATAACTCTCCTTTTACTCCTATAATATTATAGCAAAAAATCCAGCACTTTTACTTCACGTCAACGCCTTCGCAACTGGTTTCACAGCGCTACACCAATATCATTAAACATTCTGGAGAAACCCCAAAAGTAAAGGAATAATCAATGCATGTCGATGAATCCTTTGCATGTGCTGCCTATACTGCAGTAAAGGATTTCGGATTGATGTAAACCTCTAGGACTGCGATTCAAATATCATCTACTCCTACGCCTATTGACGCAAAGGGCCTCGACTAGATTTCGCCAGTCGTCTCTATCTTGGGGTTTTAAATAAATACTTCTCCATTCATCATCATCTACTTCACGATTCATAGTCCTCAGCTGTGTAGGTCTGGGTCTTCTAACTCTTCTAGTGCCTTGTGGAGCCCACTTGAAAGTTTGGTGAACCAAAAATTTTAATGGTGATGAAAGTCAATTTTTTTTTTTTTACATTTTCATAAATATTTAATAAAACTAATCACTACATATTTTCTTTGAGTAGGCTCGAAGTTGATATAAACTGTTTTTTTACAGTATGGGAACAAAAGGGAAGTTAGAAAATACTATAATATGGAGAGGTTGATATCAGGATCTGACAGATACGTGGAAGAAAAGGAAGCAAGATTGACGAGCAAATTCAGTGCTGTTGCAAAAGCTATACTGGACAACTTCATCTGATCTGATCTGACCAGTCAAAAATGGGATGAGTTGGCACAAGCAATAGGCTTAATTGGCTATCACAAATGGGCCGACTTGGCCGAGTTGGTTATATTGAATGGGCCGAGATGGTTATGGGTCGAGTTGGACCTATTACCGGCTGATATACCAGTTTCATAATTTTCAGCTGAATGAAAAAATCATTCTTTTTCGTAATGAAATAAAAAAAAGACTTCATAAACTCGTTGAGATACTACCGCTAGAGAGTTATGGGATCCTTTGACTGGTCAGAAAGGGCTACATTGGATCCTTTTCTCTGGTTACAGTTCGTTTTCCCTTTGCCAACACAGACACCGAATAGTCTGGCCTATTCTTTACATATTCTCCTCTATCATACACCTGACAACACTTGAGATTACCAAACAATTCTTCTCTCAATGGGTTAACTACTGCACTGTAATTGTTCAGTGGCCACTTTCCTCTTGGTAAGGGTAGAAGTGACTTTTTAGCTACGATAAGCAGCTCTTCTTGGAGAAGGACACTCCAAAATCAAACCATTGTCCTCTAGTCTTGCATAGTGCCATAGCCTCTGTACCATTGTCTTCTACTGCCTTGGGTTGGATTTCTCTTGCTTGAGGGTACACTCGGGCACACTGCTCTATCTTGTTTCTCTTCCACTTGTTTTGTTAAAGTTTTTATAGTTTATATAGGAAATATTAATTTTAATGTTGTTACTGTTCTTAAAATATTTATTTTCCCTTGTTTCCTTTCCTCACTGGGCTATTTTCCCTGTTGGAGCCCCTGGGCTCATAGCATCCTGCTTTTCCAACTAGGGTTGTAGCTTAGCAAGTAATAATAATAATAATAAAATCATGCCTCATGCCAGAGAGATCAATATTCACCAAGCATAAAATGACCTCGAAT
>NC_090729.1:119846712-119864212 GCF_036898095.1 Palaemon carinicauda
ATAAAGGTTCTTTTGCGTTTTTCTAAAGGTTAACTCTATCGCCGATAAGAACAGAGGTTTATTTGCTTCGAAATTTGCTTATTCTTCTGTCAGACGCTGGGATTCAGATAACCTTTTAGTGTTCATTTCTACGGAATGAATTTTAGTTTAAAGGTTTAAAGGTCGCTCATGAATGGCGGAGGCAAGGGACAGTGACATTGCCCTATCAAGCAGGACAATGCCCTAGAGACAGATCATATATCAGTGGTGGCCTGGAGGTAGCGTACTTGCCTGGTGATTGTCAGACTGGGGTTTGAGTCCCACTCAGATTCGTTAGTTCCTTTGGGCACTGCAAACTCTCCATCCTTGTGAGCTAAGGATGGGGGTTTTGGGGGAGCCTATAGGTCTATCTGCTGAGTCATCAGCAGCCATTGCCTGGCCCTCTTTGGTCCTAGCTTGGGTGGATAGGAGGCTTGGGCGCTGATCATATGTAATATGGTCAGTCTCTAGGGCATTGTCCTGCTTGATAGGGCAATATTACTGTCCCTTGCAACTGCCATTCATGAGCGGCCTTTAAAACCTTTAAATATGATCAGCGCCCAAGGCCCCTCTCCACTCAGGGTAGGACCAGGGAGGCCAGGCAATGACTGCTGATGACTCAGCAAATAGACCTATAGGCTCCCCCAAAACCCGCAACCTTAGCTTACAAGGATGGTAAGGTTGTAGACAATAATAGCACTAACGAGACTGGGCGGGACTCGAACCTCCGACTGGCAAATACCAGGCAAAGACGCTATCAATCAGGACACAGCAAACCTGGTTCTGCGTCCTTCAAGTCAATTACCCGGCTGCAATTTACAATGTTTATGGGACTTTTGAAATCATTTGCAAACTTGAATATAAAGGTGAGGGAAAAGGTTGGTGAGTATCTGCAATGCGTATTGAGGCAACAGTCACAAGTTACTTGTCTAGTTACCTCAGCCAACGAAGTTGAAAGAACAGCTTCCTAGCCATTATTTTAATCGTATGGCAATGAAACTTGCAGTGATTAAATTTCATGTAAAAAGCTGGAAGTGATTAAAATTTGGTAGATCAAGGTCAAAGGTCAATGTCAAAGTCAAGCAAAATATTCAATTCACGTAATCACCTATAAGTTTGGACATCGGTGTCACAGAGACTTTAAACTTGGTTCATATTTGAGTGTAGGAAAATCCACGCCATTCAATCCATGTTAAGGTCAAAGGTCAAGGTTGAGCAAAAGGTGGAGAAATAAGCTGCCTCGGCTGAGATCTGCGCTCTACTGAGTGCCCCTCTAGTTAAATTACAGAAAGGCACTGAGCTTAAAAGTGCGCATTCCACATAATAACGTAAAAGGTTAGAAGGTTAGGTAGCTTAGCTTAGCTATAGTGCCAACTGGGCTCCACAAGGCACTAGCAGGGTTGGAAGATCCAGGCCTACATGGCTGAGAACTATGAAGCATGAATTAGATGATGAATGGAGAAGTATTGATTTAAAAGCTCAAGGTAGAGACGACTGGCGAAATCTAACCGAGGCCCTTTGCGTCAATAGGCGGAGGAGGAAATGATTATACAGGTAGTGTTACCTGAAACATTATCTACATGGATGGAGCAAAGGTTTGTTTTGAAATCTAGAAATAACATTGATTGTGAAAACACTTGTTCTAATCAAGTCACATGAAAAACTTATATAGATTTTAAATAACGTAATCTGCATTAGAATCTCTTGGTATGAGACATATAAAGATCTTTATGGCTTTTTTCGTAATTGCAATCAAATGTGCCAAGCATGCAAAAAGTCAGCAAAGTTAAACGTTCCTTTCATTATTTGAGCCATTTTAATTGATTTATGCTTACATTATTATTATTTTTATAATTATTAGCTAGGCTGCAACCCTAGTTGGAAAAGCAGGATGGTATATACGGCTCTGGTATACGCCCAAGGGCTTCAACAGGGGAAAACAGCCCAGAGATGACAAGAAACAAGGAGATAATCTATAATAGGAGGAATATGAAATGTCTTGGGATCAGTAACAACTTTAAAACAAATATGTCACATATAAGCTATGAAGTGAAACATATTAGCTTGTTCAACATGAAAACATTTACAGCTGGTTAGAACTTCTGAAGTTCCATAAAAGACACGAATTTGCCGTTAGATTTTAAAAGAGAAGTATAGTCCACATAGGCCAGGTCTAGATGGAACAGGGAGGGATATAACAGTTTTTGAAGCAGGTTTTAATTATGGACATAGATACAGAGTTACAAGGAGTTATAAGGAGTAACAAGGATTTTGGATGTCTCAAAGACTTTTTAGTCCATCCGGGGAGACTCCATTTGCTCTTTGGAAGAGCGATTTAGTTTATGCATTTAGAGAGTTTTTACGATCTTGTGTAACTTATTCTTGAACTCGTTTACTGTGTTGCTGGTTACTACATCCGATGGAAGTCTGCTCCTTGCATTTGCTATTTTGTATGTAAAGAAATTGCCACATTGAGCGGTGTTGTATCTTAACAATTCCAGAGAGAGAGAGAGAAAGAGAGAGAGTTACAAGGATTTTGGATGTCTCAAAGACTTTAGTCCATCCGCGGAGACTCCATTTGCTCTTTGGAAGAGCGATTTAGTTTATGCATTTAGAGAGTTTTTATGATCTTGTCTAACTTATCTTTGAACTCGTTTACCGTGTTACTGTTTACTACATCCCCTGGAAGTCTATTCCAAGCATTTGCTATTTTGAATGTAAAGAAATTGCCACATTGAGCGGTGTTGTAAAGAGAGAGAGAGAGAGAGAGAGAGAGAGAGAGAGAGAGAGAGAGAGAGAGAGAGAGAGAGAGAGAGAGAGAGATATTAGTTTCAACACAATCTACAAGAAATCCAATTTCAATGAATCATAGTAATATAATATTCGAATGAATTAACTATTTGATTCTACACAGGCGTGGCAGACATTTCTCTCCCTGTGTGTCCTCTTAGCTCGATTGGCCCATGAAGTTACGACTCCAATCTACATCTCGGAAATCAATGGATCAATCCTTCTCTCTTTTTTTTTTCCAACACCCTGTTGGATTACGTGTCCACGCATACCAACGCCACAGCTTACGATATCCGGACCTCATGACGTAATACTGAATAATTTAGGAAATAATTCCTACGTGAGAATCGATGACCTGTCCCAGAAAGAGAGAGAGAGAGAGAGAGAGAGAGAGAGAGAGAGAGAGAGAGAGAGAGAGAGAGAGAGATTGCTACACATTCCAATGGCTAAAAGTATTATAACCACCCAGAGCCCTAGACAGTAACTTGACCAGTTAGGGTCTTCTTAGTTGGAGTGAAGCACGCAACGTTATATATTTCGTTTCTTCTTTGATTTACAACAAAGACGAGATTTCTTCTAAGAGAAGTAAGCCTTGGAGTCAAGTTTTAACATTACAACTGCATTATTCATTAGTTTCGATGTGCTGAATATGTACTGTGCGAGATTGAGTTTCCATTGGTGATTTTTTAATTTTTTTTTTATTATCATTTAAATTATCAGTTGATTAAAAGGAAATATTTAATGTTGAGCTAGATAAAGATAATGTGCTATTTTCAAGTTTACCAGCATGCCTATAGATTACAGCAATTTTTTTCTATAGTCCATTTCTTTTATCGAGGCAGATTTGCACCGACTAGCAGCGGTGCCCTTTTAGCTCGGAAAAGTTTCCTGATCGCTGATTGGTTAGAATTCTCTCGTCTAACCAATCGGCGATCAGGAAACTTTTCCGAGCTAAAAGGGCACCGCTGCGAGTCGGTGCAAATCTGCATCGCTAAAAAAACTTGACTATAGTTTTTGAAGCACTGTTTTTTCTTATGCCATAACAAACGCATGCGCAGTCAGCATTTTTAGGTAGAATGATATGACAACTAGGCAATTCATGTTTACAGCGGCTCTTATTTCGTTAATAAAATAGGTGAATAGATTGTAATTATATTAATAATACAGCCAACTTAGAGAGAATACAGTGGCTGTAAGTCTAACGTCAGCGGACCGCTTTTATGTTAGTCCGGTAAACGTATGTTAAGATAAATAATAAAATAATAAAAGTGACATTAATTATCGAAGGCTCAATCGATGGAAGCCGTTTTTTTTTTAGAAGAATATAGCATTGTGTAGTTTTTTTTATGAAAGACTTTACGTAGTTAATAAGAGACAGGAGTGTTTCTTAGCTGAAAGAGTTGGAAGACCCAGGCCTACATGGCTGAGGACTATGAAGCGTGAAGTGGAAGATGATGAATAGAGAAGTATTCACTGCTAAAAATTTGCATTAAAAAGGTAAATGTCTGGCAACATTTGTTCCAGGATTTTTACCGTTTTAAAAACGGACATATTGACGTAAAGGGGTGTGATTTACGGTCACAAAACCGTAAGATGATAACGTAGTAGGGTAAAATTACGGTTGCCTGAATTTTACGGAAATACGTTTAAGAACAGTCTGTTTTCACGGAGAATTTCCGATTAAAATTACGGTTTTTTCTAATCGCGTTGATTTAAAAACTCAAGATAGAGACGACTGACGAAATCTAACAGAGGTCCTTTGCGTCAAGAGGCGTAGGAAGAGATGGTGATGATGATGATGATGAATTGAAAAAGGTAGCAAATTTCAAAATATCCAAAATTTAATTTCCACTATAAATGAAGCCTGATTGTGGAATGATAGTGAAATTATGGCATTAAATGACATGAAAAAGCTTAATCAAATGAAAGATGGTGATACAATTCTTTAGTTATTAATATTATTATTGTTAATGTAATTATCATTTGCATCTTGTTTCCATTCTCATGGCACAAATTTACCAGAATAAAATACTAACAACATATGATACTTTTAAAGGTTTTAAAGGTTACTCATGAATGGCAGAGGCAAGGGACAGTGACATTGCCCTAGCAAGCAGGACAATGCCCTGGAGACTGAACATATATATATATATATATATATATATATATATATATATATATATATATATATATAGGATCAGTGCCAAAGCCCTTCTTCATCCAACCTAGGACCAAGGAGGGCCAGGCAGTGGCTGCTGATGACTCAGTAGATAGACCTATAGGCTCCCCCAAATCTCACATAATTGTTCACAAGGATTGCAGATACAAAGAATTAAACACAATGCAACTGAAATGTTGAAATCCCAATTTCATATATATAATTTTACAAATAAAATCAATGTGGTAACGTCCCTGACTTGTGAACGACAGACTGGGGTTCGAGTCCCGCTCAGATTGCTTGTTTTCTTTGGTCGCTGCAACCTGACCATCCTTGTGAGCTAAAGATGGGTGGTTTGGAGAAGCATATGGGTCTATCTGTTGAGTCATCAGCAGCCATTGCCTGGCCCTCCTCAATCCTAGCTTGGGTGGAGAGGGGGCTTAGGCGCTAATCATATGTATATATGGTCAGTCTCTAGGGCATTGTCCCACTCGATAGGGCAGTGTCACTGTACCTTCCCGCTGCCATTCATGAGCGGCCAAAAAAAAAAGGAAAAAAAAATAAAAATAAATACCCACATGCGCAAAAAATTCAGTAATTTAGCCTACAGATAAAACCAGAAACATGAAAATTCAGGAATATTCTAAACTTTCGCCATGATCTAAAGATTTGTTTAACAAAGACGCATGGAGACTTCAGAAGTTAATGGTATGAGGCAGGTGAAACGTGTATAGCATGACAAGGGCAAGCAACAGAACTGTTCGCATATAATCCACTTGTAGGTTCGTTTTAAATTGTTATATCCTACGTAAAATACGGGGCTCTTGCTTTGGCAGCCCGTAAATAATCCACTACTTCACCGTCCTTGTGAGCTATAGATTTTGGTGAGAGAAGAGATGAGTCACCAGGAGTCATTACCCGGCTCTCCCGGGTCTTATACTGGGTGAGGAGGGGGGACTTGTGCCTTTGGAATGTGCATAAATGGTCGATCTGGAGTTTGTTGTGTTAGAGGTTTAAAGGTCGCCCATGAATGGCAGAGGCAAGGGACAGTGACATTGCCCTATCAGGCAGGACAATGCCCTAGAGACTGACTATATTACATATGATCAGTGCCAAAGTCCCCTCTCCACCCAAGGTAGAACCAAGGAGGGCCAGACAATGGCTGCTGATGGCTCAGCAGATAGACCTATAGGCTCTCCCAAACCTCGCTTCCTTAGCTCACAAGGATGGTGAGATTGCAACGACCAAAAAACTAACAAGTTTGACTGGGACGTGAACCCCAGTATGGCAATCACCAGGCAAGGATTACGCTGTCACCAGGTCACCACAGTATAGTGTTAACACTATGCTGTATAGACTCTAAACGAACTATAATCGCAATGTGTAAAATGGCTCGAAATCTAGAGAATGGTGGCCTGTTTGAAAATGAGTTTGATAACAGGATATCGAAAATTATGATAACAAGTTTCAGAGATATTTATAAACCTGAGATGGGATTTACTCGAAACAGGTCTTGCATATTAATGATTATTATTATTATTATTATTATTATTATTATTATTAGTAGTAGTAGTAGTAGTAGTAGTAGTAGTAGTAGTAGTAGCGAAGTTCAGAATGTGGTTGTTAGTTAGTGAAGTTATTCAACAAGAGAGTCAAAATGCACTGGAGTTCCTTATCATCTGTTTTCATTTCCTTCACTAGATTTTTCATCCAAGTCTTTGGTACATTACTTCCCCTTCTTTCTTTCTTTCTTTCTTGAGAGAGAGAGAGAGAGAGAGAGAGAGAGAGAGAGAGAGAGAGAGAGAGAGAGAGAGAGAGATTGTGTGGACGTGGCAGTTGAATGGAATATTCCATAATCCATAATCTATATCCTTCAAGACCCGACACTAAATATTGACGAAAACCAGATTTTAGTTACGCAGTGTTATGTAAGAAAAAAAGTCAATCATCTTCTATATCATACACGTGTTTTTTTTCTTTTTTAAATTCTGGTATACAGAAGAAACATTATTTTTTTTTTTTAGGAAAATGCAGAGACAACAAATATATATGAACTATCTTGTCTCGTCAGATCGAGAGTAGAATGCGACAGATATATATATATATATATATATATATGTATATATATATTTATGTATACATGCATATATATATATATATATATATATATATATATATATATATATGTATACATGTATATATATATATATATAAATAGATATATATACAGTATATATATATATATATATATATATATATATTTATATATATATATATATATATATATATATATATATATGAATTCGTTGTGGTGGCCGATATGGTAACGTCCCTGACTGGTGATCACCAGACTAGGGTTCGAGTCCCGCTCAAACTCGTTAGTTCCTTTGGTCGTTTTAAATCACCCTCCTTGTGAGCTAAGGATATGAGGTTTGGGGGAGCCTATAGATCTATGCTGAGTCCTATCCTGTTCCTAGCTTGGGTGGAGAGGGGGCTTAGGCGCTGATTATATGTATATAGGGTCAGTCTCCAGAGCATTGTCCTGCTTGATAAGGCAATGTCATTGTCCTTTGCCTCTGCCATTCATGATCGGCCTTTAAATCCTTTAACGAGGTCTCTGTAAATATCCTTTTGGGTCATTGAATTGGAAAATGAGGTATTTTTGCTGTTATTCACTTTACGAATAATGATAAATAACAGAAAAATAATAGATAAATAATTTTGATAAACTGATATCTTCTATGGAATCTTTCTTTCAGTTTAAAACTATAGTCCATTTCTTATAGCGAGTCATATTTGCACAGACTCGCAGCGGTGCCCTTTTAGCTCGAAAAAGTTTCCTGATTGCTGATTGGTTGGACAAGATAATTCTAACCAATCAGCGACCAGGAAACTTTTCCGAGCTAAAAGGGCATCGCTGCGAGTCGGTGCAAATATGCCTCGCTAAAAGAAATGGACTATAGGACGTTCATGATCTATTGGCTCAACAGTAAAATCAAGTTTCGTTTAAATCTCCAATATTCTTTCAGGCCTATAGATTTTGCACCGAGGCTCATGCTTACTGAAGCTCAGACACGCTATTCTATCTGTTACCTTATTTCCTTTCCTCACTGTGCTATTTTCCCTATTGGAGCCCTTGGGCTTGTAGCATCCTGATTTTCCAATTATGGCTGTAGCTTAGCTAATAATAATAATAATAATAATAATAATAATAATAATAATAATAATAATAATGATGATAGATAAATAAATAAATAAATGAATAAATAAACCGACTCGAAAATATAACCTACTTGCCAGAGGTGATAATAATAATTATAATAATAATAATAATGATAATAATAATAATAATAATAATAATAATAATAATAATAATAATAATAATGAACACAGAGAATAATAAATTTGAAAAGGCTCTCAAATTCTAAATCTAAACTGGAAAGATCAGTCGGATTTTCTGATAAGGAAAACTAACGTAGGCTTTATATAAAGATTAAAAGAAATTTTAGTATTTCTTTTATTATAACATGATGGAACACTACGTGAATGCTAAAGTTTTCATGCACTTCTGATATAACTCCACTATGGTGCCCAACCACAACAGTGGCCTCCCCAGTAAATAGTCTGAACTAACGGCTAGGATTGATCTGTTGCCATGAGAATGCTAGGCACACACGTTACCACTGTAATAGCCAGGAGGCCAGTACAGTGTTGGTACTTGTACAGGAATGGCAGAGGAAAAATGTGGCTTGAATTGTGGCTATTTTATAGCTATAACAATTTCTTTGATCTTTTATATTGGTAAATGAAAGCTAGTCGAACTATACACGTTAATATTTCATAACGAAGAACAAATAATTTACATAATAAATAATTCATTATTGTTGCTTGTAATGACGTAATTTGTGTGGTTGCCTGTCATCAAGATGCCTTAAAATTCATAAATTGTTTCATAAAATGTGTATAATCCTAATATGATAATTGAGTTTTTCAGACAAAAAAAACTAACATTGCTTTGATAAGAGTGGATTGTTGTTCTAACTTCTACCTTTTTGATGTTGGAAGTAAAGAACACTTAAAAAAAAAAAAAACGTAATTTTAATCGGAAACTCTCCGTAAAAAGATATACTGTTCTCAGCCGTATTTCAGTAAAATACAGGCGACCGTAACTTTTACCCTACTTTTTTATTATCTTTTACGGCTTGGTGACCGTAATATAATTCCTTTACGTGAATATACCCGTTTTTAAAACAGTAAATGCCTGGCAACAATTATTCCAGGAATTTTACCGTTTTTTACGGCGATTTTTTAACAGTAAATCTTAACTGTCAACTTTACTAGTCACTTCAATGATTCTCAATGATTCTTCTCTCCTTTGGCAGTGGGGGACACATCCGACGATGACCTCGTGGAACCAAAGAGCCTCATCACCGAAGATGACGTGAAAGAGACTCTCTTATCTGACAAAGGAGAAGAAGCAGAGTTGTCCTCATGGGAAGTGGTAGACTTTACAAAAGAAGGGGATAACTATTCGACTTTTGTAACGAGCATCCAGGTGACATATTTCATGAATGACGAAGAGCTGCAAGTTTCTTATATTACAAAAGTGAATCCTTGCAGGAAAATGGAGGGTTTCGAATCTATTACCCATGCTCTGTTTGAAAAGGAAGCAAACTTCTACCTGAATGTAGTTCCAGACTTGAACTCGGCACTGGAAGAAGCTGGAATGGAGGCATTGAATTTACCTAAATGTTACCACGTCAGTCTAAACCCAGGGCAGGAACGGGCTTATTACGAGGACCTCAGAGAGCGTGGCTTCATGATGGTTGATAGGCGGGATGGCTTAGACGCTGCTCACATCACTTTGGTCCTCAAAGAACTGGCTAAACTACATGCAGCTTCTCGTCTCATACAAGAAAGCTCTCCAGAGCAAACGCTGGAAGAAAGGTACGACCCCTCTCTGAAAGACTGGTTGAACTTAGGGGAAGAGGCCAATGAAGTCCTAACACCAATGCTACAAGGATATCTCAACCAAGCCAGGGGCATATTGAAGGACGCCGGGGAGGAAAAGAGAATCCTAGACTGGATTGAGAGCTTGGGGGCAAACCTCCGGGAGGATTTGATTAGCAAAATGCAAAGTGACACATTCGGATGCATCTGTCATGGAGACTGCTGGAGCAATAACATTCTCTTCAGGTTAGTTTCTTTACTTTGTAATTTTTGGGAAATACATATCCTTAAAAACTAGAGTACGCGACCCGTCAAAATTGATGGCTAAATATCCCTAAACAAAGAACATTTATGTTATTAGTTTTTTTTTTGACAGGAAACACCATTGTTCTCTAGTCTTGGGTAGTGCCATAGCCTCTGTACTACTGTCTCGGGGTAGAGTTCTCTTGCTTAAGGGTACACTTGGGCGCACTATTCTATCTTATTTCTGTTCCTCTTGTTATTCTGAAGTTTTTATAGTTTATATATGTAAGATTTATTTTAACGTTGTTATTCTCAAACATCTCTTGTAGTTTGTTTCCTTATTTCTTTTCCTAACTGGGCTATTTTCCCTGTTGGAACCCTTGGGCTTATATAGCATCCTGCTTTTCCAACAAGGGTTGTAGCTTAGCAAGTAGTAATTGTAATAGAAATTTATCTTATTTTCCTGATACTAAACTGGCCAGTTTAGCTTTCAAACTCGGGAAATATAACTTGTCTACTTGACCTTTATGCTTATGGAAATATTAACTCAAACGCTAATTCTCTTAAGTTTATAGTAAAGACTACTTACTTCATAGCTAATATTTTGCCTATTTTTTAAGATTGACTTATTTTTTTTTTTTTTAATTTGTAGAATTATTTCATCGGCCAAACTAGAGAGGCACTCAGTAGAGCGCAGACCTTAACCGCAGCAGCTTATTCCTCGACCTTTTTTTCGACCTCGATCTTGACCTTTGACTGTATTAATTGGCGGGGATTTTCATACACTCAAATATGAATCAAGTTTGAAGTCTCTGTGAAAACGATGTCCAAATTTAAGGCTGATTACGTGAATTGGACATTTTGCTTGACCGTTACCTTGACATTGACCTTCCAAAATTTATTAATTTCTTGCTTATTACATAAAAGTTAAACCTTGCAAGTTTCATTACTCCACGATTAAAATTGTAGTTAGGAAGTTATTCGCAAATAAACACAAACACACAAACTTCGTTGGCGGAGGTAATGAGGAAGGGCAGCCCTTTCTCTTCTAGTTTTTACCTCCTGATTTATAATACCTAAAGCTTTCGATCATTTGCTAGCAAGACTATCTGAACACTTATGCTGAAAGCAATTATCTCTTATTATTATTATTATTATTTGCTAAGCTACATCCATAGTTGGAAAAAGAAGGATGCTATAAGCCCAAGGGCTCCAACAATGAAAGATAACCCTTTGAGGAAAGGAAATAAGGAAATAAATAAACTATATGAAAAGGGATGCACAATTGAAATAAAGTATTTTAAGAACAGTAATAACATTAAAGCAGATCTTTTATATATAAACTATGAAAAGAGACTTATGTCAGCCTGTTCTATTTGCTGCCGGTTTGAACTGTTAAAGTTCTACCGATTCAAGTACCTGATTAGGAAGATCATTCCACAACTTTATCACATCTGGAATAAAACTTCTAGAATACTGTGTAGATACAATTCTGCCAATTCATTTAATTTCAGGCAATCAAACTATGAAATCAAAGTCACAAACTCAGAGAGTCAATCCCAATATCTCTCACCAGGTACGAAGAAGAAGAACCGATAGAAGTGATGCTGGTGGACCTGGAAGCCTGCCGTTACGCCACGCTCGCCTCCGACCTGAACTACCTGTTGTATTCCAGCGTGGAGCACCAGGTCAGGAAGGAACACCTGGACGACTTTATAGGCACTTACTTCTCCGCTTATAAAGACGTCGTAGAGGCTGGAGGGCTCGAGATGAGTTTCACAGAAGAGGAGTTGATGGAAGAGTTTCGGGACAAGAATATTCTCGGCGCCATTTTTGCTATGATGATTGTTCCAATCGTTCTCTTCGAAGTGGGCGATCTGCCTCGCGTCTCCGAGTTTAGCGGTGACCTCGAAGAGGCCATGAATGATTTCTGGGCTCGCGTGAAGGAACTGGTAGATGAGAGTCCCATGTTAAGACCAAGATTTTTGGACATGTTCGAGGAGTTTACGGAAACGGGCCTCATACCCTAATTTTTTTTTTTTTTTTTTTTTTTTTTTTTGCGGCGGTAAAGTGTAATTGACAAAAAGTATTTTTTAAGCTCATGTATGCTACTTATATTCCTGAGGGGTTAAGAGTATAATTCTTTGGTATTCAAGGTTATAGTCATACCCTAAATAAATTATTATTATTATTTCTTGGCGGGCGTAAAGGGTGTGGTTGACAAAAAAGTATTTTTTAAACTCACATATGCTACTTATATTCTTCATGGTTAAGAGAATAATTCTTTGATATTCAAGGATATAAAAGCTAAATATATTTAAACATAAGAATCAGTCTAATTTTCCTTTATTTTATGTCTGGTTTCGGATGGTAGACTCTGTTGGATTCCATTTCTTAGTAAATCACTGTCAGTGTCATTTCATGAAACCGTTTCTTTACCCCAAATATGGATTTAGGTAAGGATCCATATTTCGTTATCGTAGCAAAAATATTAAATTTCCCGGATTTTTTTTAATAGGTGATGGACAATAATCATTAACGAGGAAATTCTTTCTACTACTACTACTACTACTACTACTACTACTAGTACAGGCGATGGACATTAATCGATGAAAAGCAAATTCCTAGTACTACTACCATTATAGGCGATGGACATTAATCTTTACAAAGCAAATTCCTACTACTACTACTACTACTACTACTACTGCTGCCAAACAGTAACAGATTTCAAACCAGGGTCTAGGACCTGGAACCTAGATTTTAAACCTGGAAGTGTTCCATTCTTCTTGTACAGCAATGGAGAAGTCAGACTTTCTACTAATATAAAGTAGACAATAAAACATAAATTCTTTCAACATTATGATTGTCGAAATTCGTAATTTCAAGTTTACTTTACCTTACTTCACTATGATCTGTCTCTTTCCCTCAAGCCGATGTCTATAGAAGGAGAACTGTCTTTTTTATGCTCATCTTTATTTTCTTATTATCATTAAATCATATTTGACTGCTCTTTTCTTCTATACTATGTTCTCCTTTGTTGTATGTCCTTTTCTTCTGGTCTATCTCTTTTTTTTTTTTTTATTGGCCATCCGTTACTCTGGAAGCTAGACCAATAAATAATCAAAATTTGTATCATGACTGTTCAATGTGCGTTTGTCATAAACAGCAATCCGTCTTGGTAGCGTTTGTCCAATTGTGAGTAGGCCTACACTGTTAAAAAACGAAATTTTAATGGGAAATTCACCGAAAAGTTATTCTGTTCTCAGCCGTATTTCAATGAAATACAGGCGACCGTAATTTTACCCTACTTGGTTATTACGTTTTACGGGTTGGTGACCGTAATATCACTCCTTAACCTCAATATATCCGTGTTTTAAACCGGTAAATGACTGGCAACATTTATTCCAGGATTTTTACCGGTTTTTTTACGGCAAATTTTTAATAGTGTAGTTAATTGAGCTTTTTAAGCCAAAGTCATCTTATGTACAACACGCTTTAGGTTATTTTTTTCTCCTTCAAGATAGTTAAGAAACACATAATTGTTATTTTCCAAATTCTGACATTATATTTTTTACAAAAAAAAATTCATATTTCTTGACTGCATTTTTATTAAACACTGGTTTAAGATTCAATAAATAATAAAAGAATGTTGTTTTGAAAATAGGTCACATTGTATAAGTAAATGTCAAAAACAGAAACTTAATCTATTGGACATTTTAATCCTATTTTTGATGAGAAACAAAACCTGAAAACTGATTCCTCATTGCGTAAAGTTGTCCTACTTTTAAAGTTTTAGGTCAAATAATAGGTACGAGAGAGAGAGAGAGAGAGAGAGAGAGAGAGAGAGAGAGAGAGAGAGAGAGAGAGAGCGAGTTAGGAAGCCTTAGTCAGACGCCCTAACCACTAAAGGAATTCGATATACTAAAAAATATAGGACATTACTTCAAGAGCACAGGCAGCACTACGCACAGTAAAGAGAACTCGGTAATGTCTCTGTGTACATTGTAATCGACAACTCAGTGTCGATACTCATGTGTACAAGCTATGCGGATTATACAGTATATCCCTCACCACCCCCACAAGGAGGGTAACCTTTGTCATAATTTTACATTCCATATAGAAAGGTGCGGCAAGGAATTATATCGAGTATTTTTTATCTATCTGCAACTGCATTATAAACATGGCCGACACTACTGGCATTACTACTATTATTCTACTACTGCATTTACAAATTGTACTATTATTGTAGTTATATCGAGTATTACTACTGGCGCAGACAGTAAAGGCAAGCCTGGAAGGATCCCATAAAAAGAGAAAGAATATCCCCTAAGCATTAGCACTTACATCAGCGCCATCTATTGATAACTCGCTCAACTAAAATTCACTAGACGTATTAAAATTATTTATGGAATATAACCCCTTGACGGTAGTTCACTACTGGAGGTATTATTTAAAAGAAAAAAAAATCATTATTAAAGTAATTTTTATTATTTTCCAGCAGTAATGTCAAACAATTCATATGCAACGTTTTTTTCTTGAGACCAGATGAAAACAGAAGACTGAAGTGATTAGCGACATCTATTGCCAACGTGCTTTACTAGCGAGGGAAAATAGTCTCGGAAATTCAGGCGACTCTCCTGTCTTCCCTGCACTGTCTTTGCTGCTGATGTGTGTCAAATATGACACATAAACCGTTATTCCTCCTAGCACCCTAACCACTTCTACCTACCCCCATAGCCCTCTAAGACCCCCATGCGGAGACTTCGGTCTATAATCAGGAGTCTAGCTAGAGATTTGGGGGCATGGGGGCTGAGTAAGCAAAGAAACCCCCCTCCCCATTACCCTGGTAAGTTTGTGGTAATTTTAAATGTATAATTTATGATTATATTTTCTGACCCTGCTTTGGAGGCACCCTTCTCTTAGAAGCCAGGGGGCCATTTTCAAAAAGGTCCCTGTTCCGCCCTTAGCTACCCCACTGGAATCTCACTTATTCGCAGAGAGTAACGACTAGTCTGGCGCCGAAGAAGTAGCATGTAAAAATGCAGCGAGGACCTCTTCTAAGGAGGTTGGTGTTTGATTGATTCTGGAATTCCTTGAACACTTTCTTTTTTTTTGTCGTAGAACGGCGTAGATTCCAGAAAGATCCAGTTATACCATTTATATTTCAAGAGGGTTACTAAAAATATACTTACACGTCATAAGATATATCTAGATTCAGAAAGAAAGCATACAAAAGCGGAAGTGTTGGTTTTCAAGCATTCTTTGTAGCGGAATACGTCGCATAGGCTTCCCATATCTCGCCTCTCTCCCCAAGTGCCAGATAGGCTCTTAAAAGCCTTTCAGTTGTCCTGCTTCAGGAATTATTTCCATTTCCTGCAGCCTGTCAATCACCCTGCTTCAGGAATTGTATCTATTCTTGCAGCCTCTCAGTCGCCCTACTTCAGGAATTGTTTCTATTCCTGCAGCCTGTCTGTTGCCCTGCGTCGGGAATTGTCTCCATCCCTGCAGCGTGTCAGTCACCCTGCTTCCGGAAGGGTCTCAATTTCTGCTGATCTGCATATAGCTTCACTTCACCAACCTCTTGCAGACTAGATACCCTCCTCTCTAATACTCAATATTTTATAGCCATCTCATCTTTGGATATTCCTACTAGTCTACTTCCTTGTGGTCTCCAGCCCTAAAACCTTCTAATATATCGTTCTTCATCCATTCTCTTTGCATGTTCAAACCATCTAAGCGTCCTCTTCTACAAACACCCATTTGCATCGACTATATAGTTAACGGACATGCTACTTTGAAAACACTTCTTCTCGTCCGATCATTTTAGATTATAAGATGATTAATAGTTTTGAGTTTAAATAGATAGCAGACCTAAATAGATAGCAGACCTTTCGCATACACAATTTTGTTCCCTATCTCTCCAAACATAGCTGCTACACACCATAGCTGACTAAACTCCGAGTTTATAATTCAAAGTTTACGTCAAACTGTTCATAATGTTTCCAACAAAGCGTATATAAAGGGGTCTGTCCTCAACCAAGACTCAGACCACGAATATCACAATAGTCAGCCGACTGAGTCACCTTAATGTCCAAAGAGAGAGAGAGAGAGAGAGAGAGAGAGAGAGAGAGAGAGAGAGAGAGAGAGAGAGAGAGAGAGAGAGAGAGAATACCAAGATGGCTTAGTAATTATGTTGTATTGACACAGGTTCTCTGACCAAAGACAAACGAATTCATCAATGTATGACTGTATGATTACTAAGGTTACGCTCCTTATACGTATGTATTAAATCTTAATCCTCAAATAACCCACTAATGTAGAATCTACTCTATTTTATGTATAATTTATACTTTAAGAGCTGTAAGGGAATTATATATAAATGCTCCCACCTTCCTCAGGATTTGAAACCATTACATTTTGTGATAGAATTAGGCGGACAGTGACTTATCGTAGAAAGCCATCAAGAGAGTCTTGTTGTTACCTTAATTCAAATCAAGAAGGGAAACGTTCGAATCCTGGATAGGGTTGGAGCACTATAGATTATTCCAAAGGTAAAGAGAATTCGATAGCGTTTTTTTTTTTTTTTTTTTTTTTTTTGTGGTATAGTATTTGAAAGTATGAAAATATGTATGAAACTCATGGCAAACTATCGAATGCTTATGAATATGTGATTATGTATTATTTATTTACATACTTTATGCTTTGAAAAAAAGAGTAGAATTTTTTCGTAAAAAGCAATAGTGCCAAGGAATGGCGCTCCAACAATGTGGTGATCAATGCCTTTCGGAATTAGGTTGCTGTATATATTTGGATCAAGAGAGAGAGAGAGAGAGAGAGAGAGAGAGAGAGAGAGAGAGAGAGAGAGAGAGAGAGAGAGAGAGGTGGGGGGGGGGGAAATTGAGAATAAGGTTAATAGGAAAATTCCTTAGTTTTATCAATCTTCCACCCCACAAGTGAAGTAATAAGTAATAAGTATGGCTGAGGTGGCCTGGTGATTGCCACACTGGGGTTCGAGTCCCGCTCAAACTAGTTACTTCCTTTGGTCGTTGCAACCTCGCCGTCCTTGTGGGGCAAGGATGGGGTCTTTGGGGGAGCCTATAGGTCTATCTGCTGAGTCGTCAGCAGCCATTGCCTGGCCCTTCTTGGTCCTAGCTTGGGGGGGAAAGGGGGCTTGGGCGCTGATCATATGTAATATGGTTAGTCTCTAGGGCATTGTCCTGCTTGATAGGGCAATATTCAAACCCCTGGTCTCTGCCATTCATGAGTGACCTTTCAAGAACCTTACGCCAAACAATGGCCTATTTCTAAATTGATCTTCAACGGATTGGTAGAAATGGGCCG
>NC_090729.1:119869212-119931712 GCF_036898095.1 Palaemon carinicauda
TTGTCCCTGTCCCTTGCCCCTGACATTCATGAGTGACCTTTAAATATTTGATACTTTTGAAATTACAAATTTTCTACATAAAAAATATATATAGAAATATAAACTATAAATGCCATCTCTGCTAAAATATGAAAACATATGTGCAAAGTTCTAAATGAAATATATCAAACATGCTCTGAAGTGTACACTATAGTGATTAATTTACACTGGCTGCCTATGAAAGCGATAAATTGAGTTTAAGATATATACAATAACTCATCAAGTTATCAGAAATGGATGTCCAAAATATCTAAGAGAATTGCTATATATTGTGCATCCAAAAAATCGTGTTGACACGAGATTAGTTACAGAAGGTTTCAAATTATTCGAACCTAGATATACGTCTACTGTAGGCTCTAAAGCCTTTAAATATGCGGCCCCGAAGGCTATACAACAAGCTCCCACTAGATATTCGAAAGACTGAAGATATTAAGGCTTTCAAGAGGAAACGAAAACCTCTAGTTCTCTAAGTGCTTCAATAGTGTGGATTTGACAATAAACGAGCAGTATGTGGTATGAAATGTTAAATTCTTTCGAACGAACATGATCTAATGACTATGGAGGTCCTGTAGAGAATAGGGTTCCCCTGCTGTATAGGACCAGAAAAACAGCCCTTAAAGTAAAGAAAGTAAGAATCTTCAAGTTTTATTGTTCTAATGGAGGCGTAGGAACGTCAGGAGTCTAATGCCCTTAATCACTTACTGTAGACATAATGAAAAAAAAATCGAACAAAACAAGGAAAAACAAATGAACAACAATACAACTTACCCTTATGAGGTAATTTTCCTTCACAATTATAAATGAGTATAGCCATCGAAGGATTTACCAAATCCCCTTTTCACTTGATAAAAGATTAAAATGAATATATAAAGGCCCTCTCCATCATCTCTATTATCATTATTTATCCTCAAGGAATTAAATATAGCCTCGGGGCTTCAGTATACTAGTAACATATTACTTTCTTTCACTATCTCTTCATGCCACGTCAGGATCCATAGACCAGTCTTTGTGCATTGTCTTCCTCTGTTTTTTTTTTCTTTTTTCGTATTTCCCGTATCTTCTGTGCCCGTGTGGTTTCCCTCCAGGTGGATGTACAAAGGAGATGATGGGCCTAAATTTGATGAATTACCAAAGTAATAAAGAAATGAAAGAATAATTTTCCATAAGACAACGAGAAGAGAACTATATGTGGCTGAGTACAGAAACTAGCACACCGAGAAGAGAATTATGTGTAGCTGAGTACAGAAATTAGCACACCGAGAAGAGAATTAGGGTGTAGCTGAGTACAGAAATTAGCACACCGAGAGCAGAATTATGCGTAGCCGAGTACAGAAACTAGCACACCGAGCAGAGAATTATGTGTAGCCGAGTACAGAAACTAGCACACCGAGAAGAGAATTATGTGTAGCCGAGTACAGAAACTAGCACACTGAGAAGATAATTATGTGTAGCTGAGTACAGAAACTAGCACACCGAGAAGAGAATTATGTGTAGCCGAGTACAGAAACTAGCACACCGAGAAGAGAATTGTGTAGCTGAGTACAGAAACTAGCACACCGAGAAGAGAATTATGCGTAGCCGAGTACAGAAACTAGCAAACCGAGAAGAGAATTAGGGTGTAGCTGAGTACAGAAATTAGCACACCGAGAGCAGAATTATGCGTAGCCGAGTACAGAAACTAGCAAACCGAGAAGAGAATTAGGGTGTAGCTGAGTACAGAAATTAGCACACCGAGAGCAGAATTATGCGTAGCCGAGTACAGAAACTAGCAAACCGAGAAGAGAATTATGTGTAGCCGAGTACAGAAACTAGCACACCGAGAAGAGAATTATGTGTAGCTGAGTACAGAAACTAGCACACCGAGAAGAGAATTATGCGTAGCCGAGTACAGAAACTAGCAAACCGAGAAGAGAATTAGGGTGTAGCTGAGTACAGAAATTAGCACACCGAGAGCAGAATTATGCGTAGCCGAGTACAGAAACTAGCAAACCGAGAAGAGAATTATGCGTAGCCAAGTACAGAAACTAGCAAACCGAGAAGAGAATTAGGGTGTAGCTGAGTACAGAAATTAGCACACCGAGAGCAGAATTATGCGTAGCCGAGTACAGAAACTAGCTTACCGAGAAGAGAATTATGCGTAGCCGAGTACAGAAACTAGCAAACCGAGAAGAGAATTAGGGTGTAGCTGAGTACAGAAATTAGCACACCGAGAGCAGAATTATGCGTAGCCGAGTACAGAAACTAGCTTACCGAGAAGAGAATTATGCGTAGCCGAGTACAGAAACTAGCAAACCGAGAAGAGAATTATGCGTAGCCAAGTACAGAAACTAGCAAACCGAGAAGAGAATTAGGGTGTAGCAGAGTACAGAAATTAGCACACCGAGAGCAGAATTATGCGTAGCCGAGTACAGAAACTAGCTTACCGAGAAGAGAATTATGCGTAGCCGAGTACAGAAACTAGCAAACCGAGAAGAGAATTAGGGTGTAGCTGAGTACAGAAATTAGCACACCGAGAGCAGAATTATGCGTAGCCGAGTACAGAAACTAGCTTACCGAGAAGAGAATTATGCGTAGCCGAGTACAGAAACTAGCAAACCGAGAAGAGAATTATGCGTAGCCAAGTACAGAAACTAGCAAACCGAGAAGAGAATTAGGGTGTAGCAGAGTACAGAAATTAGCACACCGAGAGCAGAATTATGCGTAGCCGAGTACAGAAACTAGCTTACCGAGAAGAGAATTATGCGTAGCCGAGTACAGAAACTAGCAAACCGAGAAGAGAATTAGGGTGTAGCTGAGTACAGAAATTAGCACACCGAGAGCAGAATTATGCGTAGCCGAGTACAGAAACTAGCTTACCGAGAAGAGAATTATGTGTAGTCGAGTACAGAAACTAGCACACCGAGAAGAGAATTATGTGTAGCTGAGTACAGAAACTAGCACACCAAGAAGAGAATTCTGCGTAGCAGAGTACAGAAATTAGCAAACCGAGAAGAGAATTAAGGTGTAGCTGAGTACAGAAATTAGCACACCGAGAGCAGAATTATGCGTAGCCGAGTACAGAAACTAGCACACCGAGAAGAGAATTCTGCATAGCCGAGTACAGAAACTAGCACACCAAGAAGAGAATTCTGCGTAGCCGAGTACAGAAACTAGCACACCGAGAAGAGAATTCTGCGTAGCCGAGTACAGAAACTAGCACACCGAGAAGAGAACTATGTGTAGGGACAGGGACATTGGCCTAGCAAGCAGGACAATGCCCTAGAGACTGACCATATATACATATGATCAGCACCGAAGCCCCCTGTCCAGCCAGGCTAGGACCAGGAGTGACAGATAATGGCTGCTGGTGACTCAGCAAATAGACCTATAGGCTCCCCAAACCCTGTATGCTTAGCTCACAGGGATGGTGAAGTTGCAGCGACCAAAGGAACTAACGAGTTTGAGCGGGACTCGAACTCCAGACTGGTGATCACCAGGCAAGGATGTTACCAACAGGCCACCACAACCTGTCGTAGAAATAATTTTCTTTAATCTTACATGTGAAAGGTCCAAGTTGTATACTAATAAGGGTAGAAGAGACTCTTTGGCTATGGTAAGCAGCTCCTCTAGGAGGACACTCTAAAATCAAACCATTGTTTTCTGGTCTTGGGTAGTGCCATGGCCTCTTTACCATGGTCTTCCCCTGTCTTGGAGTAGAATTCTCTTGCTTGAGGGTACACTTGGGCACACTATTCTACCTTATTTCCCCACCTCTTGTTTTTATTTTAATATTATTATTCTAATGCTGTGGCCGTTCTTGAAATATTTTATGTTAGTTTTTAATTACTTTTCTTGTAGTTTCCTTATTTCTTTTCCGCACTAGGCCATTTTCCCTGTTGGAACCCTCGGACTTATAGCATTCTGCTTTTTCAACTAGGGTTGTAGCTTAGCAAGTAATAATAATAGTAATAATAATAATAATAATAATAATAATAATAATAATAATAATAAGTATATTTAAATTGGTCAATATCATTTTGCAAAATCGAAAGCTTATTAACAATATCTTCATTTCATATGAAAGAAATAAAAAAAAATAGTAAAACAAAACAAAGGTGTTTTATGCTGTTCTTTTCTTCTAACGATTCACCTTAAGAAAATTCTAAAGCCCTTTCTAAAAACATTAAGGTTAATTAACAAAGAATCCAAATTAGATTTAATACTGTTATTTGATAATGCAATATAATCATTAATCTCATTTAAATAATATTCTTGTAGTTTATCAAAATCATTGAAATTATTATCATTATTATCATTATTATTATTATTATTATTATTATTATTATTATTATTATTATTATTATTGTTATTATTATTATCATTATTATTATTATTATTATTATTAAAAAATCTAAACTATTATTATTATTATTGTTATTATTATTATTATTATTGTTATTATTATTATTATTATTTCTAAAATTATTATTATTAACAAAATTATCAAAATTATTATTATTATTATTATTATTATTATTATTATTATTATTATTATTATTATTATTTAGCCAGCGTAACCCATCCATATTTTTGTTCCCCTCACAGTGAGTGATTCTCCTGCACCCGAGGAGGAACCTGTGGACCCCAAGACCTTGATCACTGACGAAGATGTGAAGGCAGCTCTTCTCTCTGACAAAGGCGAAGCTGAACTAACATCATGGGAAGTGGTGGACTTCACGAAAGAAGGGGACAACTACTCTACGTTCGTGACGAGCATCCAAGTGACGTATTCAGCGAATGACGAGGAGTCGCAGGTTTCTTACGTTGTGAAAGTAAATCCTTGTAGGAACTTAGAGGGGTTTGAGTCTATTACTCACGCCCTGTTTGAAAAGGAAGGGAATTTCTACCAGACAATAGTCCCGGATTTGAACTCCGCTCTTGAAGAAGTTGGGATGGAGAAGCTCAATGTTCCCGGATGTTATCATGTGAATTTAGAGGCTGGGCACGAGCAAATCTATTTTGAGGACCTAAGAGAGCGTGGATTCCAGATTATTGATAAGAGACAAGCCCTAGATATTGCTCATGTTAATTTGGTGCTGAAGGAGCTTGCCAAATTACACGCTGCTTCACGTCTCCTGCAAGAGAAATCTCCTGGCGAAGCTATGGTAGAGAAGTACGATCCTATATTGAGAGATTGGTTCAACCAGGGCGAAGAAGCCAATGCCATTCTAATTCCAGTTTTGCAAGCACATTTCATCCAAGCAGGGGACATACTGGAAAATGCAGGTGTGGACAGAAGAGTCTTGGACTGGATTGAAAGCTTGATGCCAAATCTTCCAGACGTGATATCCAACAATATGCAAAGTGATACCTTCGGAAGTATCTGCCATGGGGATTGTTGGAGCAGCAACATGCTTTTCAGGTAAGTAGATTGCTCATAATGAGATCGTATCATTCTAGTATCTTTAGAATTTTTTTACGGGTATGCGTATTTTTTTACGAGTATGCGTATGAGTATGCGTTATTATAGATGGAACTTGTCTCTCTGAATAAGCTCTATACTGAAGCATTTGTAAAATATATAGAAATTGAATCCAGATTACTTAAGAAAAACAAGTAGATATAACTTACAATTCATCCAGCAATGATGATGAACTGGACTTAACAGAGTAAGTATTTAAGTACAATATCCCCTCTACATGGGAAATGATCATTTAATCAATAAACAATATATAAGTATTCATCACCATCTATATAAAATCACAGCTAATTATGATAAGAAGTAAGCAATGTTTGATAAGACAATTATGAAAAAACCTAAACTATTTGGTATAGTTTTAGATCTATTTCAATCTAATATTTGTTAGATAGTAGCCATTTTGAATGTGAAAACTACACAACAACAGCTATAATACATTAAAAAGAAGTAGTTTCTGTTATCTAGGTAATACAGTATATCATGCTAATAAAAGGTTTCAAGAATCTTATCAGATTACTTTAACTCGACTTTTTTTCTAAGATATAAGTTAGGAGACATTCAATTAAAATAAACAAGAGAACTGATGGGCTTGGATGTGGATGTAACTTACTGAAGAAGAGAGTATGAAATAATCTTAGCAAAAGGCTACGAAATTTTATCTTGATTTCAGATGTTAGTGTTGTTTCAGATTTTCGAAAAGAATATATAATGCAAAGGAGTTGAATCAATACAAGATTCTATTTTGGTTTCAAGCCTTCAAGTGTTCTAGCATAGATATCATCTATTCCTTGTCTTTGAAGGGCTTTCATTACTGCTAAAGTTTTGACGGAATCAAAAGCTTTTTCAGTTTCATTGTAAAACATTACAACAAAAGTTTTTCATCTCTTTGTACAGATACGAAGAAGACACCCCTGTAGAGGTGATGCTGGTGGATTTCCAGGCCTGTCACTACGCCACAGTGGCCTCAGAGCTCAACCAGTTCCTCTATTCTGCTGTGACCTCCGAAGTCAGGTCAGAAAACCTAGAGGATTTCATGAACACTTACTACTCAACCTACACGGGCATCTTGGAGGCTGGTGGGATAGAGCAGGCTTTCACAGAAGAGGAACTTATGGACGAATTCAAGGAGAAGAATATTCTAGGGGCTATCTTTGCCATAACTTGCGTTCCAAATGAGCTTCTGGATGACAACGATACGTTTGAAAAGACTGAAAACGAAGATGAGATAGAGGGAATTGAGTGTGACTTCTGGACGCGCATGAAGGATTCAGCGGGAGGGAGTCCTATGCTTGGGCCAAGATTTCTGTCGACGTTTGAGGAATTTCTGGTGACGGGACTGATACCTTAGTTGATGAATTATCTTATATATATATATATATATATATATATATATATATATATAATTTTCAGATATATATATATATATATATATATATATATATATATATATATATCTATATCTATATATATATATATATATATATATATATATATATATAATTTTCAGATATATATATATATATATATATATATATATATATATATATATATATATATATATATTTATGTATATATATATGTATTTATGTATATATGTGTATATATATATATATATATATATATATATATGAATATGCATATATATATATATATATATTAATATATATTAATATATATATATATATATATATATATATGAATATGCATATATATATATATATTAATATATATTAATATATATATATATATATATATATATATATATATATATATATATATATATATATACATATATATATATGTATATAAGTGAATATATATATATATATATATATATATATATATATATATATATACTGTATATATATACTGTATATTTATACATATAAATACATATATATATATATATATATATATATATATATATACTGTACATATATATATTTATATACTACACATATATATATATATATATATATATATATTTATATACTACATATATATATATATATATATATATATATATATATATATATATATATATACATATATATATATACATATATATATATATATGTATATATATATATATATATATATATATATATATATATATATATATCACTGACACTCGTGATTTTTAATCAATGTAAATATCAACCACATTGCCACTTAACATCGAATTCTACCATTAGGAATGTAGATCCACTGGAAATTCATTCATGATAAATGCTTCTGGCTGGGCAAAGATTCGAACCGATGCCCTGAGCCGAAACCATGCCAGCAGGGACTATATCAATCTTGAGACTGTAACAGTTTTTCTATTTGTCTTACGAACCTTTATGTCTCTTTTATAAACAATTAATAACTATTTGTTTTCTGAAGAGGAAGGGAGATGATCCCTTCGAAAGCTAAGAATAAATTTCTTTTTTTTTTGTAAATTGATTGTTTAATTTATTGTATATAAATATATATATATATATATATATATATATATATATATATATATATATATATATATATACATATATATATATATATATATGTATATATATATATATATATATATATATATATATATATATATATTGAGCTATTTTCCCTGTTAGATGAACTCATAGAATTCTACTTTCCCAACTAGGGATGCAGGTTGGTTAGTAATAATAATAATAATAATAATAATGATAATAATAACAAGTATGATAATAATAATAATAATAATAATAATAATAATAATAATAATAATAATAATAATAATAATAATAATAATAATAATAATAATAATTCTTAGTCATCAAGGATACACAATGAATCTTCACAAAACTGAATGAGTCGTAAAATACTAGCAAAATATGAAAAGAAAATAATTTTGAAATCATATTTTCTTTACTACCTGATAATTGACTGTACTCTTTACATTTCCATAACATTGACCTGATCCCTGTTTAAGAAAAAAAAAAAAAAAAAAGATTATATGTACGAATATTTGTGTCATTGTAAAAGTTAAGTCAAATTATATTTTCTAATAATCCTTAACCCAACTTTTGATTCAAAGGTAAAGAAAAAGAAGCCCTATATTCGTAAATACCCACAGGACTCCTCAGACTAAGGCCTATAGAATATATTTTACATAGGCCTTGACTCATAGTTTTGAAAGGCCAGGTTTAACAGTCATGAACCAGAGAGAGAAGAGGAAATTTAAAAATCAGATTCATCTTCGTTCGTTTGTTCTTCCAGATTCCCTGGAGCTTGTCTCCGGGCGGGAGTCTCCTAGACTAAAAGTCATAGACCCTAAGGATTCATCTCTCCTTTTCCATCCCCTCCTGAAGAAGAAGAAGAAGAAGAAGAAGAAGTAGAAGAAAAAGAACAAGAAGATGAACTGATAGTGGTGAACTGTATATTGTGAGCTTAACGACATACTGGAAGATATAGGGGCTGTTAAACAGAATTTTAGGTATGAAAGGTTTGACACTTGTTTCCTATGTAAAAAAATGACCGTGCCCAAGGTGAAATAGTTATTTTGACCTTTTACAATATTTTTGGCCTTTTATAAGGTCAATCATATTTTCCTATATAACACGCTTAAATATGCGTTAAATGATATATTATCATATATTAAATGAGAGCTCATGTTATCTAGATTTCAGATTAAAATCTAAGAATTTGATAACTAGTTATCGCCATTTATTTAGGAAATATCCAATTTTTTATCAATTTTTTTTTCAGGAACCTAATTATTATTATTATTATTATTATTATCATTATCACTTGGTAAGCTACAACCCTAGTTGGAAAAGCAGGATGCTCTAAGCCCAGGGGGCCCCAACAGGAAAAATAGCCCAGTGAAGGAAGGAAACACGGAAAAATAAAATATTTAAAGAACAGTAACAGCATTAAAACAAATATTTCCTATATAAACTATAAAAACTCTAACAAAACAAGAAGAGAAATTAGATAGAATAGTGTGGCCGAGTGTACCCTCACGCAGTTAAGTATTAATGAAGTACTATCTATTATTACCCCCAATGGACGTACTGGTACGTTTCACAAAACTCATCTCTTTAGCCCCATGGACGTACCGGTACGTCCTTGCAAAAAACTGCCATTTACATTTTTTTTTTGCATATTTTTGATAACTTTATGAGAAACTTCAGGCATGTTCCAAAATAATGAGACCAACCTGCCCTCTCTTTGTCGGAAATTAAGGCTGTTAGCGCAATTTAGAAAAAAATATATTGCAAAATGTGCTTGAAAAAGAAAACGCCTGGGGGTTAAGGGTTGGAAAGTTCCAAATAGCGTTGGGGGTAAAAGGGTTAAAGGCGATGGCACATTTAATTATGCATCAAAAACTTCCTAAAAGTATGAAAATTAATTTAGAATACCACATTTTCACTTCCAGCATTGGCAAGGAAGAACTAAAGCAATTTGTTTAGAAGTCAACCTTGAATCTGAATATCAAGTTCGACATATTTCACTTACAGCTCTGACTATTAGTGAAGAACTTTTAGAGTTTATTTTTGGCAACATCGTAAAGCTCCTGATATATTAGGTCATTTAAAAGAAAAATTATAATAGCAACTGTTTATAGGAAGTTATTTTCCTCCACAAATTAGCAGCACTGCTACTATCAGGATACTAAATATCTAAAGTTAATTATCTGGACCTAACCAAAACTGCTAAAAATTTGCATTAAAAAAAAAAGGTAAATGTCTGGCAACATCTATTCCAGGATTTTTACCGTTCTAAAAACGGATATAATGACGTAAAGGAGATATTACGGTCACCAACCCGTAAAAGATAATAACAAAGTAAGGGAAATTTACGGTCACTTGTATTTTACTGAAATACGGTTGAGAACAGTATATATTTAAAGAGAATTTCCAATTAAAATTACGTTTTTTTCTAACAGTAGGTAACTGGCACTAAAGGGCAATTGGTAAAGAGACTAACCATTACCGAAGTTAAAATGTTCAAACTATTATTTATGCATATGTGTATGTACACGTAATCATTTATCAATAGACCATACATGATTAGACAAATGAAAGGATTGGATTAACTGATAAATTTAACCTAATACGGAGGGGAATCAGGTGTGATTTACAATCACAGCATCTGCGGACTTCTGAGTTGAAGTTCTATCTGGCAGTGCTCTCGCTTATCTTTATATAGTTTCAGGATTCCTTTACTTCCCGTGTAGATATTGTACCAACCGTGTGTCACACAATCATACGTAGTTCATTTTGTGCTTGTATCTTCTCTCTCCCCTCGCACTTAAAAGAACCTGAAAAAACATGTCTGTTTTTCTCAATGGTAACGGTGTTGATTTTGAACATGAAAATTCTTGTTGCCTTGAACTTTTGTATATGAAGTAGAGTGTTCTATAATAAACTCACTCATTTGCTTTCATCCTGTCTTTGAGTCACAACCTTCTCTCGGCCCGTCACAATATGTTCAAATGTTCTAATATAACATTCATCCAGGTTCTTGCACCTTCCCCTACTACAGGTGCACCAGGTAAAAGGGGTTTAAGGTAAACCTCCATCAAATCAGGCAAGGTATATGGTCTGTTTAGCTAATGGTTTTACTGCCCAATGCTTCTGTCAGTTCTATAGGCATACATTTACAAATGCCAAAATTAGAAACACAGTTTCTAGTAAGCCTACTCGCCATGATCATTTTCATCGTTATCTGACTCAACATAAACCATATATTCATCAGTTATCATAATTCTCTTCTCAATCATCTGCCCACTGTTAAAAAATACCGTAATTTTAATCGGAAATTCTCTGTAAAAATAAAAACTGCTGTTCTCAGCCGTATTTCAGTAAAATACAGGCGACAGTAATTTAACCATACTTTGTTCTCCTCTTTTACGGGCCGGTGACCGTAAAACCATTCATTTACGTCAATGTATCCGTTTTTAAAACGGTAAATGTCTGGCAACATGTATTCCAGGATTCTTACTGTTTTAATGCAAATTTTAACCCTAATTTGTTCTCATCTTTTACGGGCTGGTGACCGTAATATCACTCCTGATCCGTTTTTAAAACGGCAAATGCCTGCCAATATCTATTCTATGATTTTCACCGTTTTAACAGCAAATTTTTAACAGTGCATCTTTAGGATGTACTGTTGGAATCTGATTGCAAATAAACCACATATCTTGGAATATGCCATATCTTTCCTTCAAGCCATGATCTGTCAGGCAAACCTCATTTAATGGATCCCCCATCCAGGACATGTTTCCAGAGATATGCCACGTAATTGATACAAGCAAATTTAAAAGTATAAACATTTTTTTTTTTGCAAAGTAGAATCATTTCTGCATCAATTCCTTTAATTTTCTGCAAAGGACTGTCTTGATTTGCAGGTTTGTACTTTTGCAGGAACATTTTGAGCCACGCTTCATTCACAGACGAGGATGTTCCCTAGGGCATTGTCCTACTTGATAGGGCAATGCCACTGTCCCTTACCTCTGCCATTCATGAGCGGCCTTTAAACCTTAAATCAGCAGCAGTTCTTCAAGTTTGTCTTGAGAATGGAATTACTGCATCGCCAGTATGTTTAAAGGTAGAAGAAACTCTTTAGCTATGGTAAGAAGCTCTTCTAGGAGAAAGACACTCTAAAATCAAACCACTGTTCTTTAGTCCTTGGTAGTGCCATAGCCTCTGTTCCATGGTCTTCCACTGTCTTGGGGTAGGGTTCTCTTGCTTGAGGGTACAGTCAGGCGCAATTCTCTGTCTTAGTTCTCTTCCTCTTGTTATTTAAAATCTTTATAGTATCTATGTGAAAGATCAATTTTAATGTTATTACTGTTCTTAAAACATTTTATATTGTTCATTACTTTTCTTGTAGTTTATTCATTTCCTTACTTCTTTTCATCATTAGGCTATTTTTCTCTGTTGGAGCCCCTGGGCTTATGGCATCCTGCATTTCCAACTAGGGTTATAGCTTAGCTAGTAATAGTAGTAATAATAGTGTTCTTTATCACCTTTTACGTGTAAAATGCACAGCATTGATACTTTAAACTCATCCATCTGCAAGAAAATAAATAATATATAGTTTCAGTGGCCCCTCTCCTCTTGGTAAGGGTAGAAGATAATCTTTACCTATGGTAAGCAGCTCTTCTACGAGAAGGACGCTCCAAAATAAAACCATAGTTCTCTAGTCTTGGGTACTGCCATACCCTCTGTGCCATGGTCTTCCACTGTCTTGGGTTAGAGTTCTCTTGCTTGAGGGTACACTCGGGCACACTATTCCATCTACTTTCTCTCCCTCCTGTTTTGTTAAATTTTCTATAGTTTATATAAGAGACATTTATTTTAATGTTACTGTTCTTAAAATATATTATTTTTCCTAGTTTCCTTTCCTCTCTGGGATATTTTCCCTGTTGGAGCCCCTGGGTCTATAGCATCCTGCTTTTCCAACTAGGGTTGTAGCTTAGCAAATAATAATAATAATAATAATAATAATAATAATAATAATAATAATAATAATAATAATAATGAATAGGTGACATATGGAAGGCTTGTTTTTCTACAGTGTAGTAGGGCTATGGAATTAGAACTATGTATAAAACCATTAATAACTTTCTTACGTTTAAATGAAATGCAAATGTGGCACTATATAATTTTCCATTCTTCAAGAAAGCCTTTAATGTATAATTGAATGTGTCATCTGTTATCAATAATACTTCATGGGTACTAAATTTCCTAAATTTTCTAAATTAATTGATGAAAATTATGATTTCTTCTAAAGTAAATTGGGATAACTTTTAAAAAGAGCTTCCATTTGCTATAAGATAATATATCATTTGACGTATATATACAGTAGGGTTTGTACAATAAATGACATATCTATTTTGACGTTGCTACTGTTTTTAGAATGATTTATTGTTATTATTTATTGTTATTATGATTTATTGTTCTCATAATTTATTTATTTACTTATTTCCTTTCCTCACTGGGCTATTTTTCCCTATTGGAGCCCTTGGGCTTTTAGCATCTTGCTTTTCCAACTAGGGTTGTAGCTTGGCTAGTAATAATAATAATATTGATAAAATATAATTGACCTTAAAAACACACATTTTGCATAAAAATTGTCAAAATTACCATTTTGTCTTGAGCACAGCGTATAAGACTATTTTTCTTGGGGGGGGGGGGGGGGGGGCGGCACTAATTTCTACACAGAGAACAAGTGTCCAAACTCCCTTACATATAATTCTGATCAACAGCCTCTATTTCAGTGCAGTGTTGCCAGATATGGGGATTTATCCCTAGATTTGGGGATTTTGGGTGTTTGATGGGGATATTCTTTAAAAATATTTATGAAGAAGAACAATAATTAGTAAATCTTTATATTGTTGCAATTAGTTTACTTAGCACTCTATATGAAGAATGGCGAGTAATTTCTATATAAGTAAAGCCTACATGATCAGAAGAAAATATATTTGTGGAAATGGGGATTTTTGGGTCGTTTTGGGGATTTTTTATTATGAGTTTTGGGGATTTTTACACTAATCCATCTGGCAACCCTGTCTCAGTGTCAGGACAGGAGTTATCAAGAGATCGCGATTGTTATGATTAAACAGATACCGGTGCATTTTACCCCACAATACAGAACGCTGTCGCCTTACAGATAGAGTTACCTCTTTACTATTAGTGCCGAAAGTTATTACGGTTGCCTGAATTGCCTGGCTCTATTTGCTTGAGCTGGTTCCTTGCTACGATTGCCTGAGTTTCCTCTGAATAAGTAAGTACTGGTGTTTCATTTGTAATAGTTAATGATTAAATACAGATTGTTATTTTAGAGAATATGAGAAACGAAGGTTTTTATTGGCTATAAATTTAGGTCTATTCTTTTTTATTGTTTGAAAATCAAATTTTTTTTTTTTTTTTTTCTTTTTTTTTTTTTGTAGTTCAGTAACATCGCTCAAAGAACTATGTATAAAACCATTTATAACTTTATAGCGTTTAAGTGAAATGCAAATGTGGTAACAGGCATAATTTTTCATTCCTTAAGAAAGCGTTTGATATATAATTGAAGGTGATATAGTCTATCAATCATTATTCATGGAACTAACTATCATATATTTTCTAAAATAATTGATAAACTTGAAGTAATATTTGTCCCAATGAAGTACTGCAAAGTTATTGGCAGACGAAAGATGCAACAGAATTCAAATGTTCAGGGACAATGATATTGTCTTTAGCTTCTTCCAAACTCGTTTATTTCTTCTTTTGATAATTGTTTTGATTACGTATTTTCATCATCATCATCATCTCCTCCTACGCCTATTGACGCAAAGGGCCTCGGTTAGATTTCGCCAAAGAAAAGATAGGAAAACATATTTTAGCAACATAAATTGAATATGAATTCTAATACTTCAGATAGCCCCGGTATTGCTTTACTTAATAGAAATAACTTAGCAGTGTTGTTAAACAAATGTGTAATACCATGCAATGTACAGTTGGGCACAGGCATTTCTGGTACACCTTGCTCTGAGGAGGTGCGAGTTAATCTGTCTCCCTGCACAAGCTGCAGTAAGGGTGTAACAAGGTGCATTTCCTTAGAAGGAGGTGTATCAGGAATTCCTGCGTCGAAGTGTACATCCTTTTTTTACCTCCGCCAACGAAGATGGGAGGAGGTTATGTTTTCGTTGTTGTTTGTCTGTTTGTTTGTTTGTGAACAACATCTTGGTCACACTTTACTCATAAATTTGTGAAACTTTCAGGGATTAATTGCTATATTAAGACATGGAAGTGACTCAGTTTTGAAAGTAATAGGTCAAAGGTCAAGGTCGAGGCCGTGCAAAAAGTTTGTGCGAACAACTTCCTGGCCACAATTTTACTCAGAGTAGTGAAATTTTCAGGGATTAATTTTTATATTAAGATGTGGAAGTTATAAAATTTTAAAAGTAATAGGTCAAAGGTCAAGGTCAAGGTAAAGCAAAACGTTTGGATGAACAACTTCCTGGCCACAATTTTACTTAATGAGTAGTGAAACTGAGACGTTGAAGTGACTCAGTTTTGAAAGTACTAGGTCAAAGGTCAAGGTCAAGCAAAAAGTTTGTGTTGACAACTTTCTGCCACAATTTTACTCATAAAGTCGTGAAACTTTCAGGGACTAATTGTAATATTAAGATGTGGAAGTGATTAAATTTTAAAAGTAATAGGTCAAAGGTCAAGGTAAAGGTCAAGGTCAAGCAAAAGATTTGTGTGAACAGCTTCCTTGCCACAATTTTACTCATTGAGTAGTGAAGCTTTCAGGGATTAATTGTTATATTAAGACGTTGAAGTGATTAAATTTTGAAAGTCCTAGGTCAAGGTCAAGCAAAAGGTCGAGAAATAAGCCTTCGTGGCGGAGGTATGCGCTCTATTTAGTGGCCTCCCTTTGGTTTATAAGTTTACTCTGTAACTGACGCATCATATTCACTGGTTTATCAAGACGTTGATATCAGAGAGTTTAAGAAGTACTTAGATATATGAGCTTATCTACGATGACGTCATCAAAACGATAGATAACTTTATATTCTCATTGCTAATCATTAATCTAGAAATGTAATTTTCTATAATCGTATTACCATGAGTATTTACCTCTTACATTCATTAAATAAATCCAGCTTTTCATATACATTTTCTATAATGCAGAAGATTTTCTCAAATGCAATCGTTATTAGTGGAACATTTATATAACACTGTTATTCAGATAAATAATTTCCTATATTCCATTTTTATTTTCAATAGTTTTAGATGGTAATATTTTTGTTTTTTGTTATTACTGATAAACTAGTAATCATTATCTTGACACAACACTTCATGTCAGTTTTCATGAGAGAGAGAGAGAGAGAGAGAGAGAGAGAGAGAGAGAGAGAGAGAGAGAGAGAGAGAGAGAGAGAGAGAGAGAGAGAGAGAGGTAACGTTTCTTTGCTACAGATTAGGAAATGAATCCTTCATCTTACATTATTTATCACGAGAAAAAGATGGATCATCTTTCCAATCCTTGGCAACATCAGTAACTAGAGGGGCAATCAGAAGAGCGCAGACCTCCGCCGTGGCAGCTTATTTCTCCACTTTTTGCTCGACCTTGACCTTAACTTTTGACCTTAATATGTATTAATTGTCGTGGATTTTCATACACTCACATATGAACCAGATTTGAAGTCTCTGTGACAACGATGGCCAAACTTATGGCTGATTACGTGAACCGGACATTTTGTATGACCGTAACCTTGACCTTTGACCTTGACCAACCAATATTTCATCATATCCAGCTTTTTACATAAGAGTTAATCCCTACAAGTTTCATTACTTTAAGATTAAAATTAGGGCCAGGAGGTTGTTCACAAACAAACATAAAAAACAAACTCACAAAAACACAAAAACACAAACAGGAGGTAAAACATAACCTCCTTCCAACTTCGTTGGCAAATGTAATAGTTAAGGGCATTCATGATCTTACGTACGAAAAGGAAAAGATTCACGGCTCTAAATTCAAGAAGTTCACGACGATCAATTTGCAACAGTATTCAAGGCAAAGCCTAAGAAACAAATGGCCTAAGAAATAATGTCCCCATTTCCTCTTTCTGCCGGATTTCCTAGGTCCGGTTAAACCATGAATCAAATTAAGTACATATGTGTAAAATCCACAGGAAACAGGAAAATGAAAGACCAGGTACCAAGCGCTTTCGTGTATTACGTAATACACGGAAGCACTTCGTACCTGGCCCTTACACTTCTTTAGGTAACAAAATAAAACTTTTACTTTATACCCATAAGAAGTGTTACTTTGTAACCTGAAGAAGTGTAAAGGCCAGGTACCAAGCGCTTTCGTGTATTACGTAATACATGAAAGTGCTTGGTACCTGGCCGTAATACTTCTTCAGGGTACAAAGTTACACTTTTACTTTATACCCATAAGAAGTGTTACTTTGTAACCTGAAGAAGTGTAAAGGCCAGGTACCAAGCGCTTTCATGTATTACGTAATACATGAAAGCGCTTGGTACCTGGCCGTAATACTTCTTCAGGGTACAAAGTTACACTTTTACTTTATGCACTGAAGTGTTACTTTGTAACCTGAAGAAGTGTAAAGGCCAGGTACCAAGCGCTTTCGTGTATTACGTAATACATGAAAGTGCTTGGTACCTGGCCGTAATACTTCTTCAGGGTACAAAGTTACATTTTAACTTTTCACTATGAAGAAACGTGATAATACACGAAAGCGCTTGGTACCTGGATTTTCACTTTCCTGTTTCCTGTTGATTTTACACTTAAGTATTTGTCACGTGCAGTTTTGTGACTGATAACTACTATGGAATACATAAATTTATTTTTTTTCCAGTAAAATTTAAGAGAATTACACTCGCTATTCTTCACTGGTATGCACACACGGGAAATGGTAGGATTAAATTATTTTGAAAAAGTTTTATTAGCAAACAATTTTGTTTAAAAAACGAACCGATGAAGGATTTGAGCATGTGTAACACTTCTTTACGAGTACAAACAATGGCACGAAAACATCCTTACCCCTTTTTATGAGTTAAATCTTATAACAGCAAACAAACGATCAGCGTAAGATATCTGTATCAGCCACACCGCAACGACCCTAGAAAGTTGAACAGACTGTGATAGTCCTACCTCCTTTTGGGGTGAAGATCTTCTGAATCAGGTGCTAATTTTAATAGCATTGAAATGCGTGAATAGTGTATTGATATAGTGTTAGATAGGCAGTCACTCATATAAGTTGGTGTTTATCCGGGTATTTGAGAGAGATTCCCATTCCATCCCTTTCTGGACGACAGGTGTCTGGGAGCACGAAATTGGTAGTAGAATATTTAACCGGTTTCCCAGCTCCCAGACACCTGTCGTCCAGATAGGAGTGAAATAGAAATCTCTCTCTCAAACACCTGGACATCCATCAACTTTATATGAGTGACTATACCAACAAATGGTTTTCAATTAAGATGAGAGAATCATGCACATAGCAAGGGTAGGAATTTCTTACACTAACAAACTATGTTGATAGATATTTTCTTGTAAATGCAGTAAGATGAAACTGATTAAATTTATCAAAAGCAAGTGTAAAAATCAAGGATTAGAGAAGAACTGATTAGCAATATCCTGTTCAAGATTCAAGGTTACCAAAGACACACTAACTGAAGTGGAAGAGCTGATAAGTTCTAAAGAGTATGTTTATCCCAAGTCATCCAGTACACTAAATACAAATATCCTCTTGAACATAGTCGTCCTTACGTCTTCAATCATTGAAAGAACTAAAATTGTATGTAGTATTCTCCTCTAATTATCCAACTTTTTCCATCTTTTTGAGACTATGGCTCACATTTTTGGCTCACAGTCTTCATTTTTATACCATTAACATATGTGTTGAGTTTATATATGTTAATTCACATTTATAATTATCGATTGCAAACGCAAAAAGATGAAGTCATCTAAGTAATCTTTTAAGATACATATGTTGATAAAAGATTCTTTCTTGATGTTGATTGATATTGCAGTTAACTAAGAAATTCTCAAGACAGTAAATGATGTGTATTGCAGTATTCTGATGAATGAAATAGAACCCAACTAGCATTCATTTGAAATAATTCCTAATGCTCAATACTGCAAAATTAGCCCCATGCATGAACAAAATACAATCACTAACTAAATCATAATATGTCACTAAGCAAGGCAGCTGTTGAGATAAATATGCTTGTTTCTTTTCAACAAGCATATTAATTAAAAGATACTTGTGGGCAAAGCTCGCTACATGTCATCCCTGATATCCGAACAGTATATTGAATTTGTTTGAATTTTAAAACTTATAGAAATGCTTAATTTGAACAAGTACACAGCTCCTTAAGGCAGGAGTATATGTAATGCAAATTTACAAAATATAAATTTATGACCTGTGCTTCTCTGTGTAAGACATGAAACCATTCAAAGATAACAGACTCTGAAGACTGTAACTGCAAAAGGCTGATACAGATTTAGGGTAGGCTCCACTTATAGTGCCCATTATCTCCATAGAAAGCTCTCTTTATAATTCTTGTGCACCTGTTTTATATGTATCACTGAAAATTTAGTTGAGAGTCTGGAACAGAAACAACTGGCACATGTAAGTCGAAGAGAAAATGATTCCATGTTCATTATCAGATAAATGCCTTCAACAACAGAAACCATAGCAATTTTTCCCTCCAAAGTTGAAGGTGATATTACATTTGTACAGAGACAAAAACCATCTTTTTATATACAAATATTATTGATATAAAGATTATTGATGATTATAATGTGTTTGGTAATGTGTAGCAGTCAGTCTATGATTTGCTCACTTTGCTTTTGTTTCACTCTACTCTTGCAAATAACCAAAAGCTAAAATATCTGTGAACTTTACCATGGATAACCCTGACTGAGTATTTCAAGAGGATATAGACATTAGCATGTATGAAAAATATAGCACTAGTTATAGCACTGGCTATATTTCCTCACCAAGGCTCCAGGTGCCATTGTTGAACATGTTTGTGAGCCCAAGCTTGTACTATTTCTTCACTGGATGTGACACAGCAAGGGTCTTCAGTGGTTATAGGAAGCTTGCTACACTGAAGCTTGTGATGGCCAATGATTAATTCTGCAATGTCTGCACAAAACTGGAAAAATAACGAATGCTCACTGATAATATAATCAAGGGCTTGGAAGAGTGTGCATATCCAGTTTTGTTCTAAAGTCTGGTATCTGTGATGTAAATGTATTGTAAAATAAAGTGAAGTAAAAACTGGTAATGTGGACTACGCTGCTGCCAATAGATTAAGGCTGTCGTTACCTATGATCGGTTTGAGCTAGTCTGCACTTAAGGAAGATCCGAATGTACCCAATACATTAGACAGTAAAGACAGTTAGATTTTTTTTTTTTTTATACATAACTGCACCCAAATCTTCCCTCTGCCAGTGTATGGAAAATTTAGACATTATCTTGGGAGCTTCCCAAATTTTTACAAAATTTTGTAAAATTTGATTATGTACTAGTGCCAGTTGAGATACTACCGCTAGAGAGTTATTGGGTCCTTTGACTGGCCAGATAGTACTACATTGGATCTGTCTCTCATTACGGCCTTCGTTCCTTTGCCTACACATACACAGAATAGTCTGGCATATTCTTTACACATTCTCCCTTTCCTCATACACCTGATAACACTAAGCTAACCAAATAATCTCTCTTCACTCAAGGGGTTAACTAATGCACTGTAATTGTTCAGTGGCTACTTTACTCTTGGTAAGGGTAGAAGACTCTTTACCTATGTTAAGCAGCTCTTCTAGAAAGACATTCCGAAATCAAACCATAGTTATCTAGCCTTGGGTAGTGCCATAGCCTCTATATCATGGTCTTACACTGTCTTGGGTTAGAGTTATCTTGCTTGAGGGTATACTCATGCCCGTTATTCTATCTGCTTCCTTATATTTTTCCTCACTGAACTATTTTTCCTGTTGGAGCCCTTGGACTTATAATACCTTACTTTTCAAACTAGGGTTGTAGCTTAGCTAATAATAATAATAATAATAATAATAATAATAATAATAACAATAATATTAATAATAATAATAATAATAATAATAATAATAATAACTGTGATGTCAAATGTATCAAGGATGACTTAGATCAAAGGGATTAACTGGTGATGAGGTATGGGACAGAGGTAGATGGAGAAAGCTGACCAGAAACATCGACCCCACATAGAAGTGGGAAAAGATGTAGACAAAGAAGAAGAAGAAGAAGAACTGTGATGTCAAACTAATAATTTATTATATATGATGGAATTCAGATATAAAATATTATTCTGTATGTTTATTCTATAGGTAATGTCTGCTTGGGGTAGTTCAAAAGTAATTTTATGGCAATCCATGAAAATAAATCCTTAAAATGTATGAATAACATCATTGAAGCATTGTTATATTGTTAAAAACTTTGTAGTAATTTGAAAACTTACAAATGTAAATTACTACTCTTCACTGAGCACCCCTTTCATATATATGCATATCAAAGTAATCCTGCTTCAACAGATTTAATACAAAGGCCTAAAAAGCTGTATAAAAGGCTAAGCCTAAAATCATCTAGTTGCGTAATATTGCAATACATCTAAAGTGGGATTAAACTATTTATGTGAATGGAATTCTATATTTGAATATATTTTTACATGGAAAACAGAACTTTCCACTAATATTAGTGGAAAGTTCTCCTGTATCTGAAGTAGTTTCCTTAGCATCAGCAGTAAGTTTTAATTTTCAGCTATTCTTCTATCAGAAAAAGGTAATAAAGTTTGTTGCCTTAAGATATTACTTGTTACCTCAAATCGAATGATCAGCGCTGGACTGTTGAAGTAAACTTAAAGTAAGACTAATAAAAGCCAAATTTGCTTTTCAGTGGCATCTCCCGAGACAAAACCCATAATTCCTCAGAGTCTTATTACTGATGACCACATCCAGAAAGTCCTTAAAGCTGACAAAGGCAGTGAAGCTTTCTTAAATCATGGAAGAACATTAACTTTACCAAACCAGGAGACAATTATGCTTGTGTAGTCACAAGTGTAGAAGTCAAATATTCTTTGGGGAATAACATTGACTATGATGCCTCTTACATTGCTAAATTGAATGCCTGTAGGAATAGAGTAGGCTTCCCAGATTTCACACCAACTCTTTTCGCCAAAGAAGGAGGGTTTTATCTGGAGATAGTCCCAGAGCTAAATGCCATACTAAAAGCGGCAGGCCAAAAGCCTCTTCATTTTCCGAAGTGCTTCCTTGTGTCCTTAGAACAAGGGAAAGAGCAAATGTATTTTGAAGATCTGAGATTACAAGGTTTCAGAATGTTTGATGTAAGGGAAGGCATAAGTATGGCTCATGTCACCTTAGTCTTGGAAGAGCTGGCTAGGTTGCATAGTGCTGCTTATGTTTTGAAGAAAAAGTTACCAGAAGGGGAAACTGCAACGAGCAAGTATGCTTTTCTGGCAAAAGATTTCTTGAATTTCACAGAAGACTCCAAAGAGAAGGTAGTCTCAGTTCTTCAAAATAAGATCAACAGTGGCATTGAAATTCTAGAGAAAATTGGTGGCTATGATATAGCAGTTGGTTGGTTGAAAAGATTCAAATCGGAAGTTGGTGATGTTCTTACTACTGGTATACAAAGCAAGAAGTTTTCAACAATCTGCCATGGTGATTGCTGGAATAACAACCTTCTTTTCAGGTGAGCGTTAATTAGGGCAAAGTAATCCACTAATTTTTTTTAGTTACTGATACATTAGATCACAATGTTGATATTCTCTTAGTACATTTATCCTATGATATATTAGGTCAGTGGAGGGTATTCCCGTAAAAGAAAGTTGAAACTATTTTCTAGTATGAGACCTGAATTATGTTATCTAATAGATTATAAAACTGAATTTATGTATTGGATTTTTAGCTGCTCTAGCTAATAAAGTAATGCTTCATTTTACGAGAAATGGACTGAAGATTCTCCGAGTCTATAAATTCAAGGAACTGAGTCATTGACATACGGCATACTAGCAGAGAAGTTGATATTAGTAAGCATCTTCTGTTTCCTTAAATGGAATCATACTTCATTACTTACCTGCTAATTCAGCTTCCATATATTTCTTAATTTTTACGTACAAATTATTTCAGATATAATGATGAAGGTCAACCTATAGAGGTTATGCTTGTGGACCTCCAGCTTTGTCGCGAGGCTTCACTTGCATGCGACATGAATTACTTCTTGTACACAAGCGTCACTGGGGACATAAGGACACCAAACCTCCAGCATCTTATATCCATCTACCATTCGTCTTTCAAAGCAGTGCTTGAGGGTTCTAGGGCACCAATGTACTTCAGTGAAGTAGACCTTTTTGAAGAATTCAGGAGTAAACACAAAGTTGGCCTACTCTTCGCGCTAGGAGTCATACCAGTATTACTGAGGGAGCGAGAAGATGTCTCTGCTTGCAGCAACAGAGACTGGGAGAAATCTATGGAGGCAGCCCGGAGGCTAGCGCTGGAGAAGATCGATAAAAATCCTTTGTTTAAGCCTCTCTTTCTGTCTATTTTTGATGAATTTATAGAGAATGGGCTCATTAACTGAAAGAGGTACAAATCAGATTACACTTCTGATTAGTGGTTTGTATATGCATACATACTGTCAATGAAAGTACGTAACTTGATTTCTATGCAATCGTGTGTATGTATATATACATACATATATATATGTATATATATATATATATATATATATATATATATATATATATATATATATATATATACATATATATATATATATATATATATATATATATATATATATATATATATATGCCCCCTGTGGCCGCGGGGGCATAAAACAATTAGAATAGCGCCAACGTTATCCCTGCGTGTCGTAAGAGGCGACTAAAAGGGACGGGACGAGGGGGCTGGGAACCCCCTCTCCTGTAAAAGTATCCTGTGAGACAGCAACAAAGAGATGGAGCTGGGGGGAGAGTGACTGCTCCCCGCACTCTAGTTTTGGGGTGTTTGAATGTGCGTGGATGTAGTACGATAGAGAGTAAAAGATGTGAGATTGGAAGTATGTTTAGAAGTAGAAGGATGGATGTATTGGCCTTGTGTGAGACAAAGATGAAAGGAAAGGGTGAAGTGATGTTTGGTGAAATGTCTGGTAGAGTGTCTGGGATTGAAAGGGGAAGAGCGAGAGAGGGTGTGGCTTTATTGTTGAGTGAATGGATGACAGGTAAAGTAGTGGAATGGAAGGAGATATCATCTAGGTTAATGTGGGTAAGGGTTAGGTTGGGTAGGGAATGTTGGGCGTTTGTCAGTGCGTATGGGCCAGGTAGTGAGAAAAGTGAAGAAGAGCGGAATGAGTTCTGGAATGAATTAACTAGGTGTGTAGAAGGACTGGGTAGAAGGAATTATGTAGTTGTTATGGGTGACTTAAATGCTAGAGTGGGTGCTGGAGAGGTAGAAGGTGTCATTGGGAAATATGGCGTACCAGGTGAAAATGAGAGTGGTGAGAGACTGGTAGATATGTGTGTTGAACAAGAGATGGTAATAAGTGCTAGCTTTTTTAAAAAGAAAGATAAAAATAAGTATACATGGGTAAGAGTGGCAAATGGAAGAGTAGTAGAAAGGGCATTAATGGATTATGTGTTGATAACAAAAAGAATGTTTGGAAGATTGAAAGACGTGCACGTGTTTAGGGGTATGGCTAACGGTATGTCTGATCATTTTTTGGTGGAAGGAAAATTAGTTGTAGCAAAAGAGTGGGGGAATAGAGTAGGTGGATGTAAAAGGGAGCTAGTGAGGGTTGAAGAGCTAATAAAACCGGGGGTAAAAAGTAAATATCAGGAAAGGTTGAAAATGGCATATGACGAGGTGAGAGTAAGAGAAACTGGTAATTTAGAGGAGGAGTGGAAGTTAGCAAAAGAAAATTTTGTTGGGATTGCAAGTGATGTATGTGGCAAGAAGGTTGTTGGAGGCAGCATGAGGAAGGGCAGTGAATGGTGGAATGAAGGAGTGAAGGTAAAAGTGGAAGAGAAAAAGAGGGCTTTTGAAGAATGGCTGCAGAGTAATAGTATAGAGAAGTATGAAAAATATAGAGAGCAAAAGGTGGAAGTAAAGCGCAAGGTACGTGAGGCAAAGAGGGCAGCTGACCTGAGGTGGGGTCAGGGACTGGGTCAGTCATATGAAGAGAATAAGAAGAAGTTTTGGAAAGAAGTGAAGAGAGTAAGAAAGGCCGGCACAAGAATTGAAGAGACAGTGAAAGATGGAAATGGAAGGTTGTTAAAAGGAGAGGAGGCAAGGAAAAGGTGGGCGGAATATTTTGAAAGTTTGCTGAATGTTGAGGATGATAGGGAGGCAGATATAATTGCGGTTCCAGGTGTTGAGGTGCCAGTGATGGGAGATGAGAATGAGAGAGAGATTACAATAGAGGAAGTGAGGAGAGCACTAGATGAAACGAGAGTAGGAAAAGCATCGGGTATGGATGGTGTGAAAGCTGAGATGTTGAAGGAAGGGGGTGTGACTGTACTTGAATGGTTGGTGAGATTGTTTAATGTGTGTTTTGTGTTGTCAATGGTACCAGTAGATTGGGTCTGTGCATGTATTGTACCACTATATAAGGGTAAGGGAGATGTGCATGAGTGTTGTAATTCAAGAGGTATTAGTTTGTTGAGTGTAGTTGGAAAAGTGTATGGTAGAATACTGATTAATAGGATTAAGGATAAAACAGAGAATGCAATCTTGGAAGTACAGGGTGGTTTTAGAAGAGGTAGGGGTTGTATGAATCAGATTTTTACAGTTAGGCAGATATGCGAGAAATATTTAGCAAAAGGTAAGGAGGTGTATGTTGCATTTATGGATCTGGAGAAAGCATATGATAGAGTTGATAGGGAAGCAATGTGGAATGTGATGAGGTTATATGGAGTTGGTGGAAGGTTGTTGCAAGCAGTGAAAAGTTTCTACACAGGTAGTAAAGCATGTGTTAGAATAGGAAATGAGGTGAGCGATTGGTTTCCGGTGAGAGTGGGGCTGAGACAGGGATGTGTGATGTCGCCGTGGTTGTTTAACTTGTATGTTGATGGAGTGGTGAGAGAGGTGAATGCTAGAGTGCTTGGACGAGGATTAAAACTGGTAGGCGAGAATGATCATGAATGGGAGGTAAATCAGTTGTTGTTTGCGGATGATACTGTACTGGTAGCAGACACAGAAGAGAAGCTTGACCGACTAGTGATAGAATTTGGAAGGGTGTGTGAGAGAAGGAAGTTGAGAGTTAATGTGGGTAAGAGTAAGGTTATGAGATGTACGAGAAGGGAAGGTGGTGCAAGGTTGAATGTCATGTTGAATGGAGACTTGAGGAGGTGGATCAGTTTAAGTACTTGGGGTCTGTTGTTGCAGCAAATGGTGGAGTGGAAGCAGATGTACGTCAGAGAGTGAATGAAGGTTGCAAAGTGTTGGGGGCAGTTAAGGGAGTAGTAAAAAATAGAGGATTGGGCATGAATGTAAAGAGAGTTCTATATGAGAAAGTGATTGTACCAACTGTGATGTATGGATCGGAGTTGTGGGGAATGAAAGTGATGGAGAGACAGAAATTGAATGTGTTTGAGATGAAGTGTCTGAGGAGTATGGCTGGTGTATCTCGAGTAGATAGGGTTAGGAACGAAGTGGTGAGGGTGAGAACGGGTGTAAGAAATGAGTTAGCGGCTAGAGTGGATATGAATGTGTTGAGGTGGTTTGGCCATGTTGAGAGAATGGAAAATGGCTGTCTGCTAAAGAAGGTGATGAATGCAAGAGTTGATGGGAGAAGTACAAGAGGAAGGCCAAGGTTTGGGTGGATGGATGGTGTGAAGAAAGCTCTGGGTGATAGGAGGATAGATGTGAGAGAGGCAAGAGAGCGTGCTAGAAATAGGAATGAATGGCGAGCGATTGTGACGCAGTTCCGGTAGGCCCTGCTGCTTCCTCCGGTGCCTTAGATGACCGCGGAGGTAGCAGCAGTAGGGGACTCAGCAGTATGAAGCTTCATCTGTGGTGGAAATGTGGGAGGTTGGGCTGTGGCACCCTAGCAGTACCAGCTGAACTCGGCTGAGTCCCTGGTTAGGCTGGAGGAACGTAGAGAGTAGAGGTCCCCTTTTTGTTTTGTTTCTTGTTGTTGTCGGCTACCCCCCAAAATTGGGGGAAGTGCCTTTGGTATATGTATGTATGTATATATATATATATATGATTATATAATTAAGCCAGATATATATATATATATATATATATATATATATATATATATATATATATATATACACACACACACATATATATATATATATATATATATATATATATATATATATATGATTATATAATTAAGCTTCACTATACTAAATTATTTTGAGTGATGCGATGAGCTGACACAAAAAACATGTGAGGAGATACCAATAGCCTAAGATGGTCAATATTTACCTAAGAAAACACTTCAAACTTCTTGAAGGGAAGTTTGAGTAAGAAAAATGAATGCTAATACAGAAATATTATTTAATCACTTATATTTATGCGGTTTCTGTGTAAAAAGATATTTTACTTATTTCACTTTTCTAATATTCTAATTCTTACAGGAGAGTGAATGTGACAAGCCAAAAAAGAGCCTCTTCTCACCATTACTACAATATTTACTCTTGAAATTAATCAATAAAGATAACTGAGGTATTACTGGAAGCATAGTGACTCTTATTATCCGGTTTAATGTTGATTTGCCAAGTATATCAGAACTCTCTTTGACATTCATCAATAATTACTGACAACTTTCCCTTACGTCTAATTTGATTGGTTGATGAGCTTTCTAGGCCATGAATTGTATTTCTCGAGATATCACAGTTTTTCGGAAATAACTTTACGAAGGTAGTCACTTGACCATAGGTTGTTTCGACTTTTGACTACCCTAAACCACAATTTTATCTTTTGTCTAAAAGACTACTAAAATGGCTGATTCGAACTCCAAAATTTTTTGGAGATAAACATGTTACCAATTTTCTACTCTTCATTGTTACATTTGGATATAAAATTAAACTATACTAACAGTAAAGATTCCAGGTGAAATAAGCCCCACCCCCTGATGACGTCATAACCAATCATGTTGTCTCCTCCGTTATCTACGGTCACAAATTTGTAAGGGAATGCATTGTGACCACTGCTAATGTTGGAGACGCGATTGACTATGACGTCATTAGGGGGTGGGGCTTATTACACCGGGAATCTTTGTGGTGACTATTATTGGCCTTAATTAGCTACTTTTGTTCAACTCCATGTGCTAAATCATATCAGAAATCCTTCTGGCTTTCCTTATTAACAATTTGAATGACCAATGAGCTTTCTAGGTAAATTAATATTGAGATATGTCCATTTTTTGCTATTTTTAATAATAGCTTTGCAGTGTATATTTAAGCAACCTAGGTTGCTGTCACAAAGTTCCTCTAGGGTTGTGGTAGCCTATTGGTAACGTCCCTGACTGGTGGTTGCCAGACCCGGGTTCGAGTCTCACTAAAACTCGTTAGTTCCTTTGGTTGCTGCAACCTCATCCTCCTTGAGAGCTAAGGATGTGGGTTTTGAGGGAGTCAATAAGTCTACCTACTGGGTCATCAGCAGCTAAAGACTGGCCTTCCTTGGTCCTAGCTTTGGTGGAGAGGGGGCTTGGGCGCTGATCATATGTATATATGGTCAATCTCAGGGCATTGTCCTGATCGCTAGGATAATGTCAGTGTCCCTTGCCTTTGCCATTCATAAGCGGCTTTAAACCTTAGTTTTTGATAGTTTGATAACTATATTGATCACCTCTCCATAATACTCAAAAGACAATTGCTGAGTCACTATTACAAACAATCTCGTTCTACAAGTCACAAGACCCCTTATCAACAGGACATAAGATAAGTCTCAAGTCTCGCCAGATAGATATTGAGCTTATCTTCTATTGGTATACTTAAAGATTTACAAAATATTTTTGAAGGGGTTTCCTCTCTAAAAAAAAAAAAAAGAAAATATACGCAATTACAGGAAAGAAAATACATTAAAGGATTAATACACAACCCTTTATCATCTCATCACTTCAAAGTAATTTGTTTATTTACGACCAAAATAGCTGTTTCGTTATTATTATTATTATTATTATTATTATTATTATTATTATTATGTGCGTAAACCTCTTTGTGATATCTCAATAATTATTCCATATATATTTTTATGTTTAATCTTTAGAAGTGTAACAATACCACAACATCAAATTTTTTTTATTAAATATTAAAAATGAAAATTTTGAAATCTAGAAACAATGGTTTATTCCACAGAAATCTCTCTCTCTCTCTCTCTCTCTCTCTCTCTCTCTCTCTCTCTCTCTCTCTCTCTCTCTCTCTCTTTACCAGATACATAACTGGAAGTACTGATATTGCAAATTGTAATAACTGATAGAAGCTTGCCATTGTCATCCATTATTATTATTATTATTATTATTATTATTATTGTTGTTGTTGTTATTGTTTTATAGCTAAAACTCTAGTTGTTATTATCATTATTAGCTAAGTTACAACTCTAGTTGGAAAAGCAGAATGCTATAAGCTAAAAGGCTCCAAAAGGGAAAAATAGCCCAGTGAGGAAAGGAAATAAGGAAATAGATAAACTATATAAGTAGAGAACAACTGAAATAGAATGTTTTAAGAACAGCAACAACATCAAATAGGCCTTTCATATATAAACTTTTATTATTATTAGCTAAGATACTACCCTATTTGGAAAAGCAGGATGATATAAGCTCAAGGGCTCCAACAGGGAAAAATAGCCCAGTGAGGAAAGGAAATAAGGAAATAGAAAAACCGTATGAGAAGTAAAGTTAAAATAGAATGTTTTAAGAACATTATCAACATTAAATCAGATCTTTCACGTATAAAATATCTACTTACAATCTCTAAAATCTATGACTTTTATATGCCTATCAATGACTCAGAACTGGATACCCAGTGCCTATGCTATGCCTATAGCATCCGTATTTCAAGACCATTTATTTCTATCGCTTATTTTTTTTTTTTTTTTTTTTTTTTTTTTTTTTAAGTTTTTATGGTTTATATATGAAAAATCTAATTCAATGATGTTGCTGTTCCTACGATATTTTATTTTGAATATTCATTACTTTTCTTGTAATTTATTTATTTCATTGTTTCCTTTCCTCACTGGGCTATTTTTTCCCGTTGGAGCCCGAGGGCTTATACCATCTTGCCTTTCCGGCGAGGGTTGCAGCTTAGCCTGTAATAATAATAATAATAATAATAATAATAATAATAATAATAATAATGCCCTCTTAATTTTCTAACGTTTGTTAATCATTAAATTTGCAATATCCCCATAAAAATCTTTACGGTTTTAAGTTCCGATTTATTCTGAGATTTATTTATTTCAGAGACTTTAAGGTACAGTTGGACGCAGGAATTCTTAGCACACTTTGCTCCGAAGAAGTGCACGTTTACCGCGTGGCTAGTAACCAAACAGCTAGTGTAGGGAGAGATGGCAGAAGCTCCTATTAAGTCGGTTAACCTAGGGCTCAACGTTTAACCTAGGGTTCAATATCTAAGCTAGGTTTCAACATTTAACCTAGGCTTTAATATTTAACCTAGGGGTCAATATATAACCGAGAGTTCAACATTCAACCTGAGGTTCAACATTTCTCCTGGGTTTCAATATTTATACTAGGGTTAAATATTTAACCTAGGTTTCAATATATAACCTAGAGTCCAACATTTAACCTGGGGCTCAACATTTCACCTTGGTTTCAATATTCAACCTCGGGTTCAACATTTAGCCAAGGGTTCAGGAACTCGCTGCACAGTAAGGGCGTGACAAGGTGCACTTCCTCAGAGCGAGGAGTGTCAGGAATTCCGGTATCCTCTGTACCACTTGTGTTCATCCTATTAATTTTCAACTGAGACTTAATTTTAAATCTATTTGCTCCCCACGAATATTTAAAGGTTTAAGTGCCACTTATGAATGGTAAAGGCAAGGGACAGTGTGCCCTAGCAAGCAGGACAATGCCCTAGAGACTGACCATATACATAAATATGATCAGCGCCCAAACCCTCTCTCTATCCAAGGTAGGACAAGGGAGGGCCAGGCAAACGCAGAGAGCAGGAGCCGTAAATGGCCTTGGGACTTGATTGCCAACGATATTGTGCCTTTACCATCTCAGAATCTATTTTGCTCATATCTCTCTTTAAAATGGTACTTCCGTATCTGCTTCAGTTTTATTAAATGATATGGCGTGTTCTTCATAGCCCCGACAGACAGTCTAATTTTTTTTATATGGATATACAGAAACTGGTTAAGAAATCATCCAGTTGCCAACCATCTTATGTACTTCACTTAAACCCTCAACCCTCTTAGGTATTTCCCCAAAGCCCTCAACCCTCTTACGTACTTCTCCAAAGCCCTCAACCCCTCAACACTTTAACGTAATTCCCCAAAACCCTCAACCCTCTTACGTACTTCTCCAAAGCCCTCAACCCTCTTACGTACTTCTCCAAAGCCCTCAACACTTTAACATACTTCCCCAAAGCCCTCAACACTTTAACATACTTCCCCAAAGCCCTCAACACTTTAACGTACTTCCCCAAAGCCCTCAACACTTTAACATACTTCCCCAAAGCCCTCAACACTTTAACGTACTTCCCCAAAGCCCTCAACACTTTAACGTACTTCCCCAAAGCCCTCAACGCTTTAATGTACTTCCCCTAAGCCCTCAACACTTTAACGTACTTCCTCAAAGCCCTCATCACTTTAACGTACTTCCCCAAAGCCCTCAACACTTTAACGTACTTCCCCAAAGCCCTCAACACTTTAACGTACTTCCCCAAAGCCCTCAACACTTCAACGTACTTCCTCAAAGCCCTCAACACTTTAATGTACTTCCTCAAAGCCCTCAACACTTTAACGTACTTCCCCAAAGCCCTCAACACTTTAACGTACTTCCCCAAAGCCCTCAACACTTTAACGTACTTCCCCAAAGCCCTCAACACTTTAACGTACTTCCTCAAAGTCCTCAACACATTAACGTACTTCCCCAAAGCCCTCAACACTTTAACGTACTTCCCCAAAGCCCTCAACACTTTAACGTACTTCCTCAAAGCCCTCAACACTTTAATGTACTTCCCCAAAGCCCTCAACACTTTAATGTACTTCCCCAAAGCCCTCAACACTTTAACGTACTTCCCCAAAGCCATCAACAATCTTACGTACTTCTCCAAAGCCCTCGACCCTCTTGTGTACTTCTCCAAAGCCCTCAACCATCTTACGTACTTCCCCAAAACCCATAACCTTGTTACGTACTTCCCCAAAACCCATAACCTTCTTACGTACTTCTCCAAAGCCCTCAACCCTCTTACGTACTTCTCCAAAGCCCTCAACACTTTAACATACTTCCCCAAAGCCCTCAACACTTTAACATACTTCCCCAAAGTCCTCAACACTTTAACGTACTTCCCCAAAGCCCTCAACACTTTAACATACTTCCCCAAAGCCCTCAACACTTTAACGTACTTCCCCAAAGCTCTCAACACTTTAACGTACTTCCCCAAAGCCCTCAACACTTTAACGTACTTCCCCAAAGCCCTCAACGCTTTAATGTACTTCCCCTAAGCCCTCAACACTTTAACGTACTTCCTCAAAGCCCTCAACACTTTAACGTACTTCCCCAAAGCCCTCAACACTTTAACGTACTTCCCCAAAGCCCTCAACACTTCAACGTACTTCCTCAAAGCCCTCAACACTTTAATGTACTTCCTCAAAGCCCTCAACACCTCAACGTACTTCCTCAAAGCCCTCAACACTTTAACGTACTTCCCCAAAGCCCTCAACACTTTAATGTACTTCCCCAAAGCCCTCAACACTTTAACGTACTTCCCCAAAGCCCTCAACACTTTAACGTACTTCCCCAAAGCCCTCAACACTTTAATGTACTTCCCCAAAGCCCTCAACACTTTAACGTACTTCGCCAAAGTCCTCAACACTTTAACGTACTTCCTCAAAGCCCTCAACACTTTAATGTACTTCCCCAAAGCCCTCAACACTTTAATGTACTTCCCCAAAGCCCTCAACACTTTAACGTACTTCCCCAAAGCCATCAACAATCTTACGTACTTCTCCAAAGCCCTCGACCCTCTTGTGTACTTCTCCAAAGCCCTCAACCATCTTACGTACTTCCCCAAAACCCATAACCTTGTTACGTACTTCCCCAAAACCCATAACCTTGTTACGTACTTCCCCAAAACCCATAACCTTCTTACGTACTTCCCCAAAACCCATAACCTTCTTACGTACTTCCCCAAAACCCATAACCTTCTTACGTACTTCCCCAAAACCCATAACCTTCTTACGTACTTCCCCAAAACCCATAACCTTCTTACGTACTTCCCCAAAACCCATAACCTTCTTATGTACTTACCCAAAACCCATAACCTTTTCACGTACTTCTCCAAAACCCTTACTGGCAACCTCATGTGCAGCGAAAACGAAGTCTTTACTTTAAGTTGCAATTATTGCTGCCCTGGGAATTGGAACGCTGATTATTTTTTTTTTTTTTTTTTTTTTTACGCTCACTAGTAAGAACACACTCTTTGCCTATTTCAAGGATTTTTTTTTATGATTTTCAATAGTTTTGCGTAAGTTGTTTGGTACAGCGATAATATTTGTGTGATTCTCTCGTTTGAAAGATGATTAAGTAGATGTAGTTGGAGATCGTGTCTGGGGTGTAAATTAAGAGCAAATATTTAATTCCTTTTTATAAAAGCTGGACTATATAGAAACCATGAAAACTAAAGGGGCACTCAGTAGAGCACAGACCTCCGCCACGGCAGCTTATTTCTCAAACTTTTGCTCGACCTTGACCTTGACCTTTGACCTAGGACTTTCAAAATTGAATCGATTCCACGCCTTCAAGTTTCACTACTCTAAGTGTAAAATTGTGGCCAGGAAGTTGTTCACACATAAACAAACAAACAAACAACGACGAAAACATAACCTCCTCCCAACTTTGCTGGCGGAGGTAGTAAAAAAAAAGAAACGAGACAAGTACGGTAAGGTATACTGCAAGGTGGGCCTTAAAATCGTCTGTGGTTCTGGTTGGGTAAAATAATAAGTATACTTACAACGTGAGTCATCGCTGCTTAACGGATCATTGATTTTATATACATTTACGGTATATATATATATATATATATATATATATATATGTGTGTGTGTGTGTGTGTGTGTGTGTGTGTATGTATGTATCATATACATATAAATATACACGGAGAGGTCGGCTCATCAGTGAGCTATGTGCATGTGGGCGGAGCTTTGGTGACGTCAATTTTCGGAGACAGTGGCCGAGGTATATAGTATAACTTGATCTCTGTCACGTTTATCAACTTCCAGCAGACATGCCTTCCGCTTGTGCTGTATTTGGATGCCATAGCAATAGCAAAAAGACCATTAATATGGGTATTCTATATTTTAGTTTCGCAGAAGAAGAAAGAACGAAGAAAAAATGGTGCATGCTTGCAAACGCGCAGACGATGTTAACTGGAAACATGCTCTAATTTGTTTAGTCCATTTTAAACCAAAATGAACCAAAATATCTAAAAGAATGCCTGAACAAACTAGAACTAGAAACAAATTTTAACATAAGACACATGAGTGACAAACATTGGCTATCTGAACCAAGAACAAATAGTAAATTTGGTGAAAGGGCTTTTAGCTACTGTGCGCCTAGACATTATAATAAACTGCCAACTGAAATGAAGGACCTAAAGGGAGCAATTGAATTTAAGAATGAACTAAAGACATTACTTTTCACAAGATCATATGATTTGGAAGATGATACAATCAAAGAATTGTATAAGTTATAATGAAAATGTTGCATTAGATGATTGATATGGACCCGCCCGAGAAGCAGTTCACTCGACTTCAGTGGAGGGTTGGATTTAAACCCAAAACAAGTAAAACAAGTAAACTGAAGGAAGAGGCTGTGCCAACCCTTTTTATACCTATTGGTACGTTACAAGTTGAACAGTTTGCCAAAAACCTGCATGATACAGATATTCCATTTGACTATTTTTCTAAAATATTTTACCGTCTGTGATACCTAGATTACGAAAAGTAAATTACATCAGACAATCAAATTAAAGTTCTCTACCGTTGTCTTTAAGGGGGGTGCCAAACCAAAAGTAGAAAAAAAAGTCTGCAAAAAATAGTAATTGATTATATGAAACTTTCGTGGATTATGTTAAATATATCAAATATTGTGTCGGCGTGTTATAATGAAATAACAGCGCTGTGATGTCATATATAAAAAACAGTAAAAAGAAAGTTCTAAAAATATCCTAACGTCTTTATTATTTGTGCTAGAGACACGAATTCTGTTACGGATGTACTTAAAACATAATAAAAAAAAATAGTACATTTTTGTATTTTTGGTATTTCCAAAAATATAATGAATTATGCTCAAGATGGCTGCCCAGAATGATGTCACGGAAATCTAGGAATTTTTTTTATTTGATTAAAAAAAAAAATCTGTATATATCTACAACTAATATCAACATCCATGAGCAGCTTCGAGTAAATATGTAAAAAATTAATTTTTTTATAAATAATCGAAGTACAAAAAAAAAAAAAAAAACTAGTTTTTGGCTACGGACGTTTAAAGTTCGGAAATACTTGTAACATACTTATTTCTTTCTCAAAACTTTCCATTTCCAGTCATAAAAGTCTTCAACATATAATGATACGGCGGACAGCTAATCAATCATTTTGAAAAATATTCATAACTAATCATAAGGTCCAACTTACCATGAGGTTACTTCTAGGCACCACTGTAATTTTCATCTTGATTTCATTTCTGCACCTTTGCCGGCCAATTGCTTCACTGCTGAGGTGTCCTCAAAGCATCAAATCATTGGAGTTTTTTTTTTTTTTTATCCAGTAATAGGTGTTTTCCCTTTCCTCAATGGCACTCCTCACCAAAAAACAAATGGCACTATGGAAGTGGTGCCATTCCGGGACGATAAGTCTCTCCCTCTTCAGCAATATTACGGTCTCCTTCCTGAAATTTCCGTATTTTTCTTGCTTTTGCCTCTTTATTCCATGCTTTTAACAGAGTATCACAAATTCTTTTCTATCACGTTTTTCCATATCTTTTCTTGCTTCCTTGCAGAACTTCCCTGTGGCTGTCTGAACTTTTCGGATTTCATGGTCACGTTTTACCACTGCACAATATATGACACCCCGCCCCCACAAAAAAAAAAAAAAAAAAAAAAAAACCAACACAAAAAATGGCCCAAGAAAGCGTAAATAACAATAAATAACAGATCACTTTGTGGCGGGATGTCAACAAAAACAAACCCCCACACCTTTGATCACTCTTCTTTCAAAATATCCCACAACACAAACTTTCCCCTTACTTTACTTTAAACTGGACTATTGCACGAAGGGAAAAACAAACAAAACATAACCTTAAAACTATATATTTCCTACAAACTATAACGCTCAACATAAACAAAAAAAACACACTTATCAATAATCATACACTTAACACAAAACCGGCCTTAATTATACCACCATTCAATTAAACCCTCAAAATAAATAACGATTAACAACTTACAAAACATACAATAAACGTAACATAATTCAAATAAACCAAATTTAAACCCTAACGAAACTTAAAACTAAACCACACAACCAATATGTAATTCTGAGTGGACACTTTCGTCCACACAAGGCCAACAGTCTTTTGTAGCCAAAAAAACACAACTCTGCAGCAACCGGACCGCTGAAAAATGTTAATGCACAATTGCACTTATCATCATCGTCATCATCATCATCATCATCTAATATATCAATATGCCAAACCAATTCCTTCTTCCGGCAGTGTCGTTACAGCATCTATCAATAACATCGTTAAGAGCAATCAAATCATAATCATAATCGTAGTCCAGGTCGTCAACAAAATAAATCTGAGCAATCGTATCGAGTTCTGTTACAGGCCAAGTCGTCAACAATCACGTAAACACTCGAGGAACTCTCTCCCAAAGGAGGAATCGCGGCCTGCCAAAAAAAGAAAAAAACGCTTACGAAAACTCCTAACTAAACTAAACTATCGCACTATAATCAAAGATAAACAATAAACTTTCTATCACTCATGAACGCGCCTAACAAAATAAATAAAAACAGTACTTACTCAGAATATAAAAAAGCTTCACAGCCGGCTTTCGAAGAGCAAAAAAAAATACACAACCGACTCCTTCTATCGTTTGATATCCAATGCTTTCGCCCAAGACATTCATCACCACCCTATCCTAGCTAAAAAGGTAAACAAACAACCTCAATTATACCAACAATCTTTCCAACTTCAAACAATCATTCGCTAATTACCCCTTGTTCTTCGGCGCGCACCGCGGACACACAAACACACGCACACACAACCACACATAGCCTACTCTCTTGCGCACGCGCGATCTAGCAAACTAAAGCAAATGAAATTCTTTCTTTCTTTCTTTCTCTCTCTCTCTCTCTCTCTCTCTCTCACAAAACTATGCAAATAAACACTTTCTTTCTTTCTCTCTCTCTCTCACAAAACTAAGCAAATAAACGCTTTCTTTCTTTCTTTCTTTCTTTCTCTCTCTCTCTCTCTCTCTCTCACAAAACTATGCAAATAAACACTTACTCTCTCTTGCGGTTTGACAAACTTAAGTAAATAAACACCCACACTCACTCACTCACTCTCTCTCTCTCTCTCTCTCTCTCTCTCTCTCTCTAATGACAAAGCTAAAGCAAATAAAAATGTCTCTATTTAACAATACTAAAACAACTCTCTCTCTCTCTCTCTCTCTCTGATTTGGCAAACAAAAAAAATAAATTAAAATAAAATTAATCCTCCACATTCCTCCCCCCTTACTTTGCCAAATCCTCACACAACACTTACCTATTTTCTCATTACCCAGTCCCAATCAGGAACAGGGCCTCGGCTTCGGGTAACTGGGCCTTCATATACCTGCACTCTCTCATTCACTTCTTCCATGTCGTTTTCATTCAACGTACTATTACGATTCCCGTCTATGCTCTGCTCGTCTAAGATATCATTCACTATTTCATCTACCTCAGTTTCATCTGGCCCGAAAATCCCACTAATTTCTGTCAACAATTCATCCATTACATCTAAACCATTTTCTACTTTAACAAAAGAATCATTCATACTGCTTATCATTCTCCTATCTTTCATTCTCGTGTCCGTCATACGTTCTCTTGCCTCATCTAACGAAAAACCACACACACTATAAGTATCATTCATACTCATCCAAGTTTCATCTGTATTAATACATTTATCTTCCATACTCACCTGTACATTTACACCCTTGTCTTGCTTATTCTGATTCCCGCCTACAACTACAAAATTTTCCCGTCTTTTATCCCCAGTAAAATTCTCAGACTTCTTTTTCTTTCCATACTCTACTAACACTAATTGCTTATCTTCTAAACCTAATGCCTCACACATACTCGGTTCATACTTGTTCGTTTTCAGCCATTTATTCATACCATTCTCCTGAATATATCTTGGTACCTCCTTCCATTTCCGCAACTGATTGTGGTGTGCCCTAACCTTTTCCACACTACCATCCACACTTACTTTACCTAAAACATAACTCAACCCACTAGAACCAACATCTAACACCTCATATGGACCTTCAAACTTATCACGTACCTTATTGACATTCATTCTTCCCTTTTCAATTACTTCTTTTAACACTTTCTCTCCCACTTTGTAGCTTTCAAATCTCTCATTTGCTTTCTTCCAAACATCTCTATCATTCTCGGACACACTCAATCTCGGTCTTACTATCTTTTCAAAATTCAACACAAACTTACACGGAGACATACCAGTACTCTTGTGCACAGTCGCATTATACGCCCACAACGCACGCCCAACATATAAATCCCAATCATTATCACATGTACTCATCATCCGCAAAATTTCTGTCAAAGTTCTTACAGTCCTTTCAGCCAAACCATTCGCACTTGGCATATACGGAGTCGAATACACATGTTCAATGCCCCATTCTCTCAACATCTGCTCAAACTCCCATCCAACAAACTCCGGACCATTGTCACTTAACATTTTTGCAGGCTTACACACACTCATCGGCAACATCACTTGACTTACCATTCTCGCTACAGTCTCACTTCTTTTATTCTTGATGGGTATGGCATACGCAAACTTGCTCATATGATCGACCATGACAATCATTCCCACATGTCTCCTCGCAGTCACAGGCAACGAAACACAATCAATCACAAACATCTCAAATGGCTCTTTCATACGTAACCTCAAAATAGGCGGACTTGCATGCATGCTCTGATACTTTCCCTTCTGACAATCCTCACAAGTAGTCGCTACATCCCTACAAATTTGGCTCAACCCAGGCGTAAACAACCTCTCTCGCATGCATTCCCACAATTTATTCTTCCCCATATGCCCATACCTGTCATGCACTACCATACACATACTTACAGCTGCATGCATTGGAAATACAGGAACATATATATCTTCATCCATTCCCCTATGCAAAAAATACACAATATTCTTACAAACAATAAACCTTTTAACAACTTTCTTATACGCTTCCAAATCACACGGCCATTCTTCCACCCTAATACCATTTAAAATACATTCACGTAACCTATTTATCTCTAAACATTCACCTTGCATTTCTTCCACCTCTTCTTTGCTCAACAAATCATCTTCACTTTTTGCAATATCAATCATGCCAACAAAATTCGCCATGAATACACTATTATCCTCGATTACTATTACCTTACAGCCATTCTTTGAAAGCAAACCCTTACCAACATCAACTGACACATGGTGCAACCTCAAAAAATCTATTCCCATCAAAAAACAACTAGGCATTTCATTCTCTCCCATTACAATAAAATTATGTTCAACTTCCATACTCCCTAGTTTCACTTTCAACCTCACTTCTTCCCAAACAAGTAAACTTCCCTGACCTATTCCATGAATTCTCACACTCGTACACTGTCTTTTCACTTCCCAATTGTACCTCTCAATTTCCCTGATAACCGACTCATTTGCTAATGACACTTGAGCACCCGTATCAATTAAACTACAATATTCATTCTCATTTATATTCACATACGTCATCATCCTTCCTTTTACACCATGCATACATACATTTACTCTCCTTTCAATTCTGTCACTCACTTCACCAATATGTTCATCATCATGTTCACTGTCCTCTATACCCCCATATCTTAGATTAAGGTCACTTGCACCATTATCCTTCTCACTCAACAATTTGCAACATTCCTCCTTACATTGAATCCTCAAAATATATTCCCTATCATTCTCCTTACATGCCCTATATTCCATCGGTCGATTCCATCCAAAATACAAATACACAGTTACACCATACAACATACTTACCACCATTAATATCTTTGATAATACTTCCCCTTCTAGTACACTACTCTCCTCCTCATACACCATTTCTTTTGACACTTCATTCATCACCCTTCTTTTAAGCTCGCTTACGCTACCTGGTATTTCCGTATCTAACCCCTCTTGTATTAACTTACTTAAACCCATCAGGATACACTTATATACCATATCTTCCCCTTCACAACTCTGCTCCACAACTAAACCTTCAGGCAACCTTTCAGAATTCAGATTACTCTCTTTATCTTCCATCCTCCCATGCATCCTCGACATCGCATCTGCTATCACATTCTTATTTCCCGGTACATATTCTAACCTAAAATCAAATTCATTCAAATCCTCTATGGTCCTAGCAACCCTTGCATTCACACACTCTTTCCTTATCATGTACACTAGGGGCTGATGGTCAGTACGCACAATGAATTTTACACCATACAAAAATACTTTCAATGCTTTCACACAAAATCGTATTGCAGCCAATTCCCTGTCAATCGTCGAATACTTCCGCTCAGCTTTATTAAACGCTTTACTAACATACGCTATTACTCTCAATTGCTCTTCTCCATTTACTCTCTGCATTTGAACCAAACAACCACCCATACTAACCCCACTCGCATCCGTATACAACTCTAGCATACTCGCATTTTCACTGTAGTCTGGAAATGCCAAAGTGACGTCTTTCGCGGCCTCTTCCTTCAACCTTTCAAACGCTTCTATCATCCGATCATCCCATTTTAATTTTGTACTATTCCTTTTACCCGTCCATTCATTCAAAGGCTTCCCTATACCTGAACAATCTCTAACAAACTTGCGACCAAACTCAACCAAACCAAGAAAACCTCGCAACTCACGCACAGTCCGGGGACGTGGAAATTCTCGCACCTTATTCACAAACTTGTCACTCTTCCTTATACCAGATTCACCCACTACATGCCCAAGAAATTCCACCTCCCTGAACAACCATGTACACTTCTCAAGCTTAATTTTCACACCAACTTCAATTAATCGCATCAACACTGCCTCAAGCAACCGCATATGTTCCTCAACAGTCTCGCTCGCAATCAGAATATCATCTATAAAAACAGTCACCTTCTGTCGATCGAAACCAGCCAATACAACATTCATCGCTCTTTGGAAGGCAGCAGGCGCATTAGCAAGACCAAAACTCAACCTTTTAAATTGGTAGTGACAATTTGTACTTGAAAATGCGGTAATGGGCCTGCTCCCCTCTGCCAGAGGCATCTGGTAATAGCCCCTCACCAAATCTAATTTAGTAAAAACTTTCATTCCATGCATCTTATAAACACAATCAGACACCACATTCATTGGAAAACGTTCTTTAACAGTCACCTCATTCACCTTCCTATAATCAATACACATACGTAAACTTCCATCCGGCTTTCTTACTGGTACAATAGGGCTATTCCAGGCACTCTCACTCCTTTCTATTACACCCATTTGTTCTAATTCCTGACACTGCTCCTCTATCTCCTTGGCAATAGGCGGAGAAAAATGCCTGGGACGCTGATATATGGGGGTATCATCACTGAGAACTATTTTAAATTCTGGCAGGTCTGACCCCCCACAATCATCGTCACAGAGACTCATAACTCTCCGCTTATCCCATAACATCTTAAGCAATCGTTCCCTTTTGACCTCACTTATACTCTCATCTAACTTAATTCTTCCTTTCAACGTATCGTAATCCCAATCGTCATCGTTCTTTACCTTACCAGACATCACCTGTCTCGCCTTAACATATCTTCCATCCTCTACATTAATCAGTGTATACATACATCCCATGCAATCACCCTCACGTATTCCGCGTACTCTCTTCCTCCTAACACACGGCAACAACCTTACATACACCTTGGGTTCCTGCATATTCATAACACCATCATATATATACGCACTCGTTTTCACCAAATTACCTGCTTCCATACCTTCCACTACATATTCATCCTTGTCACTATTTGAAATTCCCAGACTGCTCGGCCATGCAACTTTTACACTAATAACCTCACCTTTCTTACCCGATAACTTTACACTTTCCTTTGCTATCAACGGCACTCCCTTCCACACCTTCGTACTCACTCTGCCGTCTTCCTTTAAATAAAATTCCCCACAAATATTACCTTTAACCTTTATTTCAATCATATTCACACTTGGATGTACAATCATACCACATTTTTTCAGAAATTTATACCCAAGCAGTACGTCATATTTCTCATTCGCTCCCTCAACCACGTAAAAATCATTATCTTCCATCATCAGCCCCCCAATCATAACATTTTCCCGCAACTTTCCTTGCACAGGCATACGCAAATTACCAATACCTTTTACTTCACCCTTACATCCCTTAAATTCACAAACCTCTTTTACCTTATCATATGCATTCCTAAACATTAAATTGACACCACAACCAGTATCAATCAAACCAACCAACTCTACACCATTAAAAATCAATTTCACACTCATGCAATCATGTGCTCTTTCTCCCATCACATCTTCATGCAATAAACCCTCACGAACATGCATCACATTCACTCCCCACACACACGAGGACTCACCCAGCTGAACCCTCTGATGAATTAGTTTCCCGAACATCCTGGCTGACTTGATCCCTTCTTTCTACAAACCCTAGCTACATGCCCATCTGCACCACATTCAGTACACTTACCCCGCGGCTCCTTGCACATTCTAGCATAATGACCATCCTTACTACAATTACCACAAATTACATTCATATGATTATTACGGCATCCACTCGCTATGTGTCCAGTCATACCACACCGATAACACTTAACCACTTTCTCTTTCTTACAGTCGCTAATACGATGCCCTGTCTCTCCACACCCGAAACATGCTCCTAATGCCCATCTACACTCGTTCTTTTTATGTCCTACCTTCCCACACCTATAACACCTCTCTTCACGGATACCACTACCTAACCTAACTTGCTGCGTACTAGCACTTCTATCTCTCCAAACTTGATTTCCCTGTCTAAACCCGTCATTTCTCGGCATAGGTATTCCTACATTACTCACCCTAACACTTCTATCTACTACACTATCAGCTGCCCTCATTGGCCCTCTCATAACAGCAAATTCTGGCACACATAACTACCAAATTCTGGCACACATTCCTCCATTCCAGTTCTTACACTCACAGATTTACTTTCTTTCATACACCTATCTAACTCGTAATCCTCAACTATCTCTAAAATATCATCCCAAGTCAATCTCTCTCTAGTCCATCTCATTTTCTCCTTCCGTTTCAAATTAATAAACTCACACACACTCTCTGGTACTGTACCCAAAAACTTCTTCATTAGTTCCTTATTTTCGTTTATTCCTTCGTCCCCATACTTCTTTCTAGCCAATGTTTCTAACCGACATACATACATCGAGATTGCTTCACCCACCTTCATTCGTGCTTCATCAAAATCATTTTTTCGCTTATACCTAACACTACCTTTCATACGTTTTACCTGTTCAATTATCCTATTCTTTACACTTTCATACTCAACCTCTCCTACACTCATTATCACCCCATACATCGTCAACAAATATCCTGACAAAAATTCTCCCAACTCCCTAGCCCAAACTCTCTTACTATCCCCATACTTAGCCTGACAAAACTTTTCATATTCCCTAAAGAAGTCATATACATCCCTACTGCTATGTTCATTAAAACTTGCACACCTAGGTACCTCTCTCATAAACACTGTCTTACAAACTTCCTCTACTTCATTCTCACTACTATCTTCACTGTCTACTCCCTTCTTGTTGCCTTCTTCTTCATTTGAATACAATGAATCTAATTCTACACTATAAGTCCTATCTTTAACTATTCCCTTCTTACCCTTTTTCTTACTTACCACCTTCACCCATTCATGATCATCCTCACTCACACCCTGACCTTTCTTCTTTTCTTTCTTCACATTATCTTTACCTTTCTTCTCCTTCTTCCTATCACCCTTCGTTCCAATCTTACTATGTCTAGGCCCTTTACTTTCAATATCACTATCACTACCGTTCCCATTATCACTTACCCTATCCTCTTCCACAATCAACCCGTTACCAGAAGCAGAAGCCACTCCTCCGACTGCACCTTCACCTACAACAGTTTTCATCATCCCCATTACTTGCCCTATCATATCTTCCATTCGTTTCTCCATTCGTTCCTCATTCTCTTTCATCCTCATCTCAAAACATTCTTCCACTTTCGCTACAGTTCCCTTTAACTCCCTAAGCTCCTTCTGCATCACCGCATTCTCCCAGTTCAACCTCTCATTCTCTACTAGCAACCTCTCCTCACGCTCCTTACTCAGCCGCAATTCCTCCCTCAAAACCCTTAATTGCTCCTCCATTTTTCATCAACCTTAATCCTAATTCCGTCCTTCGTCCAACAGTCCAGCTTCTATCCCACCTCGGCAGTCCCTGTTCGGGCGCCAAATTTATGTGGCGGGATGTCAACAAAAACAAACCCCCACACCTTTGATCACTCTTCTTTCAAAATATCCCACAACACAAACTTTCCCCTTACTTTACTTTAAACTGGACTATTGCACGAAGGGAAAAACAAACAAAACATAACCTTAAAACTATATATTTCCTACAAACTATAACGCTCAACATAAACAAAAAAAACACACTTATCAATAATCATACACTTAACACAAAACCGGCCTTAATTATACCACCATTCAATTAAACCCTCAAAATAAATAACGATTAACAACTTACAAAACATACAATAAACGTAACATAATTCAAATAAACCAAATTTAAACCCTAACGAAACTTAAAACTAAACCACACAACCAATATGTAATTCTGAGTGGACACTTTCGTCCACACAAGGCCAACAGTCTTTTGTAGCCAAAAAAACACAACTCTGCAGCAACCGGACCGCTGAAAAATGTTAATGCACAATTGCACTTATCATCATCGTCATCATCATCATCATCATCTAATATATCAATATGCCAAACCAATTCCTTCTTCCGGCGGTGTCGTTACAGCATCTATCAATAACATCGTTAAGAGCAATCAAATCATAATCATAATCGTAGTCCAGGTCGTCAACAAAATAAATCTGAGCAATCGTATCGAGTTCTGTTACAGGCCAAGTCGTCAACAATCACGTAAACACTCGAGGAACTCTCTCCCAAAGGAGGAATCGCGGCCTGCCAAAAAAAGAAAAAAACGCTTACGAAAACTCCTAACTAAACTAAACTATCGCACTATAATCAAAGATAAACAATAAACTTTCTATCACTCATGAACGCGCCTAACAAAATAAATAAAAACAGTACTTACTCAGAATATAAAAAAGCTTCACAGCCGGCTTTCGAAGAGCAAAAAAAAATACACAACCGACTCCTTCTATCGTTTGATATCCAATGCTTTCGCCCAAGACATTCATCACCACCCTATCCTAGCTAAAAAGGTAAACAAACAACCTCAATTATACCAACAATCTTTCCAACTTCAAACAATCATTCGCTAATTACCCCTTGTTCTTCGGCGCGCACCGCGGACACACAAACACACGCACACACAACCACACATAGCCTACTCTCTTGCGCACGCGCGATCTAGCAAACTAAAGCAAATGAAATTCTTTCTTTCTTTCTTTCTCTCTCTCTCTCTCTCTCTCTCTCTCTCTCTCTCTCTCTCACAAAACTATGCAAATAAACACTTTCTTTCTTTCTCTCTCTCTCTCACAAAACTAAGCAAATAAACGCTTTCTTTCTTTCTTTCTTTCTTTCTTTCTCTCTCTCTCTCTCTCTCTCTCTCTCTCTCTCACAAAACTATGCAAATAAACACTTACTCTCTCTTGCGGTTTGACAAACTTAAGTAAATAAACACCCACACTCACTCACTCACTCTCTCTCTCTCTCTCTCTCTCTCTCTCTCTCTCTCTCTCTAATGACAAAGCTAAAGCAAATAAAAATGTCTCTATTTAACAATACTAAAACAACTCTCTCTCTCTCTCTCTCTCTCTCTCTCTCTCTCTCTCTCTCTCTCTGATTTGGCAAACAAAAAAAATAAATTAAAATAAAATTAATCCTCCACAACTTCAAGAGCGAAACTACAAGAACGTTCCTTAAAGGGAAGCAAAATGCTACTAATTTCCCTGGCTGTAATTGGTTATTTTATGGTTGACTTTGGTCAATTAGTGGTTCTACTAAGAGAAAAAAATTGCCAGAAACCACCATATATATAAGACATAATGGCATAACCAGCAATTATAGAATAAGCAAATACAATCTTTATTACCAAGGTGCATACATTCGAAAGTGTTACGCCCACTCCTTAAAGGGTTAAAACTCTGTCTCTTTAAACACCTCTACAAGTTATTATAAGCGCTCAAATAGATTTTTCCACACTATTTTTTAATGTTAAAAGATTGGAAATATTGAGTTTTTTAATAAAAACTTTTTTTTCATGTTTTTTAAAGATGTAATCTGTATTCTGAGCAATGATCTTTCTGTAATTCTAGTCTACTGGGAGCGTTTGAAACATTAGAGATGTATTCTGAGCAATGGTGATTCTGTAATTTTAGTCCTCTGGAAGCGTTTTAAACGTTATATATGCATTCAGAGTAATGATCTTTCTGTAATTTTAGGCTTCTGGGAGCGTTTGAAACATTAGAGATATATTCTGAGCAATGATCTTTCTGTAATTTTAGTCCCTGGGAGCGTTTTAAACGTTACATATGCATTCCGAGCAATGATCTTTCTGTAATTTTACTCCTTGGAAGCGTTTTAAATTTTTCGGTTTAGTGCCTCCCATTAAATATATAAAAACTATTTAGTTTTTCGCTCTGTAAGTACAGGAATTGTTGTTGTGATTTCATAAAATCTGAAAGGCAACAATGTCTTTTTAGGTAGCAGTTTATCTGAAAATGAAGAGGATAGATTTGTACGAGCCATAAAGCAATGACTCAAGAGGTCAGCCCCGGAAATGTTATGTGAAATGAAGAATTTCACTGGGTTTCTTTCACTGTTGGAGGCTCATTTTGGCTTTTAACATTTTACATTTGCAATTAGGATTATAGATTGGTTAATAATAATAATAATAATAATAATAATAATAATAATAATAATAATAATAATAACCAATAAGGAATACACAAATAATTTAGTCCCAATGACTTTCCTTTACACAATAACGAAAGGTTAGCTATTATCTTTATTTGAAAAGTAAATTTTGCAACGTCATCAGCACAGTCCTCTGCTTTAAAATGGACTGAACATATTTGAGCATGCTTCCAGTTAACATCGTCTGCGCGTTTGCAAAACTACACCATTTCTTCTTTGTTCTTTCTTCTTTTAGGAAATTAGAATATTCAATATCTATATTAATGGTCTTTTTGGTATCACTATGGCATCCAAATACAGCACAAGTGGAAGGTATGGCTGCTGGAAGTTAATAAACATGACAGAGATCAAGTAATACTATAATATACCTCTAGTCAGGTCAAACATCGGCCTCTGTCTCCGAAAATTGCATGATTATTTTGAAACTTTGATATATGGTCTGCCACAAGGAAAATCTGAACTTTGAATAGAACAAAATTAAAAATATTTATACCTAAAGAAGTATTTTTGGAAAGGTATCCTTGCATCATGTTACTACGTATAATTGTCAGTCAGTGCTGTCAGGGGAGACTGTTTGTAGCGTGACGTCATGCGCAGAGGGAACGTATTTTCGCTAGCTAATGAGTCGACCTTTCCGAGTATATTTAAAGGACACTGTGTATATGCATATGTTGAAGAACACTGATTACTGTACGCCATGTTAGCCTCTATATTCAATACTAGACCTTTTTTTTTTTTACCAATTTACTTTCCCATCCAATAGGACTGTAAAAACAAAAATTTCATAATGGGAACATCCTCTGAATTAATGATGAACATTCAAAGCACAAATTTCGTTTTAATTGTTTCATATATATTTAACAGAAGTCTCGTTAACATTACGGCAGTTCCTGCTTTGATTGTGCCCCTCACATCTGTCTATCTTTCTTCTAATTTCTCGTTATCAAGATATCATCAACCTTCAATTCCAAAGCTGTCATTAAACCATTTAACCTAGGTTTCAACATTGAATCTACGATTCAACATTTAACCTGGATTTCAATATTTAACCTAGGTTTCAACATTTAACCTAAATTTCAATATTTAACCTATGGTTCAACATTTAACCTAGGGTTCAACATTCAATCTTGGTTTCAACATTTAACCTTGGGTTCAGCATTTAACGGAGGTATCAGCGTTTAAGCTAGGGTTCAACATTTAACCTAGGTTTCAACATTCAACCTAGGGCTTAACCTTTAACCTAGGTTTCAACATTTAAGTTAGGTTTTTACATTTAAACTAGGTTTCAACCTTTAACCTAGGTTTCAACATTTAACCTAGGTTCCAATATTTAACCTAGGGATTAACCTTGAAACTAGGTTTCAACATTTAAGTTAGGTTTCTACATTTAACCAAAGTTTCAATTTTTCTTGACCACAGTCTTCTCTTACTATCGTTAATCGTAACACTTGAAGAATTATTGTCAAAGTAGCTTCGTTTTTTTTTTTATTTTCACTGAACTTGAACACTTCATTTCCATATAAGAGAATTAACTTAACAACCTCTCACAAAATAAGAAGCAACAGAAATAAGAACAACAATAATAGTTGTAACAATTCAAGAACAACAACATTCGAAGCAACAGCATCAAACATTTCTATCTCCTCCAAGCCGTTCTCAATTGCTTCTAAATCCACGGTTTCTCCAATTCTGGCAATTACTTCCTCTCTCACCTTGCTATTATCAATTACAGCCAATCCTTAAGACCCGTTTGAATCAACGCCTATAATTATTCTTTTAACCTTCATGAGAAAATGATTACTCCACCATTCACCGTTATAACTCTCCGCTTGATACGATTTACTTTCAACAGTCTCTTTTAGCTTTTTTTTTTTTTTTTTTATTATTTCCAACAGTTTCTGTAGGATCTCCTCACTATCACCATAAAACATAGCCTCATCTAAAACACTAGTCACTTCACACTTCATTCAAGAGACCTTAAAGTTCTTTTGCTTGAGGGTAGACTCGGGCACACTATTTCATCTTATTTCTTTTCCTCTTGTTTTGTTAAAGTTTTTATGGTTTATATGGGAAATATTTATTTTAATGCTGTTTCTATTCTTAAAATATTTCATTTTTCCTTGTTTCCTTTATTCACTGGGCTATTTTCTCTGTTGGAACCCCTGGCCTTATAGCATCCTGTTTTTCCAAATAGGGTTGTAGCTTAGCAAGTAACAACATCAACAACAACAATAATAATAATAATAATGATAATAATAATAATAATAATAATAATAATAATAATAAGAAGAAGAAGAAGAAGAAGAGGAAGAAGAGAAATACGAAAAGAAATCCGAGATAGAATAATTCTATGATAGTAAAGCAAGACATAACGTATAGTAGTAAGGAGTGGAAAAAGTTAATTCACATTGTACTTGGAGGTAAAGGAAATGCATTTTGGTTAGAAGAGAGGAGGGGTAAATACATGAAAAACATAAACAACTAAGGCAGTTTGGTATTTTCAAATATTTTTGAGTTAAATTATGTCTACCGAAGTCAAATTTAGATATTTTTGAGGGATTGATTTGCAAATGGAGATATTCTCGGAATACAAAGTTAGCTTGTTTTAAATGACTCGGTTGTGAATATCAGAATAGAAGTATTCTTTAAATAAATGTTTTTAGATAAATATTTCATAATTCTCTATTAATCCTTCTTGCAATATATTCCTAAACCTAGGGAGATAAATGGAGAGATGAAAGGTAGGTATTATGGTTTGTTTTCAATGCATTTTCAATTTGTTCATGTTGCAAAGGAATACGTTGAAGACAAATTTTTTACTGCAACATAGAATTGCAGTATTTTGATTTTGGTTGAACATAGTTTATTTTATGGAAAGTTTATGAAATGCATTTTATGAAGCATAGAGAATTGGATATATACAGAAAAACTAATATCGCCACATACATATCTATTACAAACGTTTCGAGATTTCAAATGTCATCATCAGTGCTACCTAAAGCAAAGATAGAAAAACAGTACAATTTCAAATTAAAAATTACATAAAATAAGTAATATTGCAAACGTTTCGACATTTCCAATTTCCTCATCAGTGTTACCTAAAGTAAAGATAAAAGAAACCATACAATTTCAAATTAAAAATTACATAAAATAAGTAAAAAATTATGAAAAAGTACAAATGTGGGGGCATTAGTATTTCTGTTTCTCCTGAGAATAAGATTGCCTAGAAATGTCCCCATTTCTCATCTACAGTATGAATTAACATTCACCATTAATTTACAGTGGAGACACCCAAGACAGAGCCAGCAGTAACCCCACAGAGCTTGATCACTGAAGATCATGTGAGAAAAGCACTTCACGCAGACAAGGGTACTGACGCTCTCTTAAAATCCTGGAAAGTTGTGGACTTCACCAAGCGTGGCGATAACTACGCCTGCGTTGTGACAAGCGTACAAGTCAAGTATGCCAAGTGTGAAGGAGTCGAGAGCGAGGTTAGTTATGTCGTCAAGCTGAATGCCTGCAGGACCGTAGACAGTGTCGCTGATATGTCATCGCTAATCTTTGCAAAGGAAGGGAGATTTTACTCAGAGATTGTACCTGCCCTGAACGAAGAGCTTATTTCAGCTGGTCAAGAGCCCCTGTGTGTTCCAAAATGCTTCTTCGTCTCTCTAGAAAATGGGAAAGAGCAGCTGTACCTTGAGGATTTAAGAGCTAGAGGATTCTTTATGTTTGACAGGAGGAAGGGCATGGACAAAGACCACACAACTCTTGTCTTGAATGAGCTTGCAAGGCTACACAGTGCTTCTTACCTACTTCTTCGGAAATTCAAAGAAGGAGAGTCCTTATCGACAAAATTTGAATTCCTTTCGCATGAATTTTTTTCTGATGAATTCATGCCAATGTTTGAATCATTCTTGAAAGGCTGCATTCACACGGGTATGATGATGTTGGAGAAAGTTGGTGGATATGAGAGCAGTGTCGAGTGGCTGAAAGGTCTCCAGGGAGAAGTGCTTGAATTTTGTACTACCGGTTTGCTGAGTGAGAAATATACTAGTATTTGCCATGGGGATTGCTGGAACAACAATGTGATGTTTAGGTAAGTCGTATTATTCTCAAATTATAAAAAAATAAATAGAGATTATACTTTCTTGGGTAGTTGTGGTGGCCTGAGTGGTAACGTCCCTGAGTGGTGATCGCCTGACTGGGGATCGAGTCCCGCTTAAATTCGTTAGTTCCTTTGGTCGCTGCAGCCTCACCGTCCTTGCGAGCGAAGGAGGGGGGGGGGTTTGAGGAGCCTATAGGTCTATTTGCTGAGTCCTGAGAAGCCATTGCCTGGCTCTCCTTGATCATAGCTTGGGTGGAGAGGGGGCTTGGACGCTGATCATACATGATATGGTTAGTCTCTAGGTCATTGTCCTGGTTGCTAGGCCAATGTCATTGTCCCTTGCCTCTGCCATTCCTAAGCGGCCCTTTAAATGGGCCTTTAAGTATGTAATATCACTTGTTTGAACAATTAGTGGTTAGAACTTTCAAATTTAAAACTTGCAGCAAATGTTTTTAAGTTGAACAGGCTGACATCAGTCTCATTTTATAATTTATATATGAAAGATCTGTTTTAATGTTGTTACTGTTCCTAGAATATTTTATTTCAAGTGTTTATTACTTATCATATAGCTCATTTATTTCCTTATTTCCTTTCTTCACTGGGCTATTTTTTCCTGTTGGAGCCCTTGGGCTTATTGCATCTTGTTTTTCCAACTAGGGTTATAGCTCAGGTAACAACAAAAACAACAACAATAATAATAATAATAATAATAATAATAATAATAATAATAGTATATGGAGCTCTAAAATATTTTTCAATCATGTTCTTATGGAAATAGTGGTATGAAATGTACAACACGTAATCAGAAATGCTGCTAATAAGAATTAAATATTTACAATACCATATTCATTTCAAAGTCAAATGAACTCTGAGTAATAAAAGAAAGGTATTGAATTCTATAGCATGCATTATTGCCTTAACTAGATTGCATTTTAACTTTGATTGCAGATGGTTTCCCATTCATAAACCCATGAAATGCTCACTGTACAATTTTTTTAGGCTCTTTTGTTACCCTTTGCCTCTATCCTCATACTTTTAAGTCATCCATTATAAGTTTCATACATGATGTAACCTGCAATTATTTTTTCTTTGCTCACTTTACAATTTTCTAGTCTTTTGTTACCCTTTGCTCCTATCATTATACTTTTAAGGCATCCTTTATAAGTTTCATACATGATGTAACCTGGAAATATTTTTTGTCTTTAATCACTTTACACTTTTCTAGGCTCTTTTGTTACCCTTTGCCTCTATCCTCATACTTTTAAGGCATCCATTGTAAGTTTCATACATGATGTAACCGGGAAATAATTATGTCCTTATTATTTTCTCAGATATAATGACGAAGGCCAACCTGTTGAACCGATGCTTGTAGATCTTCAGGCATGCCGTGAAGCCTCCTTTGCCACTGACCTTAATTACTTCATATACACAAGTCTCACAGGAGATGTCAGGGTACCAAACATCGAAGATTTCATGAACACTTACTATTCATCTTATAAAGATGTGCTAAAAGGAGCCGATGTACCAATGTACTTCAGCAAAGAGGAACTCGTGAATGAATTCCGAGACAAGAATAAACTTGGTTTGATTTTTGCCATGAGTATAATACCAGCCTTGCTGGTAGAGCCTGAAGAAGTTTCAGAAACTCGGGTCGATGACTTGGAAAAGCTCATGCAGGACTTTAGGAAAGTAGCATTAAATAAACTCAAAACTAATCCTCTGTGCAAGCCTCGTTTCCTGGCCATCTTCGACGAGTTCTTACAATCTGGACTGATTTCTTAGTTAACACTAGTCAGCTCTTGTTTTATTCTGGGTAGATCACTGGATCATCTCCTAATCTTACAATTTGGACTGATTTCTTAGTTTAAAACTAGTCAGCTCTTAGTTTATTCTGGTTAGATCACTGGACAATCTCCTAATCTTGCAATCTGGACTGATTTTTTAGTTTAAAACTAGTCAGCTCTTAGTTTACTCTGGGTAGATTACTGGATAATCTCCTAATCTTACAATCTGGACTGATTTCCTAGTTTAAAACTAGTCAGCTCTTAGTTTATTTTGAGTAGATCACTGGATAATCTCCTAATTTTAAAATCTGGACTGATTTCCTAGTTTATACTATAGTCCATTTCTTTTAGCGATGCATATTTGCACCGACTCGCGGCGGTGCCCTTTTAACTCGGGAAAGTTTCCTGATCGCTGATTGGTTAGAATTATCTTGTCTAACAAATCAGCGATCCGGAAACTTTTCCGAGCTAAAAGGGCACCGCTGCGAGTCGGTGCAAATATGCATCGCTAAAAGAAATGGACTATAGTCAGCTTCTAGTTAATCTCCCCCCCCCCCAAAAAAAAAATATTGTATCAAAATCTATTGTTCTTAAAACAAATTTTGCTTTCAAAAGACATTGTTTGATATACAGAGGGTATTTATGATAAAATGGTAGTACAAAAGGCACAACATAGGACAGTTTTCGAGATGTACAATTAAGGCAGTATTGTAATTCGTTTATACTCTTTGTGTGATTTCTGTGGCAGTCCTATGAATGATAATCTGAGATTATCATTCTTTAATTGCTTACAAGTGTTTTTACCTACGAAATTAAATTGTTTGATTTTACATGAATTTTATTATCATTATTATCATCATTATCATTAGCTAAGCTACAGCCTAGTTGGAAAAGCAAGATTCTATAAGCCCAAGGCCTTCAACAGTGAAAAATACGCCAGTGAGGAAAGGAAATAAGGCAATAAATGAACGATATGAGAAAAAATTAACAATTAATAAAATATTTTAAAAAATAGTAATAACATCAAAACAGATATTTCATATATAAACTATAAAAAGACTTATGTTAACCTGTTCAATATAAAAACATTTTTTTTAAAGTTGAACTTTTGAAACTCAATCATAGATTTATGGTGGGTGGAGGTGGCGTGGGGTTGAACTAAGTCTTTTCTTTTAGAGATAAAGTTATAAGATATTCGAGATAAAAAATAGTTTTAAAATGACGAATAAAGTGCCATTTATACAAAATTTAAGAAAAACCTGTTTTTGTTTTTACTTTTTATGTCTTCTACCTCAAGAAAATTTATTACAGAGGGAAAGTGGAACTTCACTACGATTATTATTTATATTATTTTTCTTAATATAATTAGGATTATTATTACCTTGATTTATTATTATTATTATTATTATTATTATTATTATTATTATTATTATTATTATGTTGGTTTTAGCTATCTTTATCTTGTACGTAGAGTCTCCTTTATTTCTGTAATTAAGCCTTTTCCCCTTGCTGAGACTAAATAGAATTTACCTAAAAGACAAAGCTAACGTTTAATTATCTGGTCATGAAAAAATGTTCAGACGTGTCACCTGGCTGTAGCTTAGCATAATCAGCTGTAAAATCATTCAAAAGGAGGAAATCTCCCGAGTTTGTTAACAGCTAAGATGCATTCTCTATTTGCTGCAGTCTCCTGGTTGATGAGAATGCATTAGTCTGTATATGCCTACTGTCTACTAGACTATGTGGGACCCTGAGCCGATATACAGAGCCAGGCAAAAAGAGGGGTTTTAGCTGGCAGAGCCCTCAAAAGTGATGGCGTGGCCTCTTCTGCTATCACTGATGGTGCTCTGTTGTCTTGTGCTAGATCTGGGACCCTAAGTTAGTATAGCATGACTAGGCAAAATAACGGTTTCAGCTGGCATAGCCCTAAAATGTGCTGACATGGCCTCTCTTTTCTATCACTGAATGGTGGAGTTTTGATGCTCTGCTGTCTTGTGTTAGATCTGGGACCATGAGGTGGCATAGCAGTGATAGGCAAAAGAAGGGTTTCAGCTGACATGATCTCTCTTTTCTATCAATGAATGGTGGAGTTTTGATGCTCTGCTGTCTTGTGCTAGATCTGGGACCATAAGTTGGTATAGCAGTGATAGGCAAAAGAAGGGTTTCAGCTGGCATGGCCTCTCTTTTCTATCAATGAATGGTGGAGTTTTGATGCTCTGCTGTCTTGTGCTAGATCTGGGACCATGAGGTGGTATAGCAGTGATAGACAAAATCAGGGTTTCAGCTGACATGACCTCTCTTTTCTATCACTGACTGGTGGAGTTTTTGTGCTCTGTTGTCTTGTACTAGATCTGGGACCCTAAGTTGGTATAGCATGACTAGGCAAAATAACGGTTTCAGCTGGCATAGCCCTAAAATGTGCTGACATGGCCTCTCTTTTCTATCACTGAATGGTGGAGTTTTGATGCTCTGCTGTCTTGTGTTAGATCTGGGACCATGAGGTGGTATAGCAGTGATAGGCAAAAGAAGGGTTTCAGCTGACATGATCTCTCTTTTCTATCAATGAATGGTGGAGTTTTGATGCTCTGCTGTCTTGTGCTAGATCTGGGACCATAAGTTGGTATAGCAGTGATAGGCAAAAGAAGGGTTTCAGCTGGCATGGCCTCTCTTTTCTATCAATGAATGGTGGAGTTTTGATGCTCTGCTGTCTTGTGCTAGATCTGGGACCCTAAGCTGATATGGCATGACTAGGAAAAATAGTGGTTTTAGCTGGCATAGCCCTAAAAAGTGCTGACATGGCCTCTCTTTTCTATCAATGAATGGTGGAGTTTTGATGCTCTGCTGTCTTGTGCTAGATCTGGGACCATGAGGTGGTATAGCAGTGATAGACAAAATCAGGGTTTCAGCTGACATGACCTCTCTTTTCTATCACTGACTGGTGGAGTTTTTGTGCTCTGTTGTCTTGTACTAGATCTGGGACCCTAAGTTGGTATAGCATGACTAGGCAAAATAATGGTTTCAGCTAGCATAGCCCTAAAATGTGCTGACATGACCTCTCTTTTCTATCAATGAATGGTGGAGTTTTGATGCTCTGCTGTCTTGTGCTAGATCTGGGACCATGAGGTGGTATAGCAGTGATAGACAAAATCAGGGTTTCAGCTGACATGACCTCTCTTTTCTATCAATGAATGGTGGAGTTTTGATGCTCTGCTGTCTTGTGCTAGATCTGGGACCATAAGTTGGTATAGCAGTGATAGGCAAAAGAAGGGTTTCAGCTGGCATGGCCTCTCTTTTCTATCAATGAATGGTGGAGTTTTGATGCTCTGCTGTCTTGTGCTAGATCTGGGACCATGAGGTGGTATAGCAGTGATAGACAAAATCAGGGTTTCAGCTGACATGACCTCTCTTTGCTATCACCGAATGGCGTAGTACTGGTGCTCTGTTGTCTTACGCTAGATTTGGGACCTTGAATTGGTATAGCAGGGCTAGGCAAAAGAAGGGTTTCAGCTGGCATAGCCCTCAAAAGTGCTGGCATGGCCTCACTTTGTTATCATTGAAGGGTAGAGTTTTGGTGCTCTGTTGTTTTGCTCTAGATATGGTACTAGCTTCTCGGTGGGAACAGCCAGATTTTACCGAGATTCTTATGATATTGGATTTATGGATGGTGTCGTTTGGGTCTGTGGTGGACCTCTTTCACCCATAGCTAATGCTTATGTAGAAGATGCAATGATATTTCTTATAAATAAATTCTGTTTATGGTACCTTTGATGAAACGTCTTATCATTACTGTCAATGGCACTTTTTTTTTCCTCTTTTTTTTTTTATACAACTTGTCCACCAGGGTATAGTTAGAAAAAAACGTAATTTTAATCGAAAATTCTCCGTAAAATTATACCGTTTGTCAGCCGTATTTCAGTAAAATACAAGTGACCGTAATTTTACCATACATTGTTATTATCTTTTAAGGGTTGGTGACGTGTGTGTGTGTGTGTGTGTGTGTGTGTTATTTAATCCAGGATTTATACCGTTTTTACGGAAATGTTTTAACAGTGTATGGATATATTTTAACATAATCATTTAAGATTCTATTGTAGATAAAAATCTTGCTAAGTACTAATTGATTCTCTTAGAAATGAAGCAAAAGACCCATAAGATAATCCTAAAGACCAAACCCCCAATACTTCACCTACAGACGTCTCGAAGAGATGTAACGTGGTCTTAACTAATTGGATTTTTTATTGATGAATGTCATTAAACTTTTGTAGGCCTGATCACAACACAAAACTCCAAAAACCTTTCTTGCCATATTTAGGGGATTGTCTCCTACAATCCTTGTCTAAAGAAGCATGAGAGATCCTTAAGACAAATGGAACTTATTTCATTAACTTATCTCCGTAGCTTTGCTTTTGTTTATCTTGTTTATCTCTGCTTTATCCTCGTAAAAAGCCTGCACATGTAAAATAACATGTTAAAGGTTTAAAGGCAGCTCATGAATGGCAGAAGTAATGGAAAGAGACATTGCCCTATCAAGCAGGACAATGCCCTAGAGACGGACCATGTATACGTATGATCAGCGCCCAAGCCTCATGTCCATCCAAGCTAGGACCAAGGAAGGTCAGGCAATGGCTGCTGATGACTCAGAAGATAGACCTATCGACTCCCCCAAACACCCCCATTCTTAGCTCACAAGGATGGTAAGATTCCAGCGACCAAAGAAACTATCGAGTTTGAGCGGGACTCGAACCCCAGTCTGGCGTTCGCCAGTCAGCCACGTTACCACATCGGCCACCACAACATGGGTAGAGAAATGAAATTTCTCCTTCTTATTTCTAGAAGAACCACGATAATCGTCCACTGGTAAATCTTTTTCCAGATGCGAAACTCAATAAGAGTATGGCCCACACCCTCAGTATCCAAAGAGAGTGGACACATTAACACCAGTAGTGGCCATACCATTACACCACCTTATAGCACTCACTGCTTCTTATACCTTAGCACACACAGGGTCCTATAAGTAGGTTAACTGGGCTACAATTTATCATAAAAATATGTTTAAGAAATAAAAGACGCTGAAAAGAACTATAGAGAGTTCAAAACAAAAAGAACTTGTGGGAAAAGTTAGTCAAAAGTTACTTTTTTGAACAGTTAACCTTATGAGAATACTTTTTCTAGACAACTGACTTATAATTACTGCACTCGGTCACTCCTTGCCCCTTTGGTAAGGGGAAGAGGGAGTGGTCGTACCTTTTTGAAAGAGGTCGCAGTTATAGGTAGTAGGTTGGCCATGGCACCTTCCGCCCGTTGAGATACTACCGCTAGAGAATTATAGGGTTTTTTGACTGGCCAGCCAGTACTACATTGAATCCTTCTCTCTGGTTACGATTCTTTCCCTTTTCCTACACATACGCCGAATAGTCTGGCATATTCTTTACATATTCTCCTCTGTCCTCATACAACTGAAAACACTGTGATTATCAAACAATTCTTCTTCACCCAAGGGGTTAACTACTACAATGTAATTGTTCAGTGGCTAATTTCCTTTTGATAAGGGTAGAAGAGACTCTTTAGCTATGGTAAGCAGCTCTTCTAGGAGAAGGACACTCCAAAATCAAACCATTGTTCTCTAGTCTTGGGTAGTGCCATAGCCTCGGTACCATGGTCTTCCACTGTCTTGAGTTAGAGTTCTCTTACTTGAGGGTACATTCGGGTACACTGTTCTATCTTGTTTCTCTTCCGCTTGTTTTGTTAAAGTATTTATAGTTTATTCAGGAAATGTCTATTCTAATGTTGCTACTGGTCTTGAAATATTTTATTTTCCCTTGTTTCCTTTCCTCACTGAGCTATTTTCCCTGTTGGGGCCCCTGGGCTTATAGCATTCCGCTTTTCCAACTAGGGTTGTAGCTTAGCAATTAATATTGATAATAATAATAATGAGAAGAGGAACCAGTTTTTTATGAGCTAGAGATCACTAAAAAAACTAATAGCATGATTTCCGTACCAAAAAAAAAAAAAAAAAAAAAAAACAGGAAACTGGTTGAAGGTAATGGAAGCGCATGTTTCAATGTATGGCATTTGCGGGAGTTGTTATATCAAATTACGAATGTAAAAGATTTTAAGCAAGGTTTTTTATTGCTAAATTTTTAGAGGATTTAAAGATGTGTCATGTTTCTAAATGGAATATATAATTATTATCATTATTCTAGTAAATTCCTTTACGTCGTGAATTAAGTATTTTACTATATAATGGTTAGCTTTTGAATATCAGCTGTATGTTGGACAAAATATTTGTATGTTATTATTATTATTGTTATTATTATTATTATTATTATTATTATTATTATTATTACTAAGGTACAACCCTAGTTGGAAAAGCAGAATGCTATAAGCCCAGGGGCCCAACGGGGAAAATAGACTGAAACTCGGGACTCGATCCCAGGGTGAGAGTGTGAGAGTGCAGGTGTGTGCAATGTGTACGTATACTCAGCGTATGGCGTGTGTACCCAAATCCTAAGACCTCTGTAGATATAGGGTGTACCTCAAGGCAACACTGTTAAAATTTGCCTTAAAACGTTAATAGTCCTGGAATAAATGTTGCCAGTTATTTTTCGTTTTAAAAAACGGATAGGACGTAAAGGAGTGATATTTCGGTCACCAACTCATAATAAATAATAACAACGTAGGGTAAAAATACGGTCGCCTGTTTTCATTGAAATACGGCTGAGAACAGTAAACTTTTACAGAGAATTTCCGATCAAAATTACGGGTTTTTAATAGTGAGCAGTTGACGAAATTTTCTCTACTACCTTTCCAGTGGGATCTGCTCTCCCATTGATGCTTGGAATTATTTCATACAACTGGACCGTATGGGATGTCCAGAGTCTATACAGACATTGACTCTGGGGATGTCTTTAAATTTGAAACCCATTGCGTAGCGGGAGGCAAGAACATATTACACAGGTACGTGTATATGAATATACATAAATCAATCGATAGGCACGAAGTTACACATGTATTCATGTACTTCACGCTAAAACACTCCAAGACAATTTGAAACCTGTAGCATATTGCTAATTACTATTTCTAAGCACCAACTTTCCTCCTTATTAAGTTTTCTCACACGAGAATTATTCATTGAATTAGATTCTTTCATCCCTTATAATGGAAAATTATAATGTAAACAAAATAGGATTTAAAACTTCTATTAAAAAAAGTATTCACGAGTCGATATAATTTTTATCTAAAAACATATTTAGATATATAGTAAAAATTTCAGTTGTAAATACAGTATAAATAAAATAATAAAATATTTATGTAAATTATACTATGATGTCTATTTTTCAAATTGTAAGATTATAAATTTAACTTACTATCACTGACATATATCAGTGAAATCCGGGTTTAGTGTGTGATAGAAACTACAATATTTTCGTCTCCGTTATCCCTAAAGTTATATTAGTCTAGATTAGATAATCCTGATATAACTAAGATTATTCAACATAACATGTGAAGTACGATATCTTGGGCAAATTCATCTGGCATCGCAGCTCCCCTGTCTCAAGGTTGCTGCCTGAGACCAGTACTCTCATTTTCAAGGAAATTACCTCAGATTGAGTAGTTTTGGTTGATTTAAGGAAATTTCTAGAGTAATAATACTTTCAGGGCAATTTTAAGGTATTTTTTTCATCGGGTAATCTTTTGATTATAGAGTAACATTTTATATCTAAAATTATCATACAGATTTTTCACAAAATATACTGTAAAGCTTTTGTTAATCATGATATAATTGATTTACGTTACACGAGTTTTTTTCTAGTATTTAAGGTATTTTTTTCTAAATTTAGGGTAATTTTTGAGGTAATCCCTTGAACATCATATGAGAGCCCTGCTAGGTATCGAAGTAACGAAGTTCTCTGGTTACTCGGTCAGTGGCCTTCTGTTCAGTGCAAGTTATTTGTGTCCAGCTTCGTCTCTTCAAATTGGAAGACAGAATATAAAGGGCTCTTTTCCTAGTTCACTAGTAAGATGTTTATCGTTGTTTTCTTAGACATAGAACATTTTCTTAGTGCTTGTAAACCATTAAATATATTGCTGGCATGACTAATCATTTCCATTTTCCTTGTTTGGGGGTACACTCGGGCACACTATTTTATCTATTTCTCTTCTTGTAATGTTTAAAGGTTATATAGTATGTACATGAAGGATTTATTTTAACGTTGTTATTGTTCTTATACTTCTCTTGCAGTTTATTTCTTTATTTACTTTCCTTGCTTTAGTTCAACGTTGTTATTGTTCGTAATCTTCCCTTGTAGTTTACTTCCTTTCCTCACTGGGTTATTTTCGTTGTTGGAGCCCTTGGGCTTATAGCACCCTGCTTTTCCAACGAGGGTTGTAGCTTAGCTTGTAATAATAATAATAATAATAATAATAATAATAATATTCGAATAAAAAAACAAACAGCAAATCATGTCAGTATTAGGTCCAGTTATCTTAAAAAAAAAAAAAATATATGGAGAAAAAAAAAATAGATGGAGGTACCAGGGTAGTTGCTTATTATCCTATTATGTGGAACTAAATCCCGGTGCATGTTGAATTGAAGTTATATAATATACTCTGAGAGTCCTACTTATTATCATTATGACTTGCTAAGCTACAACCTTACTTGGAAAAGCAGGGGTCTCAACAAGATAAAAGAGCCCAGTGAGGAAAGGAAACAAGGAAAAGTAAAATAGTTTAAGAACAGTAACACCACTGAAATAAATATTTCCTTTATAAACTATGAAAGCTTTAACAAAAGAAGAGGAAGAGATATATAGAATGGTGTGCCCGATTGTACCCTCAAGCAAGAGAACTCTACCCCAAGACAGTGGAAATTACTAAAGTAACCAAATCGATTTCTCATGATTATTTTATTCCTGAATTTTGAAAAAGTTTCATCTATAATGATAATAATAATAATAATAATAATAATAAT